>NC_081420.1:13005264-13305264 GCF_949786415.1 Peromyscus eremicus
TAGCAAAACTACATAGTGTCGGATCAGCATACAAATACCATTGTATTTGTTATACTAACAAAGATCAATCTAGAAACAAAAATAATTTAAGTCACGTTTATTTTTTAGGGGGCATGCACATGCCACTGCACACATGTGGGATTCAGAGGACAACTTGTAGGGTTCATATCTCTCCTTCTACCATGAGGGTCCTAGGATTCAAACTCCAGTAGTCGGCCTTGGCAACAAGTGCTGTTATTGCCGGCCATCTTGCCAGCCAAGATTGCGTATTTTCTGCATTCACTGTTGGTGCATTTAAATTTACACTGTAGAAAATGCTGAACTCATCTGTGTTGCCTCAGAATCACAGCATTTTCTCGTTGATAGCCCTGAAAGTCTAAATCAGTCTCAGCTCAGAGAGCTTTTTAATTTGAGGGTTTGAGTTTCCTTCACGGGCTCATCTTGGTGACAGGAACTTCCCAGAAATGCCTTAGTTTCTTCTTCCCCTGTCGCAGTGATGAAATACCCTGACACAAGCAAGTTAAGGAGAATGAGTTTATTTCAACTCACAATTCCCAGTTACAGTACATCATAGCAGGAGAGTCACGGAGGCCTGAGGGGGCTGGTCATGTGACAAGCACAATCAGAAATGGAGAGTGGTGAGCACATGCACGCTGGTATCCGGCTTGCCTTCTCCACTCACAGTCCAGGTTCTACTTATACTTCAGTTAGACCTTCTGACACTGATAGTGTAATCAAGACAAATCCCTCCTAGAATCCTTGGACACTCACTGTCATCCAGACAGTCCCTCACAAATGTGTCCAGAGGCCTGCCTACTCGGCCTCAAATTGACAGTCAGTACTTCCTATCACAAGAGCCCACAGGGCAGGACACAAAAAAATCTTAAGTTTTCAAGCCTTCATGGTAATGACTCAAAATCAAGAGAAAGCAATTGGCTAAGAGACTAGCAGACCAGATATGACATTAAATTATATTCCTTTCTATTCTGCCTCAGGGTCATCTTACAAATGAAAATGCATGAGACCACTCATGCTTGGCAGTGACTTCCTTTAGGAAATGCAGCTTTTGGTATTTTGGTAGAATGTCCTTTCTCTCAAGTTTTTACCAACTCCTTCCAACTTTGAAGAAATGGAAGACATTGATTGCTATTTTACTGTAAGGAAAATCTTTGCACACTGAAAATTTTATTCAATTAGCCAGCTTGCAGTTTCCTGTAATTTAGTTAAATGCACCTTAAGACTTAAGCTATGATCTGAGAGAGATGCACAATGTTGAGCAGTGAGCCTGAGCCTGCCTTCCATTCTGGGGAGATAACGGGTGACTTTTGTTCTTTTTACAAACATTTATTCACTCATTCATGGCCTTGTACACACTAGGTAAGAACCCTGCCACTGAGATCTACCATGAACCTTAGGTCTCCAGGCTGTCTCTGCTGCCCAGAGCTGGCCTCCTTACAATGGAGCATTCACCCCACCCTGAGGCCCCTGTAGCATCACCTCACGAGCTTGAACACCTGCTTTAAGAAGTGCTCACTGGCCGGGCGGTGGTGGTGCATGCCTTTAATCCCAGCACTCGGGAGGCAGAGCCAGGCGGATCTCTGTGAGTTCGAGGCCAGCCTGGGCTACCAAGTGAGTTCCGGGAAGGGTGCAAAGCTACACAGAGAAACCCTGTCTCGAAAAACCAAAAAAAAAAAAAAAAAAAAAAAAAAGTGCTCAGTGTAGAGGTGGTGGGAGGCACCACCTATTGCTCTTACCATCCCATGTTCTCCACAGTATTTTGGGGGCTCTGCCTTGCTTTCTTCTGTTTCAGTCAAGCAGTGTTGGTCTCCCCAGGACTGGGTTTGTGTGCATATAGTTGACATGTATGTGAACATGTGTTGAGTTAGCCTCACAAGCGGTCCCTTTGCCTGTTTTCCCAGGGATCTGGGGAAACCTGACCCACCAGCACATGAGACATAATTAAGGGTGGTTGTTTACAGGCTGAAGTTGTGGCTCAGTTGGTAGGAGCACATGCCAAGAATGTACACGGCCTGGGATTCCATCCCCAGCCAGATGATTAGAAGTTCAAGGTCATCCTTAGTTAGAGCCTGGGATACATGAGGGCTTGTCTCAAAAATAAAGAACAGATGTTTACACCTGGCCTTGCATATTGTCAGAGGACTATTCTATTCCTACCCACATTTTTTTTCAATCTGTCAGTGATCTGTGGGTTAGCCAGTGACAGGGAAGAGGCCCTGGGCTGCCCAGTGGCCTGCAGCCTGGTCATCTGGGAAGGATGAAAACTTAGTGATTATGATTGAATCTACCTCACTCTCCACCTGCACAGTGCATGCTTGCACAGCCACACGGCAAACTGAGGATGCTCAGGACAGCCTCACCCTGCAGGTGGTGGTTTCTTGTGGGGCTCGACCCACCCACTGCCTCGGGTCAGCAGGAAGAGAAAAAGCTTTTATCTTTTGAGGTTGGCTGTCCTGTGAATTTGGGGGATGTTTATCAGACCCCCAACCTCCACCCATGAGATGTCACAACCCCTCACCAACATTATGACAATGCAAATTGTCCTCAGACTTTGTTCTAGTGTATCCCAGAGCCTGAGAAAGCTGCTTTATGCTAACCCCCATGCCTTAGCAATGAATTCATTTTACTGTAAAAAAAAAAAAAAAAAAACACATACAGAAGCCATAGAGAGCTCAGAGGTTAAGGATGTATTCTGCTTTATCAGGAAGATATGAATTGCTTCCCAGCACCCACATCCTGCAGCTCACAAATGCCTGTAATCTCAGCTTCAAGGGATCTGATAGCCTCTTCTGGTGTAAGAAGGCACCTGCATTCACTCATGTGGATACATTCACAAGACACACACAACATAATTTTTTTTGTTTTTATTTATTTATTTTTCTTTTCATTTTTTTCTTTATTTTTTTAAATTTTTTCTTTCATTTTTCTTTATTAAGAAATTTTCTACTCACTCCACATACTATCCACAGATCCCCCCTCCTCCATCCTCCCAACCCCCAGCCCTCTTTCCCAAGCCACCCCACATCCCTTCATCCCCCAAATCGAGGTCTCCCATGAGGAGTCAGCAGAGCCCAGCACACTGAGCCTAGGCAGGTCCAAGCCCCTTTCCACTGCACCAAGGCTGTGCAAGGCGTCACACCACAGGCACCGGGTTCCAGAAGCCTGCCCATAGACCAGGGACAGATAGATCCCGATCCCCCTGCCTGGGTGTCCCTTAAACAGTTCGAACCAAACAACCATCTTCTGTATCCAGATGGCCTAGTCCAGTCCCATGGGGGCTCCACGGCCACTACTCTACAGTTCATGGGCTTCCACTAGTGTGGCTGGTCATCTCTGCACGTCCTCCCACCATGATTTCGACGTCCCCCACCTGCAGAATCCCTCCTCTCTCTCATCAATTGGATTCAGCTTGGTGCCTGGCCGTGGATCTTTGCATCTGCCTCCATCAGTTGTAGATGTAACCAACCTTCTTATTAAATAAGAAACACAGAACCAATGCAAAGAAGAAAGCCAAGAGGTCAGAGCTAAGAGCTAAAACCTTACCCTTCCTCCTGCAGTGGTCCTACCTCTCCAAACCAGAGCTACCCCTGTGTTAAAGTCTTTATATAGAGTTCCTGTTCTGCCTTCTCATTGGTTGTAAACCCAACCACATGACCGCCTCGTCACGGCCTGTCTGTATAGGCCTCCAAGTTTTCCATGCTTGGTATTGAGATTAAAGGCATGTGTATCCAATAATGGCTATATCCCTGAACACACAGAGACTTACCCAGCTCTGCCTACCAAGTGCTGGGATTACAAGCGTATGCCACCACTGCCCTGCTTTCCTATGGCTTGCTAATAGCTCTGACCCCCAGGCAACTTTATTTATTAACATACAAATAACATTTTAATACAAATAAAATATCACCATAATCAGTCACTGGACAAAGGCTCTATGATGGTGGTTAGGATATTCACTAGACTGGTCACTAGAGTAGACCAGTCCAGGCACCCTCTAGACCACTCCAAGGTGGGGTCATCCTTGTGGATTCCTGAGAGTCTCCCCTTAAAATGAATTTTTAAAACTCTTTTTAAAAGAAACATGTATGTATTCACTTGTGGAATTTGGGAAGAGCACAGATGTGTAAAGGTGGGTAGGGGATTTCCACACTTTTGCAATCACATTTGAAGTTTTTTGCCCTGTTTTTTCAAAGTATAGTATTAAATAACCACCTTCATGCATCCAAGTTTTGTGTTGCATGTGCTGTTGACCACTGTCTTCCCCTCCCGAGCCTGCTGGTTTAGTGTCTATGGAAGACAGCTTCTGGGCCTTTTGTGTTTGGCACTCAGCAGGGCCTTTTCTCAGGATATGCTGGGGGGAGTCCTGACATATGTTTCTAGGTTTCTACAGCCACAAGAAAAACACATGTCCAGTCACTCCAGACAGGACATCAATGAGAGACCTAGTGACAACTTCATCAAAGGCTGCTTAGAGAACCCGTGAGGCTACTGGGGTTACTTGCAGGAGTGTGGGTGAGAGGCACAGGGGCCTGGGTGACCCACCAGTTACATCACTGAAAAGTCACACCCCAGTGTGGATGATGTCATCATCATAACTGCTTAGATGGAATTCTCTCAGATAACCTCTGACCTCTGTGTTCTCTAGCACCCCCAAGACTGTGCACCTGGGGCAGAATCACACTCAGCTGCAGAGAGCAAGAGGCAGTGGTCCAGCCTTGGATGTTTTTCCTTAGAGCATCTGTCCACTTTGTCTTTGAGACAGGTCTCACTGGGACCTGAGGTTGGCCTATTTGACTGGATGGCCAGCAGGCCCCAGGGATCCTCCCCTCGCTAACTTTCCAGCACTGGGTTACAGGCACAAGCCACTGTGCCCAGCTTTTGATGTGGATTCTGGGAATGGAACTCAGGTCCTGTAAGCATTAAACCTACTGAGTCATCTCTCCAGTCTTGGGCACCCATCTTTCTACTTCCTGTCTATCGTAGGTACTTTTCAGTTGCTGTAATGAAACACCATGACCAAGGCAACTTATAAAAGAAAGCATTTCATGGGCTTACAGTTTCAGAGGGTCAGAGTCCACTATGGTAGATCAAAGGCATGGTAACAGGGACAGCTGAGAGCACACGTGTTGATCTATAAGCAGGAGGCAGAGAGAACACTCTGAATCTTTCGAAACCCCAGTCTCAGTGACATACTCCTCCAACAAGGCCACGCCTCCTAATCCTTCCCAAATAGTTTCACCAACTTGCACCGAGTATTCAAACATGAGTCTATGGAGGCCATTCCCATTCATACCACCACACTGTAGGAATGCTAGGGTTTTTGTTTTTTGTTTTTTGTTTTAACTCTTTTGGCTCATTACTCTTTGGGGGGGGGGATTCACCACCCAGCTCCCAAATAAATACACTGTGACTTATTCTTTCTTATGAATGCCCAGCCTTAGCTTGGCTTATTTCTAACCAGCTTTTCTTAAATGATTCCATCTTCCTTTTGCCTCTGGGCTTTTATCTTTCTCTATTCTATATATGTTTCTTTACTTTTTATTCCATGGTTTGCTGTGTAGCTGGGTGGCTGGCCCCTGATGTCTTCCTCCCCTCCTTTTCTCACTCCTTGATCCTTTCTTCACAGATTTCTCCTATTTATTCTCTCTGTCTGCCAGCCCCACCTATCCTTTCTCCTGCCTAGCTATTGGCCATTCAGCTCTTTATTAGACCAATCAGGTGTTTTAGACAGTAACACAGTGTCACAGAGTTAAACAAATGCAACATGAAAGAATACAACACATCTTTGCATCATTGAACAAATGTTCCACAGCATAAACAAATGTAACACATCTTTAACTAATATTCCACAACAGAATGCCACTACTCTGGACACCTTAGAGAATCAGTCAGAGTCTTTGCCCTATTTGTGACTGGCTTTGTTCACCTTCCATAGTGGCCTTGAATGTCACGTATCATGTCCCAGATGACATGTCTCCCTCCCTTGCTAAAGCAGGTATGAGTTTCACTTCCTATGTCTGTGATGCTTTACCCCTTCAGCTGTTGGATAACTGGGTTGTTCCCATCTTTTGGCTGGTGTGAATGAGGCTTCTGGGAATATGGGTGTGCAAACACCTGGGTAAACTCTGCTTTTGGTCCTTTGGGATCCTGTGCTAATTCCATTCATGTCTGATCTTTTTAGGAGCTGTCATGCTTTTCCCAAAGCAGCTGCACATTTCATGTTCCCTCAGGCCACAGACAAGGCTTTGAGTTCTCCACGTTGGCATCTCACTGCGTTGGTTTCGAGGACAGCCATCTGATGGTGTGAGGCATGATCTCACTGCAGCCTCTACAGGGATTCTCTTTTGCATTCATAGTGTGTGGCTTTATTGTCCCAAAGTCCCTTTGTACATGAGTTGGCATTTGATGTCCTCTGGGTCGTGAGGCTTTGCCCATCACGCTAAGCCAGATGCCATAGGCTGAACTCCTGTATTCCAGCATATATGCCTGGTGAAATGAACGAGAGGCCCTGCCAGCCTCCACTTCCCCGCTGTGTGAAATTAGAGGGTCTCAGGTTCTTACTCAGAAAATGGAAGTCTGATCATTCTTGTGCTGAGAGATTAGTGCATGCTGCTTCACAGGACAGGGCCTGGTAGTGTGCCAGTCCTGGATGCTATCATTGCTTTACCATCTTCCTACCTCTGCCGTGGCGTCACTGGGTCACCAGGATGAGAAAATCATCTTCCCACTGTGCCCTTCTCTCACACATTTCCTGGCCTCATATCTTTCCCCCAGGAGACAGTATACCTGTTTCGCCTCTTCCTCCCTTGCCAGTGCCTTGGATGTCGCTCAGAGGTCACACTTGCCTAGAGGGTGAAAGGCCCCAGCTCTGATCTCCAGTGTCACAAAATCAAACTGTACCTTTCTGGTTCTCCAAGCTAGGTTGCTATAGTTTTCTCTAGTTTCGAAAATGGCAATGGCTGTTCCTGACATAGTCTGACATCCCAGTTCTGCTGCCTGGTTCCCTTGGCCTTATTTTCTTTCCTCTACTTTATTTTGGGTTCAAACATTCATTCTTCGATGAGCTAGTGTACCGATTGACAGCACCAACTGCAAGGGGCAGGCTGAGGGAGGTTGCTTCAGATATTCACAGAAGGCTTTCTACCTCAGTAAAAACATTCCCCTGGAAAGCCATGTGAGCCCTCCCAGCTCACAATATGCCCATAGCCTACAGAGCAGCCAGCCTTACTATGCTGCCCATAGCCTATGGTAGATGTCCTGTCCTTGAACTTTCCGTGAAGGGGGGGGATGCACTGTGTCATGTGTCTGTCACTTCCTCACCTTGTCTGTGGCCTTCCTTCCTGATGTCCCGTACCCCCACACTTTGCACATGCATGCTTCCCCTTCAGTGGCTCTGTCCATTGTGTGTGAGTCCTTATTTTTCATGGGACACTTTACAGCTGTCTAAGAACAGAAGCAACTGTTCTCGGCTTTTCCTGGACCACTGGGCATGATGGCCTGGGACTGACAGCTAGGGGGACACACTGGAGGCAGAGGCCTCTGATACAGTTGCATCTGGTGTCCCTGTTGTCACCAGCAGTTTAGGAACAGCCTGTTCTTCTCAGCCTTGTAGAACTGTTACTAATGTCGATTCTTTTCAATTCCTTTAAATTTTTTATTACATTTTTGCTTATTTATTTAATGTGTGTGGTACATGCATGTGTATATGCATACATGTGTAGGCCAGAGGTAGATATTGGATGAGTGTCTTCCTCTATCTCTCTCCACATTATTATTAGTTTGAAACAGGCTCTCACAATGTAGCCCTTGCTAACCTGGCTGGCCTAGAGCCCACAAAGATCCACCTGCCTCTGCCTCCTGAGTTTTGGGATTCAAGGTGTTTGCTGCCATGCCTAGCCTTCCACCTTCTTTTGTGACACAAGGTCTCTCCTTGAACTTGTAGCTTATTGATTAGCCTAGACTGGATGGCAGGTAAATGCCAGGAATCCTCCTGTCTCTGTCTCCCCAGCACTGGGATTGCAGGCACATGCCACCAGGTCCAGTTTTTGTATGAGTTCTGGCCATCGATCTCAGGTCTTCATGCTTCTGCCAAAAGCATCTTATCAACTGAGCTATTTCTAGCCCACATTGGGATTTTTAATTATCTGTAATCAGCCAATCAGAGACTCAAATCCCATACTGTATTTAAAGAAGACCTTCTCATCTACCAGACTCCACGCATAATTGGCTGTATTTCTGTGCATTTTTCCATCCACCCATGCATCTGTCTCTCATACAAAGTGACTTCCAGTTCTGGCACTGTGCAGCTATGTGTATTGTCTGGAGGAATGCACTCCTCCTTGTCTTTCTTTCTTGTTATTTTTCAAAATGTCTTCATGTTGTTGTAAAAATTCTAAGGTACTCTGGATGTCTGTGGATGGCTAGGTGTAGGTCAACACTAGTGTAAGAGCTGGCTCTTTGGTCTTGATCGATGGACTGGACCTCTTTGTGCCTTTGGAGTACAGTGAAATGGACTGGGATGAATGGATATATACCTGTAGGTGGGGTAAGATCTGCACCTGGTACCATTATCAGAGATGTGAAAAGAGATGCTGCCTGCTGTCCTGCTGAGGGTGTTCAGGATGTGTGTGTGTGTGTGTGTGTGTGTGTGTGTGTGTGTGTGTGTGTGACAGACAGAGACAGAGACAGAGACAGACAGAGACAGAGAGACAGAGACAGAGAGACAGAGAATGAGAAACTTCAGCTACCCATTTCACTTCCCTACAGGGTCTGTATCCCAAGCTATCCTCTAACTCACTATGTAGCAAGAATAACTTAGAACTCCTGATCCTCCTGTCTCATCCTTTTAGTGCCAGATGATAGACAGGCACCACCACCACTCTGTTTTATGTGGTGCTGCAGATTGAACCTAGGGCTTTGTGCATCCTCAGCAAGCGCTCTACACTGAGATACCTTCCTAGCACATGAGAATGGCTTTTAAAGGCAAGACATGGGTGTTCAGTTTTGCCCCAAGAGCTCGGGAGAGTGGAGAAGCTCGCTGAGTGCATTCTCAGTCAGTTGCTGACTGTGATGTCTGGACAAGATCCCAAATGGGCACTGGGTGCTGGCCTAGGCTGCCCCTCCCATTTCCTGTGGACCCGATGGGATGGACTGTTTGCTTCCTCACTCCAGGAGAGGCTGGTCGTGGAGAATCTCCTTGGCCACCAAATGAATAAGTGAACCAAGATGGTCACTTCTTCCAGGGTCTGCCCTTATCTCATACTTGTTAAGAATCTTCAGGACCCGAGAAAGACTGAGTTCAGTTTGACCCCATCAATATCATGTGGTTATAGAAAGAGTGAAGAACATTCTTTGTGTTTCAGTCCTTTTGAGGTTTTTTTTTTTTTTCCTGGTTGAAAATGATTTGTGTCCTGAGCATTCTAGGCCTGAGGCTCTGGAGGTGACACATGAATTCAGGCTTTCTCTGGATCCCTGCTCCTAGCTTCCCTTCACCCTGAAGTGCTGGGCAGAGCTCAGTCAGGATGCATGTCAGGGCAGCTTCTCACTATGGGAGTACTCTACTTGCCCCTCTCACTCTGCCTTACTCCAAGCTGCCCTCACAGAACACCCTCCCCAGTGAGCTTCCTGGGAAGTTTATCTGGCATTTTCTAGAAATCCATTTAAGCTTCCTTTAAGGTCCCTTTCGTCCCTTTCCTCCCCAACTCAGCTAGTGGCACTTCCCTTATATGTTCACATTGGGATGCACAAATATGGACAGAGAGGTCAGAGGTGAGGAGGGGGCTACACACAGAACTTTGTCACACCCTTTGCTGGAGGCACACCCTGGCATGATAGGCAGGCACTGTAATGGGATCAGAAAAGGGCACTAGAACTTTCCACATTGTTAATAGTGTTGCCCAAATAAATGCCACCAGGCTTAGATTGTTGGGAGACTGGTCAACGTTGTGTGTAAATAACGAATAAATGAGCACCTTCTCTCTTGTCTTGCAGATGCTGGCTGCCTCCAGAGGGCCTGTGCTGGGTCCACACCTAGAATCTGTGGATTCTAGATGCCCTCAGAATTTTCTCGGAGTTTTTTTCCCATACCTTGGTTGTGACATGGTCCCTGCATCTCCTTGATCTATACCTTCTCTGCTCTCCTTCCCCACTTATCATTTCTGACATTGATGGTTACATAACTTTCTGCTGACTGTACTGTACCTCATTTTATCATATTAAAGATTTTTTGTTATTGTTGTTGAATGTGATGGCTAACTTTGGTTGTCAACTTGACACATCTGGAAAAATGGAACCTTAATTAAGGAATTGCTACCAGCAGATTGTCCTTTGGGCATCTGTGTGGGGGTCTTTTTTGACTGCTAATTGATGTAGGAGGGACCAGAACACTGTGGGCAGTGCCATGCCTTGGAAAGTGGGCTTGGGCTACGTAAAAGACATAGTTGAATGTGAGTCTGGGAGCAAGCAACATTCCTCCATGGTTACTGTTTCAATTTCCTAACTTGTGTTGTGTTTTAAAAACGGTGCTGGGTCTGAATGCTAACACCTTGAGTTCCTTCCGTGGCTTCTATAATGATGGGCTATAACCTGTTAGCTAAAATAAATCCTTTCTTCCCTAGGTTGTTTTGGTCATGATATTTATTGAAGTAACATAAACATAACTAACATTGAAAAAACAAACAAACAACAGTAGACCCATGAGCCACAGAGCTGCATTTCTAGGAGCTAATGCTTTGATCCATCATATTCTACAATGTCTTCTAGTTTATAATGGTGGTATGTAGTTATTTCATGATTGATAAAATACTGAAAAAGGAGGCCATCTTTGGATGAGCCATATGGACCACCAAAATGTCACATGTGTGACATTGGAACCCAGGGCTTCCATCCATTCTGCTTCTTAGCCCCACAGTGGCTCTGTCTGCTCTGTGGCTGCCTTGGAGAACATTGGGAGGTTGGTAGCTTAGCCCCTTTGGTACCACCTTCTGCCTGGATCAGCACAGCCTGTGTGGGAAGGCATGGTTTCAGAATTTCCCCAGGAGCTGTTCTCACCAGGAAGGTCCAGTGCTGGAAGATTTGGGTTGAGGTGTAGAGACTGTTCCCCTCTGACATTGGGGAACTGTGCTTTAGATTGCTGTGGGTGAGCTGGGTTTATCAGTGACATCATCTGCCTGCTGTGTGTTTGATTTTGCTGTGTTCTTCTGGATTGGGGAAGAGGACATTAGATGGGAGTTTTGTTTTGTTTTCAAGATTGATTTTATTTTTTTAAATTAGTGTGTGTGTGTGTGTGTGTGTGTGTGTGTGTGTGTGTGTGTGTGTGTGTAGGTATGTGCACATGAGCAGGTGTGCCTGTGGAAGCCAGAGGCATTGGGTTCCTTAAAGCTGGAGTTACAGGTGGTTGTGAGTCACCTTGACATAGATACTGGAAACCAAACTCAGATCCTTTATAAGAACAGCACTTTCATGTATCTGCTGAGGCATCTCTCCAGTCTGAGGAAACCGAGTTCCAATTCTGGTTCTGCCCTTGACTATCTGAGGGTTTGTACAGCTGAGATAAGGATGTCTGGAACCACTGGTGTATCCATGTATGTCCCTGTTCCTGGAAAGGTGTATGTTTACAGTAGAGCCAGGAGTAAAGCAGGGGCTCCAGGATCACCCCCAAACCTCTCAACAGCATCTCCACTGCTGTTTTGTTTTGAATATAATCTCCCCCGACCCCAGGCTCCTGCTTTTGAACACTTGGTCTCATCCAGTCGGCTCTGCTGTCTTAGAGGGATGGAACCTGGTGGGAGGAGATAGGCCACTCTGGCTGCCTTGAGGTTTTATAACAGACTCCAGTTCCTAACTAATCTATTTCTTGACTGTGGCTACAGTGTGACCTACCAGCCTCAGGCCCTACAATGATGGACTGCTCCCCCTCCTCAAACTATGAGTCAGAATAAGCCCTTCTCTCTGTAAGTTGTATCTTCTCAAGTGTTTGGTTGTAGCTATGAGTCAAATAACTGATATAGGGAAATAATAATAAACCACCAATACAATCACTTTCAGTAACTTATACCTACACATGGATCTACTAGTATTTTCCTATGTTTTTTTTTTTTGAGATTATGTCTTTTGGGATAATATGCTGTAATCCACCAGATTATAATTGTTATGAATATATGTGATGTCTGGAGCCAGACTTAGATGCCAGAACTTTACAGTTTATAATTCATCCCCCTCCTCCTTCCATAAATGTGATTGTTAGTTTAATTGCCAATTTGACACAATCTAGAATCACCTGCAGGAGTCTCATGGGGGGAGAGTCTGAGTAAGTTGGTCTGTCTTGTTATGTTAATCAATGTGAGAAGACCCAGCCCACTGTGGGTGGCACCATCCCCTGAGCTTGGGTCCTCCACTGTATAAGAGTGGGATAAAAGACTCCGTATTTAGTCAGGTGCCTGCAAATGGGAGTTTCATTGTCTAGTAAAGACTGGCATTGAGTGCGGCAGACCATGGTCAGCACCCTGGACAGAGCCTCCTCAGGATCATCTCACTTCCTTCCAGGCTGCTTTCCACCCACATTGCCATTGAACTTCAGGCTTCACGAATATCATGTCCCACCAACCAGGGCCCCCACTCTCAGCCTTGATCCCAGCAACCCCACCCTCTTCCTCTGAGCCTCACCAGCCTCACCTTGCCTCTGGAATCCTCCTATTCCCCAACCCCTGTCCCATCTCCACATGCAAGTCCTCCACATGCAAGTGTTGCCCAGCTCTTCCTTATTTCACAACTCTATGTTGTTTCAGTTCAGAATTAACTGATAATATTCCCAGGACGTTTTTGATAGGATATTGGCTGCTCACCCATCAGGTGAGTCCCATTTCCTGTCCCACAATTGTCAAGTATCTCCTATCTTCTGCTCTGTCAGGACAGCCTTACCTTTCTTCTCCTTTTGATGGGACATTCACAAACCCCTCCTATGGTGTCTCTTTCTCAGCCCGAGGTTTCATGTAGATGCATCCATAGCTCTTTGAGTACAGGTTTCTGCTGCGACCACTCACGCCATGCATAGCCGTGACACTCACCTCCTAGTCCTACTTGCTGACCTGGCAAAGGCACAACCAAAGAGATCAGGTTGAGAAGCTATGTTTTCAAGATTTCGTTTGTTGTGCCTTGCCTGAAATCCCTGTCTGTAATCTCAGCTTTGTCCATTGGACATTTTGTTTGTTTGTTTTTTGAGACAGGGTTTCTCTGTGTAGTTTTGGTGCCTGTCCTGGAACTCGCTCTGTAGACCAGGTTGACCTTGAACTCACAGAGATCCACCTGGCTCTGCCTCCCGAGTGCTGGGATTAAAGGCGTGCACCACTACCGCCCAGCTGTCCATTGGACTTACGATGGTTTTCTTTCTGACTTATTTTGAGATGATTATCTCTTGATTTGCCTAAATTTTTTATTTTGATACTACTATTTGCATTAGCATTTCCCTTTATGATATATCACTCTCATATCAAACTTCCAATCAAAGATCATTAAGAATAATTCTTCCTGAGTTTCTTTAATACTTTCATTATTTAAAAAATCACAACAGCTTCTATTTGTGATCCACCAAGAACTGATTTATATTTGAGGCATGAACTAGAAACTAAGTTTCCCCCTGAGTAGTTGTTCTTCACTGTGTGTGTGTGTGTGTGTGTGTGTGTGTGTGTGTGTGAACTTAAACTTAACTTACTATTCTGTGTGTTTCATTTTTGGTTGCTCTTTCCCCTGCTTAAATATAATTTGAAGAGGGAAGAAATTACCTTACTGTTTTACTGTTTTTTTTTTTATTGTTTGACTCTGAAAAAGTGTCTGTGCAAGCATGCCTGCATGCCTGTTGTACATGTGTGTCCAAACATGCACACATGCTTGTGAGTGTTTGTGCAAAGTCTTGTTCTAAAGTTCTACACTGGCAAGAAAAAAGCTTCAGTTGGGAGAGCTGTCTGCCCTATTGATGGGGATACGGACCTGAGTCGAGGAGCACAGTGCCATTGTAAAACCTGAAGGTTAGCATTTTGGCAAGGCTGTCTCTGGTAGCTTTCAGATGACTGTTGAGTTTGCCAAATGTTCCATTTTCATATTACTGGAGCACCGAGGTCAGGATTCAGCTTCTCGAAATGGGGTTGCACTGAGTGGAATGCTAAGAAGCAATCTCTATTATTAAAAAAACAGCAAAATTGGTACCTGGGTTCCAGAAAGAGATTAAATGTAATTACACAAAACTAAATTATTGCTAAATGAACAAATTGAGATAGTACTGCTCACCAAAACAGCCAGGAAGGAAATTGAGAATAGCTACATTTAAAATTAGACCTTGGAGTTAAAGTAACTAATTTCAGACATCTAAATGTTGCTGTTTTTAATGGTGTATCATTTCTATTTCAAACAGAAATAGACACTGTCTTTGGTTGAAGTTAGGATTTGTGCACACATGTGATCATGTGAACATTAGAAACAGATTCTGTGGCCCTCCTAAGGCAGTACATTTTTCTGAAAAGCATGTTGATTTGAAGACCTCAGAAGATTCTGAAAGTTCACAGGGGTATCCTGAGGGCTCACTTTGAGTGTGTGAGCTCAGAAAGAGTTCTGGTTTGTCTTATATTTGAAGATTTTAAAGATAAAATATTGGGTGTGTGACTGTGCTCTGGGAACTTCATGGGTCTCTCTGAGAGGACTTTCCGTCTGTAATCTGAGCCCGTTCCATCCCCTCGGAATACTGCTGCTCCTCCTGTCCTTCCATCGAGTAGAAACCAGCTGCAAATGGTTAGCTCGTGGCTAATGAGCTTAGATTTCTGATAGTGGGAGTCCTTTTGGAAAACTGTTTGCAAAACTCTTGATTTCCTATGTTGGTAGGCAGGGAAAAAAAATCTAGGAATTACTGAAGGTGTTGAAAGAATGACTAAAGAGAGACTTTTTATATATAGCATCTTTTTAGCTTATTGAGACCATCAGAGATTTAGCTACTTTGTTGTACTAAATCCATCTCTTGGCTTAAAAAATAAAATGCAGAAGTTCCAGGTGATCTGACAATCCTCTTCTGGAGTCTGTGGGTGCCTACACATGTGTGAGACACATGCATGCACTCATATAGACATAAGCTCATATAAAATTAAAACTAACTAACTAACTTAAACACAATCAGGCATGGTGGCCCATGTTTGTAGTCCCAGTGTTGGGAAGGTGGAGACAGGATTGTGTCTACGGTTCATTAATTAGCCAGTCTACAGAATTAATATGTAGCCAGCAAAAGACCCTGTCCCAGAAAACAAGACAGACAGTGTGTTGAGTAACAACACCCAAGGTTAACTTCAGGCCTCCACGTGCATACACACAAGCATGCAAAATTGAATAGGTAAGGGACTGGGGAGATGGCTCTTGTAGATGACATGAGTTTGGTTCCCAGAACCCACATTGGGCAGCTCACAACCACCTGTAATTCTGGCTCTTGAGGATCCAGTTGCTCTCTTCTGGCCTTCGAAGGCCCCTGTACTCACATGTGCACATATCCCCATCACACATGTACACATAATTAAAAATAAAACACACGTTAATATATTAAACAGGTAAGACAGATACTGGGACTTACATACTTCTACAAAAAGACAGCACAGGTTGCTGGGGAAATGACTCAGCAGATAGAGTACTTGCTGTTAAACATCGGGACCTGAGTTCAAATCCTCAGCACTCATTAAACAAAAACTAGGCTTGGTTGTACATGCCTAGAATACCTTTTCTGTCAGGGGAAGTGTGGAGGCAGGAGGGTTGCTGGGTCTTACTGGCTGCTAGCCTAGTTCCAGAGCAGTGAGAGACTTTGTGTCAAAGGGATAAGGTGGAAAGTTCTAGAACAGGACACTTAGCATCATTCTCTGGCTTCTGCATGTGCACAGAGGCGTGCACATTCATGTACACATAGACACACACACAGATGAACTCACTGATTAAAAAGGACAACACATCCATGTTCTGAAAGCAAACAGGGAGTTTGCTTTGAGCAGGTTTGAGATGGTATGTATTTGATCATTTTGGTAGGAGCACAGTTAGATGGCTATTATACAATAAATGGGAGCAGCGCTGTCATCCTAAACATCTGCTCTGGCTTCACTTTTCCAGGTCAGGATGACTCATACTGTGCAGGCTTCCTGGCGCCTGAACTGTCACAAACTCCTTTTCCTCCCTCTCTCCACAACCACTGAACGGCAAACATGAAGCTCGCCTCCATGGTCGCTGCCCTAATTAGACAAGGACATCTCCTAAAGCAGTTGCATTGTGATCATGATCATTTTTCAACTAGATGGTAGACATTAATTGTGAGGAGTATTCCACTTGGGAAGCTGGGTGGCTGTCCCTAAGGGGCCATTGTCTTCTTGATCATTCAGCTCATCTCTCGGTCCTGTTAGTTTATTTTCTCTATGTTCTTGTAATATTTTCTCCCTCTTAATGTGGGAGCTGAGAAGTTTGCCCAGCTCCTTTAGGCACCCCTAACTTGAAGCCACCTTCAGCCCCTCTCCCAGTCATTTCCACTTATGGTGAGTCACAGTGTTCAGCTGTGGGTGCTCTCAAGGTCACTGGAGTTGCCATCATAGCCTGCCACACCTGCATTAGAACCCCCACAGCCTCCTTATCTGGACTCTTCCTTATTTCAAGTTCTCCAGCCCCCATAGGGTAAGACCTGTGTATGGGACTCCTGCCTTACTAGACCCCATGCACTAGTGCCCCCCCCCCATACTGGGCACTCCCATCCCTTGACTCAGGACAATTCCTGGCACGTAGACCTGTCCAACCAATACTGTTCTGTGCATCTGCCCTGTACACAGCCTCACTCTTGTACCATGGAGTTCCTTTACTCCTCTTAAACTCTCTGGATTTTTTAAAATACAGCAGTTCCTCGACTTTTAAACCCACTGCAAATTGAAATTATTGTGGAAAATATACTGAGCTTATAGAACGTGCTAGAACATGCTAGCTTAGTGGCAGAGGACTTTAGAGTTGGTGGTTTCTGCTGCTGATCTTGGTGCTGACTTGGAGCTGAGGATTGCTGCTGATACCCAGCACTCAGAGAAGGTCCTGTGGATGGATCCAGAGGAAATATGTTAAATAAAGTGAGCCCGGCACAGAAAGACAAGTGCCATGTGCTGTCTTTCTCATACATAGAAGCTGGAAACAGTGGACTTGAGTATAGAATAGTGATTACTAGATGTCAGGGAATGTGTGTGTGTGTGTGTGTGTGTGTGTGTGTGTGTGTGTCTGTGTGTGTGTGTCTGTGTGTCTGTGTGTGTCTCTGTGTGTGTGTGTGTGTGTGTGTGTGTGTGTGTGTGTGTGTCTGTGTGTCTGGTTGCTGTGGGATGTCTTTCTGTATGCTATGAATATGTGTTGCTATGATTGGTTAATAAAGAAGCTCTGGCCTATGGTGAGTCAGGTTGTAGCCAGGCAGGAAATCCAGGAGAGAGGAAGGGCAGAGTCGGGAGTTGCCAGCCAGATGCAGAGGAAGCAAGATGAGAATGTCTAACTGAGAAAAGATACCAAGCCACATGGCTAAACATAGGATAAGAATTATGGGTAAATTTAACTGTAAGAGCTAGTCAGTAACAAACCTGAGCTAATGGCCAAGCAGTTATAATTAATATAATCCTCTGAGTGATTATTTTGTAAGTGAGCCATGGGACTGTGGGGGCTTGGTGGGACCAAAGAAAACTTCTGACTACAGTGTGTGTGTGTGTGTGTGTGTGTGTGTGTGTGTGTGTGTGTGTGTATGTGTAGAGGGTGTGTGTTGGTGGAAGATGGATCAAGAAAGGGTGGACTTGATCCGTGAGTGTTGTGTGATATACGTTGACCTACCATGATATGAACAGTGAGTGCATACTTACCAAGAAATAAAACATTTAGAACTTGAAACTTAAAAAAAGATTAGAATAGAAAATTCAAAGTATGACTTCTACTGAATATGAATCACTTTCATACTACCATAAAGCCAGAAAGCCCTAAGCTGAGTGATAAGCTAGGGTCTGTCTGTCTGTATTCATTTATTTCTTTTTATTTTTTGAGACATGGTCTCATGTATCCCAGGCTGGTCTCAAATGCACCATTTTGGTGAGAACGACCTTGAACCTCTAGTCCTTCTGCCCCTATCTCCAGAGTGCTAGGATTATTGGTATGTACTACCAAACTTGGTTTTATGCTGGGGCTTTAGAAGTATTGCACAAGCATCCCACAAATGGGCTGTAGCCTCAACTGGCTGGCTGTGTTTAAAACTGCAGAAGCTAAGAGTCAAACAATGAGCATTGTGTTTCCTCCAGTGACCTTTGAACCTACTTCAGAAGGATCTCAGTGAGCTGGATAGGCTTGGTCCTGATGCTCTGACAGTGTCAGGATATTTCAATAATGATTGGCATAATTTTAAAAAAAATTGGGGAGAGTACATATTAGGTACTGATTTTAAAAATGAAATCTTAGTTAAATGTAAAAGAAAAAGGAAATGTGGCTTTGGTCATGGTACCACCACACTAAGAAAGAGGTAGAATATGGCAAAAGTTTTAAGATGACCTGCCGGTGCTTGGCTTAATTCTGCTTGTTTGAGGAGATGCACTTGGAGGGCCAATTTTCTATGCTAAAATAAGCAGGCAGTTATTTCCTCTGGACCTTTGAGTGCAGACTATCTGAGTTGCATAACCCTGACTGGCATGTAATAAAATGAATCTCTCCTGCCCTCAGGGAAGCCATCAGCCGTGTCTGCGAAGCTGTGCCAGGTGCCAAAGGAGCCTTCAAGAAGAGAAAGGTACCTCACTGTGTGTCTGTCTCCTCCTTCATGTCCTCTCAGGGCCACACTCCATGTCCTCACCCACAAAACTGTCCACTGTCTTCTTACATAACCTGGATCTTGTTATTTCTTAAGGGAAAGCACCTAGCTAAGGCTAAAACACCCCTGCCCTGTCTCTCAAGCAAATGTGGATACTCATGTAGCTTAAACCCTGGAGACAGTGATACCAATCAACACCTGGCCAAGCATCCCTTTAAGCCCATTACATAACATGAATTCATCTACCTCTAACAGCTCATGTTGCAGCTACCCCAGTACACATGCTAGCCAATGCTTAAGAACTGGATTCTAGGGTTGGGAGGGGGGAGCAGGACCTTGCATTTGTAATGATGCAAGTTACTGTGGTGTAAATACCTCCCCATGATTCAAGCTTTCAACACAAGGTCCCCGGAAAGAGTTGGGAAGAGACACAGCAGTTCATCCCTGTGGCGTGTTTTCTCCAGGCACAGCAGATGGGTGCTGAAGGGCACAGGTTCACATAGCATGGGACCAGGAGTGAAACATCCAGGACTCAAGAAGTAGTTTACCATCTTTAGATGTCATCTACATACTTGTGAGTTTGTATAAGTTAACTCTCAGTAACAGCTGTGCTTAGTGGTGAGCTCCTAACATTTCTAAGGACATGACAAAAGGCTCTCCTGAGCTGGCTTGCCATGTCACTGGAAAACCTGATGTTATAGATGACAAAAAATGAAGCTTTGGACTGAGAAGCCACAAAGTGAGTAGGAGCTGGGGCCATGGCAAAGCCAGAGCCACCTGCTCTGGAGGCTGGGTGTTCAACTACACTTCTAGAACTTTCCATCCTGTGTGTGGTAGAGTAGGAGGGGAAAATATCTGGGGGCTGGGGAGATAGGCCAGCTGGCAGAGGGCTTATTGTATAAACATGAAGACCTGAGATTGTATCCTCAGCATCCGTGTAAAAAGCCTGCCATGGCAGCACATGACTGCAATCCCAGTGCTGGAGAAACAGAGACAGGCTAACCCTGGGGCTCACTGGCTAGCCATGGTTGCAGAACTGGTATGTTCCAGGTTCTTTGAGAGACTCTGTCTCCAACTATACGGTAGAGATTTTCAGAGGAAGACTCCCGATGACCTTCCGTTTCCACATGTGTGCACACATCTGCACACACACACACATACACACACGGATATAGATGTGATATCTATCACAATAAAAAGAAGAAAACATTGAATTAAGCGCTCTCTCTCTCTCTCTCTCTCTCTCTCTCTCTCTCTCTCTCTCTCTCATTAAGTAACTAAGAAATAAATACTCAGCACCTACAATCATGACTTTTATCTACCTAGAAGGGATTTGCGGGAAAGCATAGCATACAGAGCCCCATATCTGCCCCAGGATGAGCTTTCAGGTTCCAGATGGTTTTGTATCCAAGTCACTTCTGTCTTCAGAGCTGGGGACTTTCATAAACCTACAGGGCAACTGGGCCTGGGGCACAGAACTTGGCAGCTCAGGTTATGTGATGATAGCCAGTCCCCTGGAGGTCCTGGGAACCAAGTAGAGCTCCCAAACCTTGAATACAGGAATCAAGATGTCCCTTGGGAACAGCAAGGAGGACCATCGTCTCTCAGAAAAGGTGGTCCTACCAGGCCTTGTTTCCCCTCCGGTTCTCTTGGTGGGAAGAAATGGAGGTAATGGCAGCTTTTCAGGCTGTGCCCAGATACAGTTGATCTGTCTCTCACACAGAGGGGAAGGGTTCTCTAAAGGGCTCTTTTGAAGTGTTAAATAAAAAGAAAAAGAAATAAAATGGCATGGCAGGGATCCTAAAGGAAATAGCATCTATCTGGGAAGCAAAGAGCTGCAGTTTGGGGATGCCAAACCAGGGCAACCCCTGGAGGTAAGTTCAGCAGAGATTTTCTTTTTTAAAATATAGAGAGTTGCCATTAAGTGTTACCTTTGGAGACAGTTCATTGGCTGGGCAGACACCCTAAACTGCAAATCCGTTCTGATTGGTTCATTAACTAGGCTACTCCCCACTGAGAGGTTGGTGTACAAGGCCCGCAGGTCTGGCTTTGGCCTCTTATCTGAGTCACAGGAACATCCTGTGGCCTGAGCTTCAGCAGAGGGATGTGACCTTCCCAGTTTCCTGGCTCCACTTTAGACAACCTTAGTGGCTGCATTTTCTCTCCTAGTGGATCAAAGAACTGTGCATCTGGTCAGGAGCTGTTGGGCACCGTGAGCAGAGGATGTTGTAATCAAATGGAAAGTGTGAGCAGGAGAGGGCTTCATTGTGTGCCCAGGGCCTGGGGGATGGCACCTGGCTGGACACTGAAGCTGCTCCATATCCCCGTAAAGACTTTGCCGACAGGTGAGGGAGATGCTGGCCACAGCAGCCTGTCTCTCCACCCTGCCCAAGCTCTGGGCAGTCAGATTCTAATGGGACTGTCCAGGTAAGCCCTTAACAGGGAGCCACTTCTGACAAGGATTCCCTTCTGGAGAGAGCCTCGTGATCCTGTGAGGCTGCTCCTGAGCCTTGGTGCCAAGCAGCTTCTCCCCTAAGAGGCAGTCTGCGTCTCAGTCTGCCGAGACAAGGTTTGTAAGTCTGCACAGCTGTGATGGCCCTGCTGTGTGGTTTCTGCAGGTTTACGTCTAAGACCCAGGAGACACCCGCATATGATCAAGGCAGCCAGGAAGACCAGGAGTTCTCCCCCAGAACTGACTTATTAGGCATTTATAATTTCATACCTCATATTACTGAATGTGTGTATTGGCGTGGGCTCTTATTTTCCCAGCTCCTCCATTTTCAAATTGTCTGTCTTCTGGCACCTCAGTAGAGAGCAGCAGCCAGGGAGAGTCTGTAGGGGTACACTGACATCTCTGCCTCCACCCTTTCAGACAGAGTCTGGGCCAAAAGCTAAACTATGACCCTTGGATTTCACAGCCTCCAAGTAAAACGCTGTCCAGCATCCTGGGGAAGAGCAACCTCCAGTTCGCAGGGATGAGCATCTCCCTGACCATCTCCACCGCCAGCCTGAATCTGCGCACTCCCGACTCCAAACAGGTGTGAGGTTACCCAGGCCTCCCTGGGCCCGAGAGTGGACACCCTAGGAGCTTCCTCCTCAGAGCTTACTGAGCCCATGCAGAACCCGCTTGGCCAAACCGTGAGCTTTGGTCACTTCGACAGTCCACCCACAGATGGATGAATAGTTCTCTGGAATCCTGCTCTAAACAATGTCTGTTTTGTTGGTCTGTTTGTAATATAAAGAAATGGTGATGTCTGTGCAAACGCCTTGATGTCTGCCCTTGGTTTATAGCCACGCTGTATTGGTTTTATGGGTCATATTTTAATCTTACCCTGAGTGGTGTGCATAGTGTGCTGTGGTTTAATAGACAGGGGTTTTCTTCCTGATGGCTTCTTATGTTGGAGCCTCTTATAGTTCATCCCGTCTCAGAGTTGATGAGCTGTGCGTATCTACAGTGTAGATAGGGTAGAATGACCGAGGCAGCACAGCCACAATTATAAAGACAAATTCCAGGTAGGATGGCTGCATTTCTGTGTGCTGACTATGTTTTAGGTCAGTCTATCTATCTATCTATCTATCTATCTATCTATCTATCTATCTATCTATCATCTTGTATGTATGTATCCACCCATCTATCAATCTAGCTATCTTGTATGTATGTATGTATGTATGTATGTATATATGTATGTATGTATGTATCTATTTATCTATCTATCTATCTATCTATCTATCTATCTATTACTATCTATCTACCATCTATCCCTAAGATGTAGAGACAAATTAGATCTAATGTATAAATAAGAAATAAATCAGGGCTTTGTTGAGACACAACTAACTACAACTTCTTATTCTACCCTGTTATCTTCCAGGGACCCACTGATAACTGCTTGTCTTTTTTTTAATTATTATTTTCTAAGGGTTGGACTAACCAGTCTTTGAGGCCATGGATCTAGGATGTCCAGTCAGCCTAGCCTTGCCCAGGCTGTCCTAAGTTGAGCCCCAGTTGCTCATGGAGGCTGGCACACTAGGCTCTAGACAGCCATGTAAACTGGAATCTGGCCTCTGTGCACATGGACCGTTCATTTCTAGGGGTCCCTAGGCTGTAACTCTCCACCCTCCTTGCTCATTCTCTCCTTAAAAAGATGGCCCAGTAAGGATAATGTTAGCCTAGCTGGACCTGAGGCCCTCTTCTACCTTGGTGTGGTCCAGGTTGGGTCTAGTTAGGTGTCTAACTCTCATTTCCCTGCCATGTATTGGGTGGGTCTAAGTGCAGTTTTCCAGACACCCAGGGGCTGCAGCTAGGGTGACACAGGAGCAGTCCACATCACAGGTAGAGCATATGGTTGTGCCTTTCCCATTTCCTGAGTTTAGGGCCCCACTGCGGCAAATAGAGAAAGCAAAAGCCCCTGCCTCCTCCACCCAGGGAGCAGACACACAGCACCCACTCCATGATGCTGGGGTCCAAGTAGAGGGACAGCGATGAATCCCTTAGAGGAGAAACATGCTACCCTAGTGGTTCTCATCCTTCCTAATGCTGCGGCCCTTTAAGACAGTTTCTCATGATGTGGTGACCCCCAACCATAAAATTATTTCACTGCTACTTCATAACTGTAATTTTGCTACTGTTATGAACTATAACGCAAGTATCTGAAATGCAGGATATCTGATAAGTGACCCCCAAAGGTGAAAGGCAATCATGATAGTGATCATGTATCCACTTGACCAAGTGTAACTTAGGCTTTCCCCCCCTAAATTATAGCTTCCAATTTAATTTCCAACCCCCAGATTTAGAGTTGGCATGTATGTGTGAGTGTGTGAGGGTGTATTTTGTGTGGTGTGTGTGTGTGTGTGTGTGTGTGTGTGTGTGTGTGATATGTGGTATATATGTGTTTGTCATCTGTGGGGTGTGTGTGTTTATGTGGTGTGTGTTATGTGTATGCTGTTTGTGTTTATGGTATGGTGTGTTTGTGTGTGTATGTGTAAACCAGATGAAGACTGTCGGACACTGTCTACCCTGATTTTTAAAACAGGGTCTCTCATTGGTCTGGAGTTCACAAACTTGCCCAGACTGTCCGGCCAGTGGGCCCCAGGAGTCCCCCTTTTCTACCTCCCCAGTGCTGGGATTACAGGCTCCATTCCCAGTTTTTTTCACATGTTCTGGGGAATCAAACTCAGGTCCTCATGCTTGTGTGGCGACCATTTATCAACTGAGCCATCTCCTTAAATAAACAAAAAGTTAGACACACAAAAATCAGTTTTGCAGCATTAGAAACTTATGCTGGGCATGGCAGGTCACACCTGTAATTCAAGGGGTAAGGAGATGAGTCAAGAGGATCAGAAGTTCAAGGCCATCCTCAGCAACATGAATTCCAGATCAGCCTGGGCCTCAAGACACCAAAGTCCTAGTTTACTGTTGGGGATTCTGCTGCCTTGTCATTCACTCAGGCGTGCTGCCCACAGGCAGCAGGATTCCAGGGCAATTATTCTTAGTTAGCTGCCCGGGGCTTGGCCACAGGCCACCCAGCAGTCTCACTGTTTTGTATTTCCTTAAACCCTCAGGTTTCTCTAGATTGAGGTTTTGCAAATGTCAACAGCCAAAGTCAGCATTTTAAAATATTTAAAATTTTATCCTATAATGATACGTTATTTCAAGTTTTCAGGAGCGCATACTCTCTTTGATGCTCTGTGGACGACTGTCTGCTGGGGACAAGGGCAGAGGACAGGGCTCAGAAATAAACCTGGCTGTGTTAGGATAGAGCTGGGAGCTCCTTTCCACACAGGAACTTTTCCTCAATGTCGTTACATTGTCTTTAAAAAGATAAAAATAGCAGAGAGGACTTACGTAGCTTTTAGAATTTAGGGCAGCTTCTAATTCGCTCTGTGTCACTGAACTCCATGGATGCCACAGCTTATAAACCTGATGGAAATTTTCCTTTTAAAGATGAGTATGGAAGGGCCCCTGGTCTTTAGGCCAGTGGATTATGAGAGGGCTGTAATTCTTGGATGCTGGCCTTCTGATTTATATACACCTGATGTGAGTGTGATGGAATGAAACAGGCCACACTCCCCAGGCCTGGCTCCAGGGTTTGGGAAAGCAGAAACTACAAGTTATAATAATGTTTTGGTACAATGCATTTTTCCTTTCTTTTTGTGTATGTGTATGTGTGTGGTATATGTCTGTGTGGACGATATGCACATATGTGTAATGGGTGTATGTGCACATATGTGTGCACATATGTGGAGGCCATAAGTTAGCCTCAGCTGTTGTTCATCAGGGCAGTGTCTGCTGGTTGATTTAGGGTCTCTCATTGGTCAGAAACCTGCTGATTCAGCTAGGCTGCTGCTCCAGCTAGCCCCAGGGATCCACCTGTCCCTCGCTTTCCAGTGCCGGGACTGTAGCCACCACATCCTGTTCTTTTTCCCGCGGGTTTGGGGGATTAACCTCAGGCCTCCCTGCTTGTAAGGCGAGCACTTTACCACCTGAGCCATCTCTCTAGGACTACCTTTTCCTTCCTGGAGAAGTCTAGTTTTGGAGACCCTGGCCTCAGGTTGGAGTCCTGATTTCACGGGTCTGGAATTGCTACACTTCTTCCTTTGAACAAGCCTCTTGGCCCCTGTGGGATCATGGTCTGTGCCTGTAAAATGGGCTTCCCACAGGTCTCACTCCTCGGCTGCTGGGAGGCTTAATGCGGCATTGGAATGGTCAACCAGAGAGACGGGAGCCATCAGGCCGTGCACAGCGAGGGCAGGTGGCCTACTGTCTCAGCGTTTTATTGTTTTCTTTGTGGGCAGTTTTCAGGAAATCTTGTTGTTTGGGTGGCCTGCCAGCAGGGCAGGCTCTGCAGGACACGGGAAGCACTAACGGCTCCTCTCCTCTCTTGTCTCCGCCCTGCAGATCATAGCGAACCATCACATGCAGTCCATCTCCTTTGCTTCCGGGGGAGACCCGGTGAGTGGCCTTGGCGGGGTTCTCTTGCTCTCGCTGAGGATTTTTGAGAAGGAACCCCTGCTTTAAAAATGTGCCTCTTGAAGACATGACACAAAAGTGTTTTATGCTGATTCTAGTGAAACCCCAATTTACTACTCTGATAACAGTCCAGTTGTTTTACGATCAGGACAATTTCAATCTGGGTGGAATTCTATTCTGACAAAGTAAATGTGCTCAGAAACAACTGTAGTGTCCTCAGAAAAACAAGTTTTATACTCTACAGGGGAAAATCCTTTGAAATAAGTAGTGTTTTGTAAGTCAAAATATTTATCCTCCAAAAATTTCGAGGAGTCATAACCCCTGAAGCTGTGATCCAGCTGTTTACCCCTCTTGGTTTCAGAAGTCCTCCCTCCCCATGCCCCTCCCTTCCCTCCCTTTTTTCCTCCTCCCCTTTCATTTCTCTGTATTAGAGACTGAGCTGGGGCCAATGGTCAGCAATCACTCTGTTTTTAAGATACCGAGTCATAGTTCTCTTGACCGTCATTTACGTCGCTATTTGGTGCAGGGAGGGGTAACCTGTAGTCAGGTCCTACATTCATTTTCAGCCACAAAGTATCAGGAATTCTGGAAGCATGGCCTCCATGAGAGGCATCCAGAGCTCCTGTGTGGAACCCATCATGCCATGCCTGCTTCCTTTGGTTTCTTCTCTCCCACGTCTCCAAAAACCACCTCAAAAACAGGCAGACAACATATGAGGGAGCGAGAAACTGAGGGAAGAGGGAGGAAACGGGCTGACTCCTTCCAGCATTGGTAGGGGGAAAGGCTCCTTCCAAACGTTATAATGATAATTTTCATTGTTCTGGGTAAAGTTTTCAGTGGCTAAGGACAAAAAATTAGAAGCGGGGTAACAGGATGAGGGATAGTTTTTAACCCAAGTTCATTCAAATGACAAAAAAAATTTTTTTTCTTGTAACTTAAGATATCCTTTTTACTTTTTTTGGTGCCCCCACCTCCCCTGACACCTGAGGAGTCTGTTCCCCCACACACAGACATACACAAGATCCCCAAGTGGATGCCAGAACAAGGGCCTGTCTCCTAGGGTCTTGGTGACTGAGAACAGAGATGGATTAACTACAGAATAAGATCCCCACAGCCTCTTCCCTGGAACTTAGTGTGCCCGCTGTGGAACTGGGCGCTGCCAAGAGCACTGTTCTGAATCCGATATACTGGGGAAGGATGCCAGGTAAAGATCGAGACTGACAGCAGAAGGGCCATGCCCTAGCTTGGTCATGGGCCGTCTGAGAGATGGGTAGCACATCTTCCTGGGCCTTCCTTCCCCAGTCGCAATATAGTTTCTTAGACTAGAGGAAGAACTGCTCCTCTCTTGAAAAAAAGCTTCCTTGTATGAAGCACCTGTGCCGACTAGGGCTAATTTTGCTCTTTGGCTCTGCACAAAACTCAGACAACAGACTCCCACGTTGGCACAGTTTCCTTGAACTCTAAATCCCCGTCAGATTTGGAAATTACGAAGGAAGGCTGTAAAGCTGATCCCATGCAGTTAGGTTAATGTGCCACAAGAGCAGTTGGTTGAAACTAAATGTCTCCCCTTCCCTGCCTGCCATGCATCTCTGAGCTCCCAGGGTGGCTAGTGTCTTTTGGGGACAGTAGCTCTGGTTCCCAGGTGATTCAGTTCTACTGCTGATTTCTTCTATTCAAGCACAATCTTCAGCGTGCATCCTTAGGCACAAAAGTGACAGCAATTTGGGTCAGTTGGGGCAAAGGCATCATCCGCTCTGCTTCTTGAAAAAAACCCAGCTCCTGTAATGTGGGAAAGCTGGCTTTGGAGCTCAGTCTTGACCCCGTAACTCAGAACCAAATTAAGGACATGGCAGCTGTCTAGACGATCCCGGGGTTCTTGGGTTAGCTTTATAAGACTGTGGAAAGAAAAACAGTGCCGGAGAGCATGCCCCAGGGCTCCAAAGCTCCAGGGCTCTGGTCTGTTGGCAAAGATATTCCTGAAGTTTCTTAAGGACAATTACATCTCTCACATCCCATGAGTCTGGGAGGAAAGTGAAGAATTGTAAACTACAATCCATACTTTTGCCAATAGCTTCAAATCCTCAGAAGATGCCCCTCCATGGCAGTGGACAGAAGCCATTTTATAGTCTTCCTGTCCTTTCTCTCACTGGTCTATGAAATATTAAAGACTAGAAAATGCACTCTGCTCTGAGGAGCCTCAGAGACAAGGGTTCTGCTCTGAGGAGCCTTGGAGACAAGAGTTCTTTTGTTTCCACCACTGGAAAAGTCCCCATGCCTCTGTTCTCTGGAAGTCTTGGAGGGCACCATGCCCATCCATCCCTCCTCACCCCCACACCCCTCCCTACACCCACACCCCTCCCCACACCCACACCTCTCACCTCCCCTCTCCAGGCGGTATTTGCTGGATCTCTGTTAAGAGGGAGAGAGGACACTTCCTTGTGGAGGGAACAGTACAGGTCAGTGCAGACCATTACCACTCAGGCAGAAGACACGGTAGATGAACTTGAAGCCCTTTGAAGCATAAACTTTGGAAAATTACTACAAAACCAGGCTGACCTTTTAGCTGCTCTCTGAGGGGTGGTGCTTTGACAATTAACTTGTCACCACCCAGAATGACTTGGGAAGAGAGTGTCAACTGACAGATTGGGCCTGTGGTGTAGGAAGAGGCAGAGCAGGGTGGGTGGCACATTCCCTAGGCAGGTTCCTGAGCAGTGTGAGAGAGGAGAAGTCAAGCTGGGCAGAGGGAAGTGAGCAAGGAGACATGCACGTATTCTCTGTCTCTGCTCTTGGCTGTGGATGTACAGCTTCCAGGGCTTGCCTTGACTACCCTGCAAGAATGAACTGTAACCTGGAATTGTAAACAAACAAACAAACAAAAAACAAAAACAAAACCCTTTTCTCTAGTTGCTTTTAAGTTAGAGTGTTTGTCCTGACTTAAAAGCCCCAGAAGTAAAACTAGAAGGGAGTTTCTGTTTGTTTGTTGTTTGGTTGGTAGAGGGAGTCATCAGGGATTGAACACAGAGCCATGTGCTTGGTGGTAAGTGCTCTATGCCAGAGCAATGCCCCCAACCTTAACAGTTTTTGAGGACCAGCCCACCCCAGACACCTTAAGCCTTTTTTGGTTTGTTGTTCTCAATGTTAAAAATGTCAACATGTAGAGAAGTCTCTCTGGCTTTAAGAATTAAGAAAATAGGGCTTGAGAGATGGCTCAGTGCTTAAGAGCACTTACTGCTCTTCCATAGGACCCAAGTTTGGTTCTTAGCACCCACATAGGGTGGCTCACAACAGCCTGTAACTCCAGTCCTAAGGACCCCGCACCTCTGGCCTCCACAGGCACATGCATTCATGTACACACATTCCCCTGCCCGATGCACGCACATAACTGAAATACTAAAAATAAATACTAAAATAATGCTTTAAAAAGCATGAAGAGAATGACCAGGTCCCTAGCTACCTGTTCAGAAGTGAGTGAGCCTGCATGCAGGCTGCCTCCGCAGACCATCAAGGCCTCAGAAGGCTGCCAGGAACCGCATTTCACACCGAGGGGTGAGACTTCCAAGTGAGATCCAGGAAAGGCACCAAAGCTACACAGAGAAACCCTGTCTCGAAAAACCAAAATAATAATAATAATAATAATAATAATAATAATAATAATAATAAATAAAGCCTATGTTAAAAAACAAACAAACACATTTATAATGTTTTAAATTAGCCACGCACCATTGTTTAACATAATGAGATTTATCGTGACAGTTTCCTCTACGTATCTGACACACTTTGATTGTATTCACGCACACACCTTACTCTCCTCTGGCCCCTCCTTTTCCTCATAGCCCCCTTCTACTTTCACGTCTTTGTGAGTCTTTCTGACTCTTGCTCACTTCACTTAATAGAATGACTTCCAATTCCATCTGTTTTCCCGGAAATGAGATTTCATTCTTTGTGATTGCATAGAACACCATGCTTTCTCTACCCCCTCATCTGCTGGAGGACAACTGGGCTAATTCTGTATCTTGTCTATTGTGAGTATCCAGTCTTTAAACATCTGCTCTAGTATTCTTCCCCACAATCAGTTCTCAAAGAATAGTCTCTAACCCCACAGCAGCCGGAGGGTGTCAGCAATCCAGTTTGGGGGTCCAGATGCAAAACTGGGGTACAGCCCAAATCTGTCTTAAGCCTTTAGGGGATTTTCACAGGAACTCAAGTTTGAGCTCGTATACACATTACTGACAGCCCCGCTTCTTGACTTTGATTCACACTAGTGCATCTACGAGCTTTAAACAGGTCCTCATGGTCAGGTCTCATTCCCAAACCTGCTAAGTCAGATGAACCAGGGTACTCAAGAACCATTGTGAAAGACTCCCAGAAGAACCTCTGTGGGGAGGCCAGGTGCCTGCCACTCTGGCTGCTCTGAGTGTGGTCACAGACTGGTAGCATGCATACCCGGGGGAGGGGGAGGATGCTGGTTAGTGATGTCTGCACTAGCTGCTCATAATTCCTCAGGTTCTGCCTAGTCTGCACTCAGATCTCCAGGGATTTCCAGCCACATCCAAGTTTAAGGATGTGCCTCAAACCATGCCCATTTTGTACCATTTTGTACCCAGTATCTGGCCCTTCCTCCCTCCTTTTCTCTCTCCTTCCCTTCCTTCCTTTTTCTCCCAGTACTGAGGAGGCTCAGGGCCCTCCCACGCTAGGAAAGTGCTGGTCCATGAACTTTCCTCCCAACCCCGATTCTCTACTGTGTGATGGATGAATGGATACTTATCTCGCTGGGCTCTGCCTCCCTCTGGTCTTACTTCTTGCTGTGATGAGTGATACAAATGTCTCCTTTTCCTTCCACAGGACACAACAGACTATGTTGCCTATGTCGCTAAGGACCCTGTTAATCGCAGAGGTAAGCAATGCTCGACCCATTTAATCATTCATTTGTGTGAAGCCAGGCTGGATGCTGTGAACCAGATGTTCCTCATTATCTCAGCTCCTTTAGCAAATGAGCACATGTCACGTGACATGATTAAGGATAATTGAGGCCTGCAAGGGTAGCTTGTCACCTGGCTGAGAGAGAACCTACCGGATGCTGAGTGCCAAGTTCGCACCTGTGACAGGATGGCTGTGGTTTGATAAACCCAGCTCACACCTCACCTCTCACCCTGTGCTCTGACAGTGGCCTCAGGCATGCACTCATCTCTGCTTCCCAACTATCTATGCATGCAGTGTGAGCATATGCCTCAGGCTCCTGATGCCTGCGGTGATGACTGTCCCCTCAACCTGTGAGCCCAACTGAGTCCTTCCTTCCTTAAGTTGCTTCTGTCAGGGATGTTATCAGAGCAATGGGACAGTAACTGTGTGGCATGTGAATTGTCCTAGAGGTGCTTGCACAGCAAAGGTGGTAGACACTATGCTGAATATTCTTGCAAACTGCTTCCAACTTGGCTGTGAACACTTGCATTGTCATGGTAAGTATGTGAGGTTCTCCCCTGCTGGACCCTCAGCCAGTTCTGGGTAGAGGAGCCCAGAACTGACATCCTACCAGTGATGATTTGAAGTCAAAGACACAAGATAATGGGAAGGCTTTGGAGAGTCCGGCTTGGTCTTCCTGTTCTTCCCCTGCAAACTGAAGCTTCGTCACACGTCTTCACTTAGGGTGGTGGGGAGAGAAGTGGGTTCCTGTAGATGACACAGCACTGGTTCCTAATCTAGACTCTCTACCGTGTCTCCCCTGAACAGAGCTGAGACAATTAGACAGTTGTGTCAGTGTGTGTTCGTGCATGCACATGTGTACATTCATTAGAGTGTGTACAGGTGCACATGTGTGAGTGTGCATGTAAAGACCAGAGAACTATGCTGAGTGTAATTCCTCAGGTACTGTCTACCTTATTTTTTTAGGCAGTCTCACTGGCCTGGAATTCTCCAAATATGCTAGGCTAGCTGGCCCATGAGTCCAGGGGTCAGCCCCCTTGTCCTTCCTAGAGCTGAGAGTACAAGCTTGTCCTGTGATGCCTGTTCTTTTTTTTTTTTTTAAAATCTGGGTTCTGGGGACTCAAACTCAGGCCCTTGTACTCCTAAGGCAAGCACTTTACAAACTGAGCAGTCCCTCTGGCTTTTCTCTAAGGAATTAGACAGGCCTGAGGAGAGAAGAAGGGGCAGGGCTGTTATACCTGTGACAGTCAGGACTACTGCCTAGACCGCTTGAGCAAAACTCTTGTTGCAGGCTCAGAGGCTCGGCTTAGCGTCTAAGATAGCAAACACAGATTAAGTTGTTTAAAGCAACAAGGACATGTTGCCTCACAGTTCTGGAGGCTGGACGCCCAGTTCACGGTGTCAGCAGGGCCATATGGGCTCTCTCTGGGTCCTGGAGGAGAAATCCCTCCTGCCTCCTTCTGGCTTTGGTAGTTACCGGTGATCTCCAATGTCCCTTGACTTGCAGGTGCCACTGAAACCCATCCTAATGTGGTGTACTCCCTGAGGCTGTGAATACTCATAGATACCTATAGAGATGACAGTCCATGGTGGCTCAGGGCCCCTTCTATCCTGCTGTGACCTCATTTTAACTAGTTACATCCGAAACTTCCCATTTTCCAAATAAGGATACCTTCTGGGGTCCTGGGGTTAAGTTATTTGGCATAACTTTTTTTTTTTTTTTTTTAAACAGGAGGCATAATTGAACCCACAACATAAGCCAGCTCCTTTAACTATCCTAGCTTCCCCCAAATCAGGGAGGGCATGGAAGAGGGGAGGTATAGGCAATCCCTCACCAGGCACTGGCCCCTCAAACTCTATCTGGGTTAGAACAGCTGGGGCTCGTTCTTTGTTTTGGTTCGTTTCAAATTAAGGGCAAGTGATCTAGGCAATTCTGTCATTCAGAGCTCTTTAGTAGGTCCAGGTCAATGGTCCTCAAAATGAGTGACACTTGAGAGTTACTTAGGAGCCTTATTAAAACATCTCAGCACTCAGGTCTGAGAGAAGGGGAGCCAGGCAACAGTGTGTTTAAGTAGCTCCTTGGGGCCTGGGGAGACCGCTCAGTTGGTAAAGTGCTTGCTCTGCAGGCCTAAGAGGCTGAGGTCATTTCCCAGAGCCCACCTGAAAAGCCAGGTATGATGGCAACACCTGTAATCCCAGCACTGAGTGGCGGATACAAGAGGATCCCGGGGGCTTGCTGGCCAGCCAGCCTAGTCTGGTTGGTACATAGGCCAATGAGAGCCCTTCTCTCATAAAACAAAGTGAATATCCACTGAGGAATGGCACCTGACATTGTTCTTTGGCCTCCACATACACATATACATATGTGACATACACCCACACACATATGCACACACATGTACTTTGTGTGACTCTGATGCTCTGATGGATTTAAAGCAACACGGCACTAAGGTGTAGCCTATGTCCCCAAGGTGTGTAGTCTCCAAACATTTCTCTTTGGACCATACAAGGGCCCAGCTTCTGTGGTGTTTCACAGTCCAGCCATCTTGTGCCCATCCTCACCTTTCAGAGTCAAGGGGCCAGGCTTTCCTGCATGTGTGCTTGGTCCCTTCACCAAGGCTCCCTCTGAGATCGACATGCTGTTGGGAAAACTGAGGCAGTGCTACCTTGAAGGATAATGTTGCATGCTTTTCTAATGGTACTTTATATTTGTCTCCCAGTTATTAAGAGGCCACAGCTTCTGTAATTAATCCAGTGGAGGGAAAAGAGGCCCGACTCCCTGGTCATTAAGTCATGTGGGAATCACCACCAACCATCTCAAGATCAGGACTGCACATGAGGGAAGTTTCAGGAGGCTGGTGGCCAATAGGAGATCTACACTGATGTTTGTAGAGACGGAACTCCCAACATGTCAGCTTTGTTGGATTCTAATACATCATTTTCTTTCATTTTTAAATCTTATTTCCCCTTTCACTGTGTGTGTGTGTGTGTGTGTGTGTGTGTGTGTGTGTGTGCGTGTGTGCCTATGGAGGCTACAAGTAGTCTTTGAGTGTCTTCCTCTCATCTACTCTCCATCTTATTTTTGAGATGGGGTGTCCTCCTGAACCACAAACGCATTTATTGACTAAAGTAGCCAGCCACCAAGCACCGGGGCCCATGCCCCTCTCTCCTCTCCAGCACTGGATTTACAGAATGCATCACCGCACACAACTTTTAATGAGGCTTCTGGGGACCTGAATTCAGGTCCTCCTGCTCCCATGGCAAGCCCTTAACCAACTTAGTGGTCTTCCTAGTCCCTGTGTAACTTTTGATTGACATGTAATTAGTTTAATTATGATGTTCAGTGTGAGATTTCAGGACATACTATGTGCAATAGTCAGGTAGGAGTATTTCACCTTCAAACTGCAAGCTTCTGCCACTTGACTCCCTGCTGTGGTGGACTGGAACCTGGAACTGAGCCAAATGAACCCTTTTCATTTGAGATGCTTTTGCCGGGGTCTTTTATCACAGCCACAGGAAGGAAACAGACACACTCTCAACAGCGTTTTTTTTTTTTTTTTTTTTCGAGACAGGGTTTCTCTGTGTAGCTTTGCGCCTCTCCTGGGACTCACTTGGTAGCCCAGGCTGGCCTCGAACTCACAGAGATCCGCATGCCTCTGCCTCCCGAGTGCTGGGATTAAAGGCGTGCGCCACCACCACCCGGCAAAATATAACGTCTTTTTTTTTTTTTTTTAATTTATTTATTAGGTATACAGTATTCTGCCTGCATGTGTCCCTGCAGGCCAGAAGAGGGCACCAGATCTCATTACAAGTGGCTGTGAGCCACCATGTGGTTGCTGGGAATTGAACTCAGGACCTCTGAAAGAGCAGTCAGTGCTCTTAACCACTGAGCCATCTCTCCAGCCCTCAACAGCGTTTTAAAGCAGCTCTCTCACTGAACCTGGACCTTGCTGAGGAGACTATGTGGCTGGACAATGAACTCTAGGAATCCTCCTAATTCTATCTGGGTCACAGGCCTGTGTTTCCATGCCGGGCTTTTTCTGGGGTCCGAGGGACTGAACTCAGGCCCTCAGGTTTGTGTGGGCTGGGCTTTATCGACTGAGTCCCTCCTCGGTCCCTACACCGTGCTGCTTAGAGTTTCCAGCCAGATTTGGTTGTCAACCCTTCATTCTTGCTAAGTCAAGAACAACTTTCTCCTAAGTCCATTGAACAGCTCAAGATCCATCTAGGAGGTACCAGTTTAAATCCATTGCTGAGGTTCCTGCGGCCTTAAGGAAACTCTGTGAAAGATCTGGTTTGGATTGAGTTTTCTTTCTAAACACTGCTTCCCTCTGGAGGTCAGAACCACTGCTTTATAGCTTCTGAGAGTATCAGAACCATTAAGGGTTGGAGAGGTGACTGGGTGGTTAAGAGTACTTGCTGCTCTTGCAGAGGACCCAGGTTGGATTTCCAGGTTTCACAACCTGTAACTCCAGTTCCAGGGGAATCTTCTGTGCTCTTCAGGCACTGCATGCATGAGATGTGTGGACATACATAAAGACAACGCACACACACATAAAATGAAAATAAGTAAGTTTTAAATATTAAAAATAAAACCATCACTTTTGCAGACAAGCCCTCTGAGAATTTCACATGTCTGTCACCACTATGGGATGTCCACAGAGATGAGACTGGGTTGGTAGAGACACCAGGAGGGAGGCATGTGGCTCTTTTCCTCTGCCCCTCAGATGGGGCTCTTTGCCAAGGGGTCCAGAGAGCCCTGGCACTGTCTCTAATGAGTGGGTGTCTCCTTCTCTCCTAGCTTGCCACATTCTGGAATGCTGTGATGGGCTAGCCCAAGATGTCATTGGCTCCATTGGACAAGCCTTTGAACTCCGGTTCAAACAGTATTTGCAATGTCCTTCCAAGATTCCTGCTCTCCAGGACCGGTGAGTAGCTGGGCTTGCCTTTCTCAGCGGCTCATTTAGGGTCTGTAAACATTCCTTTAAAACGGGCTCCCAGTGCTGCACTCCAGGCAGACCCAGATCATCACGGGGTTTCCAGAACTCACAGACACCTGGCTGGTGCTTGGAGGAGGCACAGAAAGCGGACAGATGGAAGCTCGCATATGGCTCTGAATGGGCAGGAAACATTTTCTAGAAGCTATAGTGACAGTACACAAGGTTACCAAAAACAGCTTCATTGTAATATATTTTTTTGTCATGTGTGTCTTCTCCAGCCCTTTGATTTTTCCATAGGTCCCCTCCCTGGGTCTGAACCCACACACGGTCTGTGCCCCATCTTTTTGTTGTCACAGTTAGCCAAAGCCACCTGCTGCCGGCATCATTTTTGCTTTATTGGCCTCCATGGCCTAATAACTTCAGGGCTTGTTCATCTGCCATATGGCTCTGGGCAAGATCCTTAAACTGTCTGAGTCACTGCAGCCTCATCTGGAAAACAGGGCTAAGAACCGCATGATAGCTGTTTACTGCTAAGTGGAGTAGCAATTGTTAACACCAAATGTGGGCTACTTAGGTGTTAATTAAAAAAATAGAGAGAGTCTGCTATTGAGTTTCCTTGGGATGCAAGAATATTTTATGACTTAGAAAGTTGAAAAGTACTGTTGGACACATGAGGCACATGAGGCATTTTGTGGTCTTCTGTCTTTGAACTTGTGTACATTCTGTTCTTTGTTTGTTTTATGAGACAGATTTCCTCTGTGTAACAGTCCTGGCTATCTTGGAACTCGCTTTGTCGACCAGGCTGGCCTCAAACTCACTGAGATCCGCCTGCCTCTGCCTCCCAGGAGCTGGGATTAAAGGCGTGCGCCACCACCACCTAGCCATTCTGTTCTTGATGCACTTGCATAATGAAAAGCTGTTTTAGGCTGGGTGGTGGCTCGGCCAGTGATGTACTTGCCTTGTTGGGTGTAGGACCTGAGTTTTATCTCCAGAACCTACATTTACAAACAAAACCAGCCAGGTATAGTGGTATGTACTTGTAATCACAGTGCTGGGGAGGTGGAGTCAAGTGAATCTCTGGGGTTCACTGGCCAGCCAGCCCAGTCTTCTTGGTGAGTTCTAGGCCAGTGAGAGACCCTTTCTCAAAAACAATGTAAATAGCCCTGAGGTTGACCTCTGGCCTACACATAAACAAATGCATGTACATCTATGTACATGCGCCCACATGTACATGTGTACACAGGAAAATCTTTCTAATGGTATGTTCACTGCAAACAAGTATTGTTTCCCTTAGGTTTACTTCTTACTCTCTTCAAACTCATGAAGCCACTTTCTGTGGCATCATCATGGAGCTGGCATCAGCTCTGCTCCCTCGTTATGAAGGTATCTTTCAGCTCCTATGTCTTCTTTGCCTTTCTGGAAAGACCCTTAGTTCTACAGCTGGCAAATTCCCTTTAAGGCATCCATTGTGCCTGTAAGGACCCTCTTTACCCAGGTTGATGAGTTCAACAGGATGGGGCTGAAGGAGGTGTGAAGGAAGTGGCCACATCCCTGATACCTCTGACCCGAGAATGAGTCGGCATAGTTCTTTATTTTTAATGTGACTGGAGATGTTGGTTTACAGAATCCACACAGGGCGCATGCATCACAGGTTACAGTCTCTGAATTTACAATGGTGTGGGAAGACTGAGTTAGTTGCAAGGCGTATGGAGCATTTGTGTTTTGAGAACACACTGCCCTGGTTAGCTTTAATTGTCAACTGACAACAGCCTAGAGTCACCTGGAAAAGGAAGTCTCAGCTGAGGGCTGAACTCAAATGGGCTATGGATCTGTCTGTAGGGGATTGTCTTGATTGTTAATTGATGCAGTGTGGCCCAGCCCACTCTGGGCAGCACCATTCCCTGGGCAGGTAGTTCTGGGCTGTATATGAAATCCAGCTGAGCATGGGCCTGTGAATGAGCCAGTAAGCAGCCTTCCACCTAGGTTTCTGCTCAAGTTCCCTCTTTCACTACCCTCAATAATGTACAGTGAACTTGTTAACTGAAATAAGCCCTTTGTGAGCATTTGAATTGTCTCCTTCTTTTAGCTCTTATGAACAAAGCTACTGTCAAGTTGTAGTCAAGCTTTGAAGGAGACATATTTCTTGTGTATATGCTTAGAGTAGAATTATTCAGTTAATGGTCCTACTGTTTGCTAACCATTTAGGAAACTGTCTTAGCTGCCTTTTACTTTTTTTCAGGGTTATCTATAGGAACAGAACACACACACACACACACACACACACACACACACACACGTGTGTTACATGGGATTTATTAGAATGGCTTATAGGCTATGGTCCAGCTAGTTCAACAATGGCTGTTTACCAATAGAAGGCCCAAGAACCTGGGAGCTGTTCAGTCCACAAGGCTGGATGTCTCAGATGACCTTCAGTACATGCCAGAATCCCAAAGAAGTAGGCTCTAATGCCAGTGAAGGAATGGACTTGCTAGTAAGAGTAAAAGCAGGCAGGCAAAAAGAGAGCAAGCTTCCTTCTTCCATGTCCTTATATAGGTTGCTGTCAGAAGGTGTGGCCAAGATTAAAGGTGGATCTTCCCACCTTAAAAGATCTGGATTAAAGGTATATCTCCCCACCTAAAAAATCTGGATTAGAAGTAGATCTTCCTACTTCAAATGGTTTGACTGAGGGAAAAAAATCCCTCACATGTGTGCCTAGTCATTTGTATTTTAGTTAATTCCAGATGAAGTCAAGTTGACACCCAATAATAGCCATCCCAGATACTCTGAAAAAATCAACACGAGGTAAGAGAAGTCTATTTTGGCTCACAGTTTGGAAGTACCGTCCATCATGCGAAGGAAGTCAAGGCTGTAGAAATGTGAGGCAGGCAGTCACATTGATCCACAGCTGGGAAGCAGAGAGCAATGGAGGCTAGAGCTTAGTTAGCTTCTTCCTTGTGCAGTCCAGAGACCCAGGCCCATTGTGTCACAAGTTATTAGGATGGGTTTTCTATCTCAGTTAACCAAAGCAAGAGAATCCCTCACAGGCCTGGCTAGAGGCTAACCTAATCTAGATACTCCCTCACAGGCATGGCTAGAGGCTAACCTAATCTAGATACTCCCTCACAGGCATAGCTAGAGGCTAACCTAACCTAGATAATCCCTCACAGGCATGGCTGGAGTCTTGTTTCCTTGGTGATTCTAGATCTTGTCAGCTATCATAATCAAATGATTTTTCAAAGTGGTAGTACCAATTTACATTTCCATAAGCATTTGTAGGGGGTTTCTTATTCCTCCATGCCCTCATCAACATTTGTTATTGTCCACATCTTTGATTATGACTGTCCTAGTGGGCAAGAAAATCTTTGGTGATAGTTTTGACTTGCATTTTTCTGATTATGATATCAGGCATCTTTCATGTGTTGCTAGCCATTTGTCTATTTTCTTGGGGGAAATGTCTGCTCAAATGTTTATTTTTTAAATATTGGGTTATTTTTCTTTTAAATTGTTGAGTTGTAGGGGTTGTAGATACATGCTACCTTAAAAATATTATTAGAAAATATTTCCCTATTTTGTGAATTTTGTTTTTTAAATGTGTTTTGTAGTTCTGTGTGTTTCTAACCTTGATTGCATAATTTTTCCCCTTAAAATTTTCTGTTTTTGATGCTTCAATGATTTCTTATTTTATTTTTGTTTTTAATCATCATTGATGTATAAAATACAACTGATTTTGTGTATTGCTTTTGTATCCACGAACCCATTCTTTAGACACACTTTAGCTTCCTGATTTCCCTTGTAATCTTTTTGACCTGCTTATTTAGGAATGTATTAATTTAACATCTTACTAATCTTGCAAGAGTCTACTTTGATTTTTACATTGATTCCATTATTATCTGCAAAAAATACTTTTTAAATTTTAATTCTTTAAAGAATTTTAACTTATTATTAAATAAGCTTAACATTGCATGCTTTCTCCTGGGGAAGGTTCCTTCTGCATGCAAAAGGAAGTTGTATGCTGTTGTTTGGGGGTAGAATATGCTGTTGATGTCTCTTAGGTCGGGTTAGTTTTTTGTGTGCAAATTTCTATCTCCTGATCTTCTGTCCAGTCATCCTATATAATACTAAAGTATTAGTGTTTCTCCATATTGTTGTTGAACTTTCTGTTTTTCCCTTTGTTTTTTTCTAAATCATGTTGCTCATAGAAAACTTATTATTGGATCATTTTCTTATTTGCTCTGTCAACCCCTGCCTTTCAAGAAGAGCATTTAATATATTTATTTTTAATGCAATTGCTGATAAGTTAAGAGTTCCTCCTGGTATTGAGCTATTTTTTCTTTATGCCATTTTATCCTCTTATACCCCACTTACTATCTTCTTTGCGTAAAGTAAATAAACATTTTCAAGTGTACAATTTAACTTCTTCTTTCACAACTCTTGAAATAGTAATCAGAGGATTACAGTTAACATATTAATTTATAACTATATATTCAGATTAAAGAATTTAATAATCTACAGAACACTGGCTTCTGTACATCTCTATTCTTCCACACTCCATTATGCTATTTTTTAAAAAAAATTTTTTTGCTTGTTTTTAATTATGTGTGTGTATTTGTGTGTATGTGTGTGAGTACATGTGTGAATGTGTGCCCTCAAGTGTGCAAGTGAGTGCAGTGTGGAAGCCAGAAGAGGGTTTCAGATGCTCTGAAGCTGGAATTGAGAGCCACTCTGTGTGGGCTGGGAAGGGAATTTGGGTATTCTGCAGAAGCCCTAAGTGCTCTTAACCCTGCCACATCTCTCCAGCTCTTCCACTGTGTTGATATTGTCATGCAAACCACATCTTTATTCGTCAGGTGCTCATCAATACAGTCGCATTGCTTTATGCATTTTTAAATTACAAGGGAAGAATAAAAGTTTTAGGCAAACTGAATTTATGTTGATTTGTGTAGTTAGACTTTTATTATTTTCTCCTTCTTCCTTCAGTTGTAAATTTCTACTGATGATCCACTTATTTCAGCTTAACATACTTGCAATAGTAGTCCCTAAAGAGAAGATTTTCCACAGTGGATTTCTCCCACTTTTATTTGCCTTGGAATATACTTTCTGCCTCATTTTGGCAGTATTGCTTTATTGGATATGGACTTCATGACAGGAAACCTCTCTTTCCCCTGCCTCTGGCCTCTGCTTCTGGGAAGAAATCAGCTGTTCGTATCCCGAGGATCCCTTGTTCTCAGGAGCATCCCCCTCTGCTGCGCTGGAGACACCCTCTCGGTCTTTAAATAGTTAGACTAGGGTGCTCAAGTCTCTCTGAGTTTACCTAAGCTGAGCTTTTCAGCTAGTCTCTTGGTTGTATCGAGCAACATTTCTTTTAGCTACGTTGGGAAGGTTTGTGCCATCATGAGGCCAGCATTTTCCCTGCTCTCCTCAGTCTCTGCTCTCCTTCAGGGACTGCTACCTACATATGGCATTCTTGGTGGTGGTCTACAGGTCTCTCAGGCTCTGTTCACTTTTATTGATTAGTTTCTTTCCTGTTCCTCAGACTGGTTCGTCTCAGTTGAACTATTTTAAAACGTTGTCTCTCTCCTTCTACCTCCCAAACCTGCTATTTACTTAAGAGAATTGTTAGAATTTTTTCATGTTTTCAGTGATGGTAGAATTTTCAATTCTAGAATTTATTATTATTTTTATTTCTTCATGAATGCTATTAAGCCCCATTTTGTGAGGCATGATTTTCATATTTAGTGTTTCATACATCATTTCATTGAAGTCGACTGAACATATTTAGTCTTTATCCTGAAGTGTGAGATTTCTTCGTGACAGTTTCTATGGACTTATTTTTCCTGTATACTTATTTTTCCTGTATATTTCTTCTTTTTTTAATATAGCTTATAATTTTTTTCTGACACTAAAAATGTAAGCAGTAGAAGGTTGTCTGACTGAAACCCATTTCTTCTCTCTCTAGGATGTATTCTGTTAATGTTTGTGGTGGTTTTGGTGACTTTACAAACTAATTCTATACATTCTATAATCTACATTTGTCGTTTATGTCCTTAGCTACGCTCCTTCGCTAACATTTGCAGAGGTTTCCTTAAATGTTGAACAGTTCAGCCTCTCAGTCTTTACTGAAGGGCTACGTGTGTGTGCATGCATATATGAACATATGTATGTGGATATGCATGCATATACGTGTACACACATGTAAATGTTATATGTGTGCATGTGTATGTGTGTTTGTCTGTGTCATAGTATGTATATGCATATATGTGTGTATGTATATATGTGTGTATATGTATATCTTCCTGTACGTGTGTGTATGTGTGTGTTGGTATACTCCTTCAACATATGGTGAATCAGGTTTTTTTTTTTTTCAGCTTTCACCTTCTACTTGTGAGGTGTTTAATGGTAAACCAGAAGTGAGAATTTAGGACCATGTTACACCCTGTGGGAATGAACACAAGCTGAATCCTGTAAATGTGTGTAGCCTTCTAGATAAACGTGTTAGAGTTTATTAGCACCCCAGCTTCTCATTTTAGGGTTTGTGGTTGCCATCAGTTGTGGTTATCGGTTTTGGTAACCGTTAACCCCTCAAATTCCATAAACTCTATATTCTTTGTCACTTACTTCCACTAATAAAAATGGTTTGACCCAAATGTTATTCCCAGCTTCATGTGGGCCACATGATAAACATTTGCCTCTGAATATTTGTGACAGATGCCCGAGGCAAGCTCTGCATCAGGTTAAATAAAGACAGCTTTGGCAAACACAAACAGATGATAAGTGCTTAAGGAGATGGGAATGCTAATTACTCTAATTTGGTCACTGTGTGTTGTATAAATGTATCAAGTTAGCACACAGCACCCCATAATAAATGTGCAAAATTACTATGTGATAATTAAAAGTAAATTTTTAAAAAGACAGCTTGGGGAATTGGGTGCTCAAAGGAACACTCAAACAGTGTCTTAGTTCGGGTTTTTATTGCTGTGAAGAGACACCATGACCACAGCAACTCTTATAAAGAAAACAGTTAATTGGGGTGCTTGCTTACAGTTTCAAGAGGTTCAGTCCATTATCATCATGGCAGGGAGCATGGCAGCCTGCAGGCAGACGAGGTGCTGGAGCTGGAGTGCTGCATCTTGCAGGCAACAGGAAGTCAACTGACAGTCACACTGAGGGAAGCTTGAGCAAAAGAGACCTCAAAGTCCACCCCCACAGTGACATACTTCCTCCAACAAGGCCACACCTCCTAGCAGTGCCACTCACTTTGGGGGCCACTTTCTTTCACACTACCACAGATAGGGAAAATAATGATAAATTATTGGGGACTGGCTTTTGAAGGAAGCTCAGAACTGCTCTGTCCTGTCGGTGGCTACTTGGGCGATGGTTGTCATTGACTGATAGCTGTTAGCTTACAAGGCTACCACAGGGATGCAAACAGGGCTATTTAAGATGCCACAATGATACCGATCTTACTGTTTACTTCATTGTTTGAAATGTTTATTTTTTTAGTTGTGTGTGTTATATTTGTGTGTTATGTGTTTTTCCTAGTTTTCTTGTCTGTTGCTGTGATGAAATGTCCTAACGAAAACAACCCAAGGAAGAAAGGTTTATCCTGGTTCACAGCTCAAGGTGCAGCTGGTCACAGACCATAATAAGAGACAATGCCCAAATGTCAGTGCGCAGGTTGCTTTCTCCATCTTACACACTCCAACATTCCTCTGCCCAGGTTATGGTCCTACCCTCAAGCTGGCATGCTGTGGGATGGTCTTTCTGTACACTGTGAATATGTTATTAGCGGCTGCAGAACCACAGGTGGGAGAGATTTGTTCAGACTGTGGGGCCTGAGTGGGACAGAGAAACTTCTGGCTACATGGGCGGGTCTTCCTGCCTTAATCAAACCACAGTCAAGATAATGCCCCATGCAAATTCCCAAGGGGCCATCTCTCAGGTGACCATAGATTCTGTCAAGTTGACAGTTAACATTAACCTCAGTGTGTGTGTGTGTACACACACACACTTATGAGCACACATGCAAGAGCCCAGAGGAAGACTTTAAGTGTCATCTTTTTTTTTCTGGTTTTTTCAAGATAGGGTTTCTCTGTGTAGCTTTGCGCCTTTCCTGGAACTCACTTGGTAGTCCAGGCTGGTCTCAAACTCACAGAGATCTGCCTGACTCTGCCTCCCGAGTGCTGGGATTAAAGGCGTGTGCCACCACCACTCGACAAGTGTCGTCTTGTACCACTCTCTACTTTCTTCCCCTTTGAGGCAGGGTCTCTCACTGAACCTGGAGATCACTATTTTCCAGCTAGGCTGGTGTCCAGAAGGCTCCAGCAATCCTCCACTTTTCACCTCTCAGGTGTGGGAGAGTTTCTGGTGCATGCCGTAAGTTTCACTTAATTTTATAGATGGGTGCTCAGGTTCCAAGCTCATGTCCTCAAGCGTATATAGTAGCTCTCTTACCCACTGAACTCTCTTCCCAGTCTTCAGGTTTTTGTTGTTGTTTTTTTTTAAATACCCCCTGGGTTGCTACAAGCTTCTGGTTAATTTCAGAGTTCTGAAAAAGTTGAGTCAGACCAATCAACATCTCTGGCCAGTTTTGATTATATGAAAGATAATTTCAGAGGTCCACACTCTGCTATTTTTTGTGAGGCAATCTACATTTTTATATGATTTTATTTAATGTAAGTTTCATGGCTTGCTGAAATGCATATATGTATATTAAGGCTCTGGTGCTCCTTAGGTATAATTTATTTATTTTTCAGTTAAAGGTGATTATTCCCGATATGGCTGGCATATTCCAATGAGTATATCTCTGAATAAGACAGACTTAGTCCAACCACTCACCTCATCTTTACAGATGCCCATGATATAGATGGCTGAGGGAGCAGTGACTAATTTCTTTCTTAGTAATAGGTATCTTATTCGTCCATTTTTCAGTACTATAGCGAGAGCTTGGATGTAGTTCTGTTGGTAAAGTGCCTGCCTAGGAAGCCCTGGGTTCCATCCCCAGCACCATATCAGCTGGGCATGGTTTTCCATGCTTGTAATTTGGGCACTTGGAGGTAGAAGCAAAAGAATCATTCAAGGTCATCCTTGGCTACATATGAGCTCACAGAAATCCTGGGATACATGAAACCCTGTCTCAATATGTAGAAAGGGATACATAGAAATATAGAATAGTAACAAAATACCTGGGGCAGACTGACTTTATGAAGAAAAGAGGTTTATGTAGCTCATTCCTTTAGAAGCCAAGTACATAGTTCTGGCTTATGCTCAGCTGTCCTGAGGGCCTCTTGGATGTATGTCATCATGGTATATGTGCACAAGAACAAAGAGGAAGTTGCAAGAAGCCAGAGGGTCCTCAGGTCCCCGAGTCTTTCTAAGGGTATGTCCTCAATGGCTTATGGTTCTTCCATGAGGCTCCACTTCTTTCTCTTTTTTAATAACATGTTTTTAATATAAGATTTTATTAACTCATCGAGAATCTCACACGATAAATTTTGATCATATTTAACTTCATACTCTTCAGCCTCCTCCCAGATCCACTCTCCACCCCTCCCAACTTCCTGTCCTCTTTTGAAATAACCTGTGATTCCAGTTTGTGCTGACCATGAGCTCATGGGTATGGGGTCATCCACTAGAACACAGGCAATCTACCAGGGGCCATACCCATAAAAACTGACGGTTCCTCCCTCAAAGCCATCAACTGTCAGTAGCTGCTCAATGCCTCCCCCATGCCCCACTCACCATGCTAAAATGTTTACTGGCTTGATCTTGTGCAGGTAACCACAACTGTTGTAAGTTCATGAGTGCCGTGACCCTGTCTTGTTCAGGAGACATTGTTTACCTTTGGGGCTTACAATATTTCACCCTTGCTCTTCTGCTGGGAAATGTTATTTTAATGTGTGTTATTTTGTTTATGCTGCATTTGGTTAAATCTGTGAAGCTGTGATACTATGCCTGTGTAAAACACCTGATGGTCTAATAAAAAACTGGCTAATAGCAAGGCAGGAGAAAAGAGAGGCGGGGCTGGCAGGCAGAGAGAGTATATAGAAGCAGAAATCTGGGAGGAGAAGAATCAGAGAAGTAGCCAGAGAAGGAGGAGGATTCCAAGGGCCAGCCACCCAGCTACACAGCAAACCACGGAGTAAGAGTAAGATTTACAGAAAAGAATGGGAAAGGCCCAGATGCAAAAGGTAGACGGGATAATTTAAATTAGGAAAAGCTGGCAAGCAACAAGCCAAGCTAAGGCCAGGCATTCATAATTAAGACTAAGCCTCCGTGTGTGATTTATTTGGGAGCTGGGTGTCGGGCTCCCCAAAAGAGCAAAAGAGTAGTAAAAACAATAAACAACACTCTTCTGCAATGATCCCTAAGTACTGGGGGGAAGAGGAGGGTAGTAACTGATGGATTGATGTAGAGGTCTCATTTGTGACAGAAAGACTCCACTTCTTAAAGATCCCACCACCTTTTAACACTACTACCTTGGAGACCAAACCTCCAACCTATGAACCCACGTGTGTTAGGAGCCACACTTAAACCATATCCGGTGTTTTGCTTCTATAGTGGAGGGGGCACTGATGTTATTAGGTGTGCCTGTATGCTCAATTCTGGGTGAAGGTCATTGAAAATCTTTTAACAGAATGCAGAGTCTGGATGAGCCATGGACTGAAGAGGAGGGAGATGGCCCTGATCACCCATACTACAACAGTGTTCCCAGTAAGATGCCTCCTCCAGGGGGCTTTCTTGATGCTCGACTGAAAGCCAGACCCCAAGCTCCTGACGCAGCCCAGGTAAGTTTGGGGTTGTCTTCTTGGGTTACCGATGACCTTCATTTGTGTTTATGTTCTTCAGTGTTATTTCTGGCTGGTATTCCTCTTAGCTTTTGGCACAGTCCCTCACAGGCTTTCTTCCACCAATATCACAAAGCACATGGGAAGGACGGGGTTTGGTTTGACATCACAGTGCATTGACCAAGTGCCTTAGAACCACAGTGCCATGTCTGAGGCATGAGTGAAGTGACCTAAGTCTTACCACCTATGCCAACATACTGTGGTCTTAACGAGAGGATGGCAGGATTCCAGGATTTTTAAAAGGGCTGTGATGCTACTGTGGGTTCCCTGAAAAGAGTGGACCCATCCCCTGAAGGTATGGGGATTTTAAGCATTTCTTTTTCTATTTTGTTTATCCACTACTCTGTTCTGTTTTCACATCTGTTGCTCTGGTAAAACACCCTGACACTAACCAACTGAGGGGACCAAGTGCTTAGCTAGCTTATGGTACCAGGTTAGAGTCCTTCACTGTGGGGAAGTCCTGGGGCAGGAGCCTGGAGCAACGAGTCACATCACAAGCACAGTCCAGAGCAGGGGGATGTGTGTGAATGCTCCCGTGCTCGCTTGTGCTCAGCTCACGTCCTCCACTCTTACTCAGCTCAGGTCTATCTCCCTGCCTAGGAAGTGGGGCAGCATACAGTGGTCTAGAGTTTCCCACATCAACCTACTTAAAGGCCGAATCCCCCAATAACATTCCCACAGACCAACGGAATGTAGACAATCCCTCACTGAGACTCTCAGATGCGTCTCTTCTAGGTTGTATTAAGTTGTCAATTAAAATGAACCATCATTCCATCCAACTCAAACAACCTTTAACTCAAAATTGCTTTCTAAAACTATTATATCTCCATCTTTTATACGAGCTTAAAATATTTTTCCCTTTCTTTTGTAGTGCTAGGGATGAAACCCCGAGTCATGTGCTCAGTGAGCTGAGCAACACTTCCAACCCTGGATTTAATAAGGTCATTGGTACCAATAAAAATGTTAGGACCTCACTGACATCAAGGCTTTGACCCTGCAGCTTCCTGGCTCTCAGGGAGTGTACTTCTCTGAGAGTGGATGGCTGCTGGCACAAGATCTCTCTGTGGTCACCCTTGGGAGGAATTAATGGGCGTCATGAAAACAAGGAGAGCGTTGTAGCATTAATGAGATTGTGGATTTTTTTTACAACCATGCAAGTTTATTTGTCAAATACAATGCCACTGGAGGCAGGAATGGAAAGGTGGGTGTCAGAGAGGATGCATCAACCCCCCAAAGCCCCGCCCACTACACCGTGGCTCACAAAGAGGAGGAAGGAAAAGATACTTCCTTCTTTCTGATTATTGACATATGTCTCCAGTTTGCAGGGAAAGAGCAAACTTATTACCAGGGGAGACACTTAGGAGACGCATTTGGTGATGACTGGCAGCGGGCACCCACCAGGCAAGGTAAGGGGCAGAGCACGGTCTGCACAGGTGACGCACTGACCATGGGTCTCTACCCTTCCTGTGAGCCGGAGCGAGACTCCCTGGAGACATCAGGAACATGAACATCTGACAGGCACCTGAGACTCCATAGCTCAGTGTGTCCTAAGCTTTTAGTTGATTTTTCTTTTAGTTGTTAAGTTTGTTTTAGGGTTTGGCGAGGCAAAGTCATTTTGCTGTATAGTTCAGACTGGCCTTGAACTTCCAGTGATCTCCCTGCTTGTAGCTTCTGAAAGCGGGATGAGAGCAGGCATGAGTCAACTCACCTGCCTTCAAGATCTTATTTGAAGCCAGTAGACGTTTTCCCCCCAGAACAAACAAGAATTTCTTCATCTATTTGCCGGTAGCCACCCTTCCTAAAGGAACATTACCAAGGTTTCTGTTCCACAAGCAAAGCCGAGATGGTCACACACAGGAAGAGTGATCCAAGCAGGTGCTCTTGGGTAGCACTTTCCACATTACCTCTAAGTGACAATACAGCTGAGACCCCCAGGGCCAGCCTCAGCACTCCTTTGGCTCACTGGGAGGTCACATTGAGGCAGTGTTACTCAATGCTCAGTTCCTAGGGTCCTGGAGCACCAACCTGGCTGGCCATGTTGGGCAAGGCCTTTAACTACCAGTGCCCACCCTGGCTGGCAGACTTTTTTTTTACATGAAGGACTGGGAAGTGTCTTAGCTGGGCCCTGGTACTAACAGGCTTAGAAGAGAATTAACTATGCGTAAATGTTCTCACCAGCAGGTTTGAGGAGCTGCTCTGTGGAATTCTGGGTATCCCAGACACAGAGGCTGGAAGAGTGTTACCATCCTAAGAGGTAACAGGGCTCACTTTCTTGGTGCAGGTTCCTTGGACATCTATAGCACACCAGAAGGGAAAGGGCACATGGCTCTGGTGGGAGAGACACCAACCTACGTCAACACCCAGCCGGTCCCTCCACAGATTTGGCCAGCAGCAAGCAGCAGCACCGAGAGCAGCCCACGGAAGGACCTCTTTGACATGAGTAGGTGTCCACTGCTTTCTCTGTGCCGCCTTTTATCTGATATCCACGTCACCACTGGATTTCCTGATGGACGTGGATTGGGTTCCAGTAAGGTGTTGGGGTTACACATCCTCTCTGTAGCCAAGAACTTTCTTTTGAGGAAACTGGTTTTCCTCTTGAAGACCAACAATGTACACAAATATGTGTGCTCATTTGAATATTAATTGGCCGTACCATGCAAACTGATCTATGATTTCAGAGGAACAGAAATGACGTGGCCATAGTCAGCGATCTCAGTCTATCAGCAAGGACATTCGGATGAGAAATTGCTATATACCTTATTTACAGTGCCCTCCCTCTGCCACCTCTTCCACCCTCCCTCCCTCCCTCCCTCCCTCCCTCCCTCCCTCCCTCCCTTCCTCCCTCCCTCCCTCCCTCCCTCCCTCCCTCCCTCCCTCCTGTCAGTCCTCCCCTCCTCCCCCGCTCCCTCTCTGCTTGCCCTTCCCTCCCTGCCCCATCCATTTCCTCTCATTTCCCCTGTCATCCTTCCTCCCAACATCCTCCAAAAATGTATCCAGTGCTTACCATGTGTCAAACACTTTTCTAATTACTGAAATTATGCAGGAGTGTGGAAACACATGGCCTTACTCTGGTGTGGTTTAAACAACCAAGCACATGCTGTCAGGCGATGAGGCATGCTCAGCAGTGAGCTGTAGAGCAGGATGGAGGGAAGGGTGGGAACCCACTGTAATCGGCAGTGTGGGCTGACGATGTCATGTGAACTTGCTCTTTGATGTATAGTTAGAGAAAAGTCATGAACTGAAATGCAATGAGTAGAAATTGTTAAGGAACTTGGAAAGAGTTTTGGAAGCTCATGAGGATAAACATACATACATACATATGGGGAGAGGGAGAGGGAGAGAGGAGTTTATGTATGTGTGTGGGTGTGCCTCTGTGTGTGTGTGTGTGTGTGTGTGTGTGTGTGTGTGTGTGTGTGTGTGTGTGTGCTTAGGCCATAGGATAACCTTGAGTGTCATTCCTCAAGAGTCATTTCCCTTGTTTTTGAGATAAGGTCTCTTGTAGCTTGAGTTTTCCTGCTTGGCCCACAGTCAGGACAAATCTCTCTCACCTGCCAGTCCCACAGCCACTCAGACCCGACCAAGTAAACACAGAGACTTATATTGGTTACAAACTGTATGGCTGTGGCAGGCTTCTTGCTAACTGTTCTTACAGCTCAAATTAATCCATCTCTATAAATCTATACCTTGCCACTTGGCTCGTGGCTTACCAGGATCTTCACATGCAGCTTGTCATGGTGGCAGCTGGCAGTGTCTCTCTGACTCAGCCTTCCGCTTCCCAGCTTTATTCTCCTCCTTGTCCTGCCTACATTTCCTGCCTAGCCAATGGCCAATCAGTGTTTTATTTATTGACTAATTAGCAACACATTTGCCATACAGAACATCCCACAGCACTTCCCCCCCTTTTTTTTTTTCAAAAAGGAAGGTTTTAACCTTAACAAAGTAAAATTACATATAATTTGGGAATTTGGGTGGAGCTTCTCTTACTACTTCCTGCTGGAGGGGGGCGCTGTATCTTATGGGGACACAAAGAAAATTTTAGGATTATGGAATAGTCCATGAGGCTGTATTGTCTGAGCCAGTTGCCTTCAAACCATTCTGGATGTTGGATCATCTGGGCCATGGTGTCATCAGAGACCTTTCAGGGGGTCTTGGCTGGTCAAACCTGATGTATCTTAATCTTGAACAAATCCATAGCCTTTGGCTTTCTGTGGGAACAAAAGAGACTCTTTTCCAAAGCAACATATCCTTATATCCAAATTTTGAAGTCAAGGTATCTTTAAAATATACATTTTGGCATAACTCAACATCTTTTACAATCAAATGTTTTTCTGCAGTTAAAAGTCCCAAAGACAACACAATCCAGATTCTCTGTGTTATATTCATCTTTACGTGGCTTATTTTTTATATTAATTTTACTGTCTCTTTAAAGACTTTATTTTTTAAAACTATGTATTTGTTTATATAACTGTATACATCACCTTTTTTGTCTCTTTCAAGCCTACGTATTTTTTACACACATTGTGAACTATTACATCTGAATCTGTCTTATTGTGAATTTATTGCTTTAAACTGCAGCAGCTGTGGCTGCTGGCTCTGCCCACCTCAGCTTCCCAACATGGTGGTGGTACTTTACCACCAGCTCTGGGAGCTATCATGGGTCTCTATGCTTTTATCCAAGCAGCGTGTAGCCCCAAAACCTCTTTTTTTGTTTTGTACTAGCAAAGTCTAAATCCACCACGCAGCTTAATGTGCCACTTGCAGAGGCCTCATTCCCGCCATACTGCAGGTTGAGCACGCACGCCAGGAACCCACCAGTAACTCAAACCAGCAGCTGCCGCTCATTTGAGAGAGACAATTAGGAAGCTGTTTTTAGCTCCGTTTTAGAATCTTTTTTCAGATTTTAGGTGGAAACTCTTGCCCCACGTTGGGCGCCATTTTGTAGCTTGAGTTTTCCTGCTTGGCCCACAGTCAGGACAAATCTCTCTCACCTGCCAGTCCCACAGCCACTCAGACCCAACCAAGTAAACACAGAGACTTATATTGGTTACAAACTGTATGGCTGTGGCAGGCTTCTTGCTAACTGTTCTTACAGCTCAAATTAATCCATCTCTATAAATCTATACCTTGCCACGTGGCTCGTGGCTTACCAGGATCTTCACATGCGGCTTGTCATGGTGGCGGCTGGCAGTGTCTCTCTGACTCAGCCTTCCGCTTCCTAGCTTTATTCTCCTCCTTGTCCTGCCTACATTTCCTGCCTAGCCAATGGCCAATCAGTGTTTTATTTATTGACTAATTAGCAACACATTTGCCATACAGAACATCCCACAGCACTCTCTCTTTTGGCCTAGGACTTGCTAACTAGATCAGCCTGACTGGCCAGTGAGCCCCAAGGATCTGCTTGTCTACACCTCCTCAGTACTGGGATTGCAAGCACACACCTGCATGCCTCTTTTATTTTGTTTTTTAAAGATTTATCTTTATTTTTTATTTTTATGTGTCTTGAGTGTTTTTGCCTACACGAATATATGTGCACCACATGCATGCCTGGTGGCTGTGGAGGTCAGAAGAGTCAGATCCAGTAGAAATGAAGTTGAAGGAGGTTGTGAGCCATCCTGTGGGTGTTGGTAACTGTATCCAGGTCCTCTGCAAGAGCAGCATTACTCTGAACCACTGAGTCATCTCTCCAGCCCCATGTGCCTGACTTTTAAAGCATAGGTTCTGGGGATCAAACTCAGGTCCTCATGCTTGTGAGGCAAATACTTTACCAACTGAGCTCATCTCCCAGCCCTACATCTTAAACTCCCCTGCTTTAATTCTTTGAGAAGTTGATGGACTGAGGAGGGTTGGGAAGAACACGGTCCTGACTGCCACGTGCTGGGCACTTACTACCTGATTTAATGGTCTTGGTCTGTGCACAGGGAGCTTTGGTTATTACTATTACCACCCCTGCTCTGCAGAGCAGGAAAAGGAGAGTTGTAATGGCTGAGTAACTCTGACCTGTGTCAAAGGCAGCCCTGCCAGTCCAACACTGCTGCTCACAGTGTCTTGTGCGGATGAGGACAGACTCTGGTGCTCTTTTGATGAGGCGACATTGCAACCTCTGCAACTGGCTTCTCCTGGGCCACTGTGACTTCACAGACATGCCGAGCTCCCACCAAACGCTGTTGAGGGGCAGGGCTTGGTGGTAAATTATGGAGTACATAATCCATTCTTTTCATTAAAAACTTGAAAACAGTCCAAGAAGTGTAGGGCTGTTTTCCAAGCTATAGAGTTACACAGTGATTCTCCAGCCCAGGCTTCAGGGGTTCTTTATTTTGGTTTTTGGGTTTGTTTTGTTTTGAGACAAGGTGTTGTTCTGTAGCCCTGGTTAGCTCGGTACTCACTATATAGCTCAGGCTGGTATTGAACTCTCAGCAATCCTGCTTCAGCCTCTTTAGTTGGAGATTACAGACACATTCCACCATGCCTGACTTCTGCTTGAGTTCTTATATATCCCTCAACTTTGGGCTAGAGGCATTGAGTATGGGCAGACTGTTTTAACTGTTTAATTTAGTCAATTTACCAGTGACCTTGGCCAGAAAGCCTGAAGAGCGTTTATATGGCCGAGGTTTGAGGAAGTTGAAATCTAGAGCTGTCTTATTCCCACCCATTAATTTCTATTCTTGTTCTCAAAACAAGGGAAGTGGCGATAGAAAGTAGAAAACACATCAAAAAACTATTGTCTGTTTAGAAGTATGGAAATTAAGTCTATATATCCTGAAACATGGCTACTAAATAGTAGTGGTGGCGGTAATGCTATTGATGGTAGTGGTGCTAACGCTGGTGATGTCAGTGATGAGGGAGGTGCTAACGCTGGTGATGTCAGTGATGAGGGAGGTTCTGATGCTGGTGATGTCAGTGATGAGGGAGGTTCTGATGCTGGTGATGTCAGTGATGAGGGAGATACTGATGCTGGTGATGTCAGTGATGAGGGAGATACTGATGCTGGTGATGTCAGTGATGAGGGAGGTACTGATGCTGATGATGTCAGTGATGAGGGAGATACTGATGCTGGTGATGTCAGTGATGAGGGAGATACTGATGCTAATGATGTCAGTGATGAGGGAGGTTCTGATGTTGGTGATGTTAGTAAGGATGGTGGTAGTGATGTTGGTGATGTCCATAATGCTGGTTGGTGATGGTGCCGCTTATGTTATCGATGATGGTCATGATAATGCTGGTGATTTTGCTGGTGATGTCAGACATGGTGGTGATGCTGCTGGTGATGTTAGGTCTATGGTAATGATGGGCAGTGTGCTAAGGTTGGCACTGGTAGCGATGATGGCTGATGGTGGAGATAGCAAGGTGATGACGATACAGAAACATCAGAGTACAGGTTTTTAGTATTCCATATAATCAGATTTTTAAAAGTAGCATAAAAGGAAAGCCCAGGAACTGGGGGGGGGGGCGGGGGGTGTTGATTTTACCAGTAATGTGCTTGTTGCCTAAGTACAGTGACCTGAGTTCAGACCTCTAGAACCCCTGTAAGAATACCAGGTGTGGCAGCACACATCTGTAATTTCAGCCCTGGTAAGGCAGAGACAGGAGGATGTCTGGGACTAGGTGGCCAGGCCAATGGAGCTCCAGGTTCAGCAAGAAACTCTGTCTCAAAGAATAAGGTGGAGGGCAATTGAAAAAGACACCCAGCACCAATCTCTGGCCTGACATGCATGCACACACATGCGTGTGTACACACATACACACACACACACCACACACAACCAAAATTATCATTTTATCTTTTATCCAATAGTTTTAAAATCACTTTTCTTCCCCACACTTATAAAAGATTTAGTGATTCTCAAAAAGATCTAATTCTATTTTGACGTGTTCTCCTCTCTTTTTTCCTGTCCCTTCCTAACTTCCACCAGATTTGGCTTATTTTACACCATTCACTGAGGAGTTGTAGAGTTCCAGTGGGTCTCCCAGAGACAGTGTGGGACTCGGGGGTGGAGCTTCATTCAAGAGAGACCACTCTAGTTGCTGCTGTGCTCACACTGTCTTGTGCAGGTGCTCCGATTCGAAGTCCACAGTGTTTACCCAGCACTGCATACCTTTCTTCCAGGGTTTTTACCGTCGTACTGGAAAATCACACGCTGAAGTTGAATTAGATGCGCTTAGCGAGTTCTTTTGCCACTGGTATGTGTTGTTACTCGCAGAGGTCTGAGGACCACTGATATGTAAGAAGTCTGTTCCAGAGCAGATTGAGCCACGTGTGACAGCAACATTCAGATGCCAGTGAAGGGCAAGGCAAAGTAGACTTCCTATCCTGGAGCAAGTCCACCAGAGACACCAGGGATTTGGAAGGAAACCTGTGGTGCTTTGGGATTTTCATGGAATCAGTTTCCCGGTTTGTCTTTTCCTTTGGCACTGACAATTTTTTATACAGGGTTTCTTTCTTCTTCTTTTTAAAAACTGTTTATTCTTTGTGGCTTACCCATCATGCATCTCAATACCATTCATCTACCTACCCCTTCATGTCCACTCTCTGCCCTTGTAACCTCCCTCCAAAATAAAGTAAGATTCAAGAGAAAGAAAAAAAAACAGAAACAGAAAAAGAAAAATCTCATTGTGGAAGTTGCAGTGTGACACAGTGAGTCACACAGTATGCTCTTTAGTTCATATATCTTTACTTGCAAGTGTTTATTGCAAAGAGTCATTGGTCTGGCTTGAGGCCTGTGGTTTCTGCTACACTATCAATGCTGGGCTCTCACTGGGACTCCTCTTGTATATCCTGTTGCTGCCCTGTGTCATGGAGATCCTGCAGCTTTGGGTCTGCAGGACTAGCCCCCCTCACATGCTGCAGCAGATCATAGATGGGGTGGGCCAACTCATAGCCCTGGTTCTGAGCCTGGGTGGTTGCAGGGTTAGTCAGCCTGCCAGCTGTCTCCCATCCTCACCACCAGGGTGAGCTCTCCAGCATTGCCCCAGCTAGTTTATCTGACGTAGCAAGGAACAAGGGGCAGGGCGGGTTCTCCTGCTTTCATGTCTTCAGGGTCAGCTCACCCACACCTACGCCACCAGGGCCAGCTCTACTGTGTTGCTCAGGTGAGGTGCAGGGACCACTCTCCTGAGTGCTGCAGCTGGTGAGGGGCAGGACCAGTTCTCTAGCCCTCATGGCCCTAGGGCCAGCTCCCCCACCTACCACAGCTGGCAATGGACAGGGGTTGGCATCTCTCCCTCACCCACTCCGCGTTATGGCAGATGAGGGACAGGGCCAGATCTCCCGTGCTCACATTCTCAGCTGCTCACCAGTGCCCCTGTCAACAGGATCAGCTCTACTGTGCTGCTTAGGTGAGGTGCAGAGCCCATTCTCCCAAATGCTGCAGCTGGTGAGGGGCTTGGTCAGGTCCCCTGCTTGCTGCAGGTGGAGAGGGGCAAGGTGGGGAGGGATGAGATTTCTTAAGGAGGCTGGCTAATGGTTCAGAGAAGGTAGGTGGTGTGAAATGGCAGGTTGTACTTGCCTTCTTGCGGTGGGCAACGTTGAAGTCCTTCTATCCAGCTAGACAAAGTATGTGCTTATATCCTTGGCACCAGGCACAACCTCCAGCTGTCTGGAAAGTAGACTCACCAGAGAGTCATGCCAAAATTTGGGCGGTTCATTTAAATTCTAGTTCCGACTATCCGTCTCTGTTGCCAGCCTTCATCAAGAGTTACATTTTAATTCTCATCTCTCACTCTATTTTTATTGCTCACTCTTCCGGGATTGATTTGTTGCTGTCATGTGTTGTTGACAGAGCCTTTTGAAGATGCTCTCAAGAACCAGCCGCTGGGGCCCGTGTTGAGCAAAGCGGCGTCTGTGGAGTGCATCAGCCCTGTCTCACCCAGAGCCCCAGATGCCAAGATGCTGGAGGAGCTTGATGCTGAGCCCTGGTACCAAGGAGAGATGAGCAGGAAGGAGGCAGAGGCACTGTTGCAAGAAGATGGAGACTTTCTAGTCCGAAAGAGTACTACCAACCCTGGCTCCTTTGTCCTCACGGGAATGCACAATGGCCAGGCCAAGCACTTGCTGCTGGTGGACCCGGAAGGCACGGTGAGACATGGGCAGGCGCCTTCCAATAGGCTCATAACTACCTTTAACCATGTCTATTTACTAAGCCTCACATGGGACCACATCCACACTGCCTCCTCTATCTACATGGACCTGCCAAGGACAGGAGACTTCTGTGACAAGTGTTAGTGATCTGTGCGAGTTATAAAACTTGGAAAATTATCATAGCCCAGGATAAAAGGTTTGGTTTTCATGCCCTTGATAAAGAAATGGGACCTGGGATAATGTCTCAGTGGTTTAGAGTACTACTGCTCTTGCAGAGGTCCTAAGTTTGGTTCCCAGCACCCACATTTGGTGGTTCACAACCCCCTCTAACACCAGCTCTGGGGAATCCAGTGCTCTCTTCCAGCCTCTACAGGCACCTATGCTCATGTGTCTACATACACACTGATAGTTAACATTTTAAAAATAAATCCTTAGTTAAAAGGTAATGAAATAGCAGCTAGGGAAATGGCTGAATGGGTAAAAAGCTTGCCATGTGTATTAGTTACTTTTCTGTCGCTGTGATAAAATACCATGGCCAAGATCAACCAAAGGGAGCGTATTTGGGCTTATACTTCCAGAGTAAGAGTTCATAGTGGTGGAAAGGGCATGGCAGCCGGAGTGGGATGCTGGCTGGTCACATTTTGTCCATATAGTAGGACACAGGGGAGTGAACTGGGAGTTGGATGAGTCTGTAGGCTCTCAAAAGCCCACCTCCAGTGACACACTCCCTCAGTAAGGCTGCACCTCCCAAAGGTTCCATAACCCACCCCCAAGCAGCATCACCAAATGTTCAAATACATGAGCCTATGGAGGACATTTTTCAGTCAAACCCCTGCACTGCAGAAACATGAAGACCTGAGTGTGAATCTCTAGAATCCACATAAAAGCCAGACATGATAGCATCTGAAATCCCAGTGCCCTCACAGTGAGATGGGAGACTGCCTTAGTCAGGGTTACTATCGCTGTGATGAAACACCATGACCAAAGCAACTTGGGGAGGAAAGGATTTATTTGGCTTACACTTCCACAGCACTGTTCATCATCAAAGGAAGTCAGGACAGAAACTCAAACTTGGCAGGAACCTGGAGGCAGGAGCTGATGCAGAGGCCATGGAGGGGTGCTGCTTACTGGCTTGTTCAGCCTACTGTAGCATGAATCTTAAAGAGTCTTATTAATAAAATCAAACCTGAGGCTAGTTATTGGGGTGAATGCCGGAAGATCAGAGAAACAGAACAAGTCACAGCCACCTCACCTCACCAGTTCCTCAGCTGATCCTATTTCCTCAGACTGGAAGCCTCTCAGTCCTCATCCAGAATGAATCTCAGCTGAACTGTGTCTCAAAAGCCTAAAAGCTTAACCAGCCAAATGCTTCTAGATTCTGGTCTCCACACCTTATATATCTTTCTGCTTTCTGCCATCACTCCCTGGGATTAAAGGCTCACTTTCTGGGATTAAAGGCGTGTGTCACCATGCCTGGCTGTTTCCAATGTGGCCTTGAACTCACAGAGATCCAGAGGGATTTCTGCCTATGGAATGCTAGGATTAAAGGCGTGTGCTACCACTGCCTATCCTCTATGTTTAATATTGTGGCTGTTCTGTTCTCTGACCCCAGATAAGTTTATTAGCGTGCACAATATTTTGGGGAATACAATACCACCACAGCCTACTTTCTTACAGAATCCAGGACCACCAGCCTAGGTCAGGCACCACCCAGAGTGGGCTGGGCCCTCCCCATCAATCATTAATTAAGAAAATTACCTAAACAGGTTTGCCTACAGCCTGATCTTATGGAGACATTTTTTTAAATTGAGGTTCTCTCCTCTCAGATGACTTTAGCTTGTGTCAAGTTGACATAAAGCAATGCAGCACAGAGACAGAGGCCAGAAACTTCCCTGAAGCTAGTTTGATGTATGTAGTTGTGAACAATGAGATATCTCAACAGTGTCAGACAAGGTAGAAGATGAGGTCTGGCATTCGAGGTTTCTTTTTTCCTCTAACCTCCACATCACACTATGGCTGCTCTTACCCAATCTCTCTTCTCTCTCTCTCTCTCTCTCTCTCTCTCTCTCTCTCTCTCTCTCTCTCTCTCTCTCTCTCTCTCTCACACACACACACACACACACACACACACACACACTGAAGAAACAGAGAAACTTTGTCTTTTTTTTTTTTTTTTCCAGAGCTGAGGACCGAACCCAGGGCCTTGCGCTTGCTAGGCAAGCGCTCTACCACTGAGCTAAATCCCCAACCCCGAAACAGAGAAACTTTAGCTTGCTATAAGGACACTTAAAAAGTTATCCATGTTTTATATACTATGGAAAGGGACCTCCATTTGGAAGTGAAACCTAAAATATAAAACTGCAAAGATAACTGTGAAGGAAAGATTTAGAAAAATAACACTTTTGGAGACTGGAGAGATGGTTCAGTGGTTAAGAGTGCTTGTTGCTCTTACAGAGGACCTGAGTTCAGTTCTCAGCACCCACATCAGATGTCTTATAACTACCTGTAACTCTAGCTGCAGAGAATCTGATACCGTCTTCTGCCCTTCAAGGGTACCTGCACACACATGAGTGCAAACACACACACACACACACACACACACACACACACACACACACACACACACACTACAGTAATAGCGGCAGCACTATTCCTTCCTAAAATATTCACAGTGAACACAGAAGTTAAAGTCTCCCGGATTTTCAATATTTATCCCTAATAATTCCCAAACTGGACCCCCTAGGCTTTCCTGTAGGCTAGAAAATGTCCTGGGCAGCAGGCAACCCCCATTCATTAGCCTCATGTTTTCCTGGTCAGAGAGGTACCGCCTCCTGACACTGAGTTGGTAGTTCAATTCTGTCTGAGTAATTCTGTGGGTTTTGTCTGACTTGTCCATCTGCCAATCAATAAGTGTATTTGACTTTACCCTGGGCATAGTCCAATAATTGCCAAGTTCAGTAAGTGCAATTTAATCAACTTAACTATTGAGCAAATGCCAAGACTGTTATTTTAAACCTCTTATCCAGTGAAAACAAAAAGTAAGGTAGAATTACTTAATAGAATTGGATCAGTGATGGGTGGGTAGGAATGGAACCAGAGTGTTTGGCTGGACTGTGTTTTGGGGGCACAGATGAGGGTAGGCGTCACCTGATGTGATTCAGGGACCTGGACCGAGATGCTCACACACAGTCCCTGGCGCTTTCAAAGCACCTGTCTCCATGGGGGCAGCCATGGGCCCAAGTAAGGGACACAGTGAGCGCAGCTGCTTTTCTGCTCATCTTCTGTGAAGATTTTGTAAATTTTATTTAAACATACCCCTTCTCTGAGAAAACACATATTATGTGTTTGTGGTTTTTAGAAGTTTGCAAACTTGATGTGTATGTGTATGTAGTGTGGATATGTTCAACTGTGAGTGTGGGCATATACATGGCATGCATGTGTGGAGGTCAGAGGTCAACCTCAAGTGCCAGTCCTCACCTTCCACTTTGTTTGAGAAGGGTCACTTGTTATCTACTCCTGTGAACACCAAGCTAGCTGGTCCGTGGGCTTTCAGGAATTTCCTTGCCTCCACCTCCCATCTTGCCTTTAGAACACTGTTTCAGGTGTGTGTGGCGTCCCTGGCTTAAAGTGGGTTCTGGGGATTTGAACTCAGGTCCTCACTCTTGCACTGCAAGCACTTCACCTACTGAGCCATCTCCCCAGCCCCAAAGATGTGGTTTTGAGATGGGATCCTTTCCTGCGTGGTTATCCAGTATCTGTCACGCTTCCCAAGCTCCCGGGAGAAAGGTAGGTGCCTGTGCCATCAGGGACCCTCGTGATTAGCTTTCTCTGTGCAGGAGACTCTCTACAGACTCTGTGCAGGGACAAGTGGCAGGGATGGGGGATCTGGGGTCAGAGGAAACGTGTACATCTACATTCACTAATGTTTATGTGTGCTCCCTGGCTAGCAGCCCAAGGGGCACTCATGTCTGCCCTTTCTTTACAGTGTCTGCCCGCCTTTGGGGATCTGTGGGGTGATGGGCAAGGGGGATATTTGTCGTCTGATTCTTGCTTCTTCAAGTACATGTCACTAGCAGATGAGCAGGCATCCCTTACAAGTTTGGTGCTCTCAGCTTACCCGTGGTTGATCCTGACTTTTTTACTGGGCTTTCTTTGCTTTGTTCTTCAGCCACAGAATTTTCAAATGTGTTCTTTTACTTATTTTTCCTTATCTGACAATTTGGCCTATGATTTTTTCTCAACAAATAGAAGTATCTTTCTTTGTAACGATTCAGCTGGAGCCACTTTTTCCCCCCACTTAGCATCATAATTTTGAGTTTTCTACTTTTCTTCACCCATAAATCACAAACACGCTATACTTTTTTATATTTTCTTTTGTTTGCTTCATAGTTTTATGTCACAATCATTTAAATTCTCTCTGGAGGAACTTTTAAATGCAATAAGAAGTTAAGGACAAATATCTTTAAGTCTCTAAAACGAGTGGGCTCATTTCCATGTAACTGTTCATTAAATGCTTTATGTTTTCTGGGCCACATGGAGCTTCCTCCTCCAACATGCATGCTCTCTGTTCCGGCCTCTGTTTCTGGCCTGTGGCTGTTCAGACTCTGATGGCTCACTCATCCATGTGTGAGGCCTGCCCTGTTTTCATCATGATGACTTTCCTAACATCTGGTGCTGTGAGTTCTGCCTCTTTCATTTATATAAAGCATCTTTGCTATTCTCAGACATTTATCTTTTTTTATTTGTATTTTATTTTATAAACAACACAACAATTTATTAGTAACATTTCTTTTTATTACATTTATTTATTACAGGTGTGCCTGTGCCATGTGTTAGCCGGAGTACTAAATTGCTTATCTGATCTTGATTTAATTTGGTGGGTGGTGGATATTGAGAACATTATCTATTTCTTTTAGATTTTCAGATGGTTAGAGTACAGGTTTTTAAAGCATGTCTTGATGATTCTCTGGATTTCCTGATGTCTGCTGTCACGTTTCCCTGTCTCCTCTAATTTGTCAATCTTCCTCCACCTTTAGCTGATTTGGCTCAGGATTTGTCAGTTTGACTGTTTTTCTCAAAGACCCAACTCATTGGTTCATTGATTGTTTGTATTGTTCACCATGTCTCTATTTTATTGATTGCAGTTCTCAGATTGATTATTTCCTGCCATCTACTCCTTTTGAGCATTATTTCCTTATTTCTTCTTTTTGCTCTAGACCTTTCAGTCATGTTGTTAAGTTACTAATATGAGATCTCTCCAGTTTTGTTTTGTTTTTTTTAAATGGAGGCACTTAGTGCTATGGACTTTCCTCTTAGAACTGCCGTCATTGTGTGCATAAGTCTGAATATATTTTGTCATTTTCATTCAAGCCTAAAAAGTTTTAAATTTCTTTCTTAATATCAAATTTGACCCATTTTTCATTCAGTAGTAAGTTGTTTAGTTTCCATGAGTTTGTAAACTTTCTGTTGTTTCTTATATACAGCTTTAATCTGTGATGGTCAGATAGGATGCAGGATGTTATTTCAATTTTTTTTGTATCTGTTGAGACTTGCTTTGGGACTGAGTCTTTGTCCGAATGATCTATCTATTGGCAGGACTGGGGCAGTCACTCACTATCCCATGTGAGGGTCAATAATGTGTGACTTAGCTGTAGTAGTGTTTCTTTTATGAACTTGGATGCCCTTGTATTTGGTGCATAGATGTCTAGAATTGCAATGTCTTCTTGGTGGAGTTTTCCTTTAATGAGTATTTAGATGTCTTCCCTGTCTTTTTAATTTAGTTTTGGTTTGAAATCTATTTTATCAGATATTAAAATGGCTACATTGACTTGTTTCTTTGGTTCATTTGCTTGGAATATTTTTCTCCAACCTTTTACTCTGAGGTGATGTTTGTCCTTGATTGTAAGGTGTGTATCTTAGGGTTTCTATTGCTGTGAAGAGACACCATGACCATGGCAACTCTTACAAAGGAAAACATTTAATTGGGACTGGCTTAGAGTTCAGAGGTTTAGTCTATTATTATATGGCACGGTGGTGTGCAGGCAGACATGGTGCTGGAGAAAGAGCTGAGATCTGGATCTGCAGGCAGCAGGAAGTGAATATGCCACACTGGGCTTGGCTTGAGCATCTGAAACCTCAAAGTCTACTCCTAGTGACACACTTCCTCCAACAAAGCTACACCCACCCCAAAAAGACCACACCTCCTAATAGTGCCACTCCCTGTGAGCCTATGGGGGCCATTTTTTTCAAACCACCACAGTGTATTTCTTGGACACAGCAGAAGGATAGAGCCTGTATTTGTGACTAACCTGTTAGTCTGTGTCTTTTTATTGGGGAATTGAGACCATTGATGTCAAGAGTTACCAATGAGTACTCTTTATTGATTCCTCTTATTGTATTTTGGTGGTATGGGCTTCTCTTCCCTTTTGATTTGCTGGTTTGAGGTTATTTATTCCTTGTTCTTTCTTGGATGTGGTTGAAGACAGTTTTGCTTGGTGTAGTAGTCTGTACTGGCATCTGTGGTCTCTTAGAGTCTGTAGACATCTATCCAGACCCTTCTGGCTTTTACAGTCTCCATTGAAAAGTCAAGTATTATTCTAATAGGTCTGCCTTTATATATTACTTGGTCTTTTTACATTGCAGCTTTTAATATTTTTTCTTTGCTCTATATGTTTAGTGTTTTGATTATTGTGTGTTGTGGGAAATTTATTTCTGGTCTAGTCCATTTGGTGTTCAGTATGCTTCTTTTACCTTCATAGGCACCTCCTTTAGGTTACGGAAATTTTCTTTAATGATTTTGTTGAGAATATTTTCTGTACCTTTGACCTGGGTTTCTCATCTTTCCTCTATTCCTATTATTTGTATATTTGGTCTTTTCATAGTGTTCCAATTTTTCTAGATGCTTTATGCCAGGAGTTTTTTAAGTTTAACATTTTCTTTGGAAGATGAATTCATTTATTCTATCATCTTCAATGTTTGAGATTTTCTTTTTCATCTCTTGTATTGTTGGTGAGGCCTGCCTCTGAGATTCTGATTGAGTTCTGTGTTAGTAAGGGTTCTCTAGAGTCATGGAACTTATGGAATGAATCTCTATCTGTCTGTCTATCTATCTATCTATCTATCTATCTATCTATCTATCTATCTATCTATGGAATTTATTGGAATGGCTTATAAGCTGTAGTCCAACTGATCTAACAATGGCTAGCTGTGAATGGAAAGTCCAAGAATCTAGAAGTTGTTTAGTCCCACAAGGCTGGACGTCTCAGTTTGTCTTCTGTAGATGCTGGAATACCCGAGAGGTAGGCTCCAATGCCAGTGAAGGAATGATGTACTAGCAAGGCAAGGGCAAGGAGGCAACAAGCAAAAGCTTCCTATTCTATGTCCTTATACAGGTTTCCAGTAGAAGGTGTGGCCCATATTAAAGGTGTGTCTTCCCACCTCAAGATTCAGATCAGAGGTGTGTCTTCCTGCCTCAAAGTCCACACTAGAGTGGATTCACCCACTTCAAACCAAGCCAAATATCTCTCACAGGTGTGCCCTCCATTTCTAGATTGCAGTTCATTCCAGCTATAGTCAACTTTACAACCAAGAATAGCCATTAAAAGTTCCTAACTTTTCATTTCCAGTTTTCCCTCAGTTTGTGTTCTTTATTGATTCTATTTTCACTTTCATGTCTTGAACAGTTTTCTTCATTTCATTCCACTGTTTGTGTTTTCATAGATTTCGTGAATGGGTTTATCCATACCCTCTGTAAGTTCCTTAAGTGTACTCATAATAGTGATTTTGAAGTCCTTGTCTTGTGCTTCAGCCATGTTTCATTTCTCATAGCCAACTGAGGTAAGGTTGCTTAGCTCTTGTGGAGACATATTGTCCTGGCTGTTATTGATTGTGTCTTTATGCTGGCATTTGGGCATCCGGGTTTGGGTTGATTGTAATTCTAGGCACTGATATCTAGTCTTGTCTTTGCTAGGTGGGCTTTCTGGTCCTTGGCTTCTGTTGCCCTTTATAGATCTTAGGAGAGCGTGGTGGCTGTATGTTGCCTGGTAGGGAGTGCTTCTAGGTCCTTACCAGGTGTGACCACTGGGGATCTCCAGTAGAACTTGTTTCGAGGTATTGGGAGCTAACACACAGGAGTGATGATGGGCTAGAAAGGAAGTTGGGTCTGCCACAAAATCTGTGGAGTCCACAGGGAATGGAGAAGGAGAGGGAAGACAGGTCCCTGTAGGTGGTCTGCCACAGGGCTGGGGGTGAGACTAGGGAATTGGAATTGTAGGATGAAAAGGAGAGTGAAGACTGTCTACCTGATTCCTGGTCACCTTGGCCAGTGGGTTTCCAGAGAGAGAGACTGACTTGGATGTTGGCCAGTGAGATAAGGGATTGGGTGAAGAAGGGAGGCTGTTGGAGTGTATTGGCTTAGTTCCCTGGGAGTAGGTCAGAGAGGAAGGAGAAGCACATCAGGTGGTTTACTAACAAGCTGGGTTTAAGGCTGGGGAATTGGAATTGGAGGATAAGAAGGAGAGTGACTCTTCCCTGCCTGGTTCCCTGGCCAGCTTGGACAGAGGGTTTCTGGGGAGAGATTCCACACAATTGCTTTTATTGTGGGCAATATTGAAGTTTAGCAAATGCTTCTTCATCATATTTTGACACAAAAAGGTGACTATTTTTTCTTAAGCCCATAAACATGAGTTCCACGTGGATAGAATTTTCTGGTGCACCTATTCTTCAGAAAGTTTGGAGTCTGTTCATGAATCAATAGGGCTTCAGTGGGCGTGCATGGTTTGGGTATCAAGGTGACATGTTCACACTCACCTCAGGATAAGGGAGGCTTCTCTGTGCAAGAGATGACATGTTAGAGAGCCCTTCTCTGACTGCTAATCCAAATGGAATCCCATGGATAATCTCATCTTCTTTATTCTGATTTACTTTTGCTTTAATACATATCACAAAAAAGTGTGTACTTATTTGTTAATTTGCTCCCCCTAGGTTATAATTTATATATGAATAACCTTCTTGCTCTTGTAGTGTCCCTAAGGACTTGGGACAGTGCTTGAGATACAGTAGGTGTTCACAAAGTAGGTATTCAATAGACACTGGGTAGATACTTGATCCAGCATGGCTTTTACAGATTATGAGCTGAGAGTCCAAGAAATTTGAGGACCAGGGTGTGTGTGTGTGTGTGTGTGTGTGTGTGTGTGTGTGTGTGTGTTGCTGAGGGGTCCTCTGCAAACTCCAGGGCCTGTAGAAAAACAATCCGTGAGAGGCAAGAAGGAAATTTGTTCAACCTGACTTAGTTAGCTAGTGTTGATTCAAACTTTAGAGTCTGACCCCAGGTAGTTTATTTCAGCCTTATTTAAGCACAGCATAACTATGGGAAAAGTTTTCTGATGATAATTAACTCAATCCTATGTGTACACTAAAGCTTAAGACATGTTTACATCGAAACTCTTTGCAGAGTACACGTGACCTTTTCCATAAAGATGGGTTCTGTTGACTTAGAAACAATGCTCAAGGTAAGGGTCCAGGGAGGCTGCCTGAGGTGAACATAATGGCCGTGGAGGTCAGGATTGGCCTGACTCTACAGATAACTCAGAAATTATGTAAAATGTTGTAAAGTATAAGTGACATCTCCCAGAAGGATGGTTTTTTGTTTTTGGTTTTTCAAGACAGGGTTTCTCTGTGTAGCTTTGGTGCCTTTCCTAGATCTCACTCTGTAGCCCAGGCTGGCCTTGAACTCACAGAGATCTGCCTGGCTCTGCCTCCCAAGTGCTGGGATTAAAGGTGTGTGCCACCACCACCTGGCCACGGATGGGTTTTATTGAGTGGGTAGCAGTGCTCAAGATCTAGAGGGGATAAGTCTGGGATAAACAAACATAATAGTCCGGGGGATTGGGGTGAGGTGTGGCCCTACATATAGCAAAGATCACCAGGTTATAATCTACATCCATTCCCAGCTTTCCGGGTGGAAGACAGGTAAACATCTCCTTCCTTTGGTTTTCCTAGTGCTTCAGGTTCCTCACAGACCTGTAAGCATGAGGCCCTCGGCCCTCTACAGGTCTGTGAGTGCGCACATGTGACACTACTAATATTGAACCTGGTGAATTTTTACAGGTGTGGAACCACAAGCAAGATCCCCTAAATATAAGCATCCCAGAGTTCTTGCTTCCTTCACAGGCCTTGTAACAATTCAGCTGTGGTTATCAAAAAGAAAAGAGCAGAGAAAAACCTTCAAGAATTCTGTGAGAATATAAATATTTCACTCGAAAAATTGGTATTTAAAAACATGAAATGTTAAAAAAAAAGTATGTCATCACATAGAGCAAAGATGATTAAAAAAATGTATTCACTAAGTCTTTATACCCCCAAAGAATTAGTTTAAATGACATGCCCTGTGTCCTGACAGCCACAGGCAAGAGCAGAGAGTAATGAATTAATGCACTCATACTTGTGCTCCGCTCTCTGTCTCTACTCTTCTACAATCCAGAATTTCCTGCCCAGGGGATAGTGCTGCCCACAGTGGGTGGGTCTGCTCACATCAATGATCATAATCAAGATAATCACCTACAGACATGCCCGTAGGCTAACCTCACCTAGACAATCCCTCATTGAAACTCTTTTCCCAGGTGACTGTGGCTTGTGTCCGGTTAACAGTTGAAACTCATCATTACACCCTACTAACAATATTTTATTATATTTTCACAAGGCAGTATCAAGGTGTGCAGCAAACGAGGAAATGGAATTGTGATAAGATGTTCTCGGGAGCTGATTCCCAAGGCTGTGCTATTATATAGTTTTAATTCTGGAGTGAAATTCACAGGACCATCAAGAACGCTTGTTAAGTCACACCCACTGATGACTATTCTTTTGGGGGGCTTTTAGCTGGATCTGATTATCCGGTTTAATTGATCCTACAGAGGATAGCTTTAGCTGAAAAGGAGATGGAAATGAAAGACTTAATTAAAAATGTAAAGTTGCCTCCTTGCTGTGAGGACACTGAAATAGACACCGAACACGTTCTCTTCAATATTTATTCATCTGATTTTCATGGTAATTGGCTGGTCCCTGACTATAAAGGGGGAAGCTTGGCAAGTTAGATTACTCAGAGAAAGAAGGATGCAAAAAAACGGTCTGAGTCTAAATTTACCCGGCGTCTAGCAGCCTCTGAGCTCTCTCACTATGCACTGAGGTCACTGGGAAGCCAAAGAGGAGGCCACCCAACACAGCTCCAAGCCTCCGTGGTGGGGTGTTGAAGGAAGAGACCCTAAAATAGCATGGAAGAGAGCTGGTGACAGAGGCTGTGGGAGGGGCCTCAGAGATGGCTCTTTCAGCACCTGAATCATTCTGTCAGCCCGCATATGTCTAAAACTATCCCGAGTCACTCACGGTCGATTCATCCTTTTGGCCGAGCAGGATCAGGAAGGTGGGGTGGACACCATGTGCATTAGGAGACATCACTGTCGCTCGAGTGTCAGGGTCCTCTGCAGGCTCGACTCATGTATCCTCCAGTATGTTTCAAAGCACACGCTAGGGCTTGTACTTACTAAATTGCTCTACAGTGGCATCACTTCCACAGTCACTAGGGCTTCCCATGTCTCCACTTGTTCTCTGACACCTATGCTAGATCACCTGTGTCCGCACCCACCCCCCATACTCCCTATGACATGTCACCTATTTTGTCTTTATTTTGTATTGATCCCAAGGAAAAATAATAGAAATTAAGGGAAGGGAGAAGTGTAGCACAAATTGTTAGAATGTCTTATTAATAAAACAAACCTGGAGCCAGGTACTGGGGTGAACACTGAAAGATTAGAAAAACAGAACCAGCCACAGCTAGCCTCACCCCGACAATTCCTCAGCTGATCTTGTTTCCTCAAACTGGAAGCCTCTGAGTCCTCATCCGAATGGGTCTCAGCTGACCTGCTGCTAAAAGCCTAAGAGCTTAACAGACTCTAGTTCCTGGTTTTCATGCCTTATATACCTTTCTGCTTCCTGCCATCACTTCCTGGTATTAAAGGCTCACTTACTGGGATTAAAGGCGTGTGTCACCATGCCTGGCTGTTTCCAGTGTGACTTTGAACTCACAGAGATCCGGATGGATCTCTGCCTCCAGAATGCTAGGATTAAAGGTGTGTGTGCCACCATTTTCTGGCCTCTGTGTCTGTCTAGTAGCTGTTCTGTTCTCTGACCCCAGATAAGTTTATTAAGGTGCACAATATATTGGGGAACACAAGATCACAGAGAAGTATTTTAAATATTTTGCAGCATATTCCTGTTTGACTCCTTGTTGTTTTGCTTATAAATACAACCAGAGTCATCTCTGCCATTAAGAACATTAAAAGGGAACTTTCTGTAGAGCTGCAGGAGCAAAAACTTATCTTTCCCTCAAGTTTCTGCTTCTTTGGAGCATTTTCTAACCTTTGAACATCATCTCTCTGTGGCATACAAACATATGTTTATACACTTTTACAAATTGTACATTTAATTTCTAAAAGTCGTTATCCCTTGAGTTATTTTTTCATACATTTTGTTTTAATAGATGTAGTAATTCTATTTTTTTATGTTATCGATGTGAGTTGAATGTTTTTTCTGGTTTCTGATTTATCTTCTGGGGTGGAATTGGTCTGTTCTCTTTGCGATGTTTTTAGGATGTGCTCATGGTGGTATCTAGGAACAGGATTCTGTGTTGGCTGGTGTCCTCATCATGATAGCTCAGTTCTCTTTCCCTGTGTCTAGCCCTGACATCTGGGGGGCGGGGCATCAGGCTGAGAGGATGGAAGCACATGGAGTAGTGTGTCTGACTCCAAGAGGGCGAAGAGATTTGGAATTTCAGCGTCTCTCAGAAGTTCCTTGTCTGGGGTCACTGTAGTTCTCTACAGACAGCAGCGTGTTTCATGTCTTCAGATACTTATGTTCTGCCTTCTTCTCTGAAGGTGTAAACAAAGAGGAATGGGTGGGGGGTGGGAGTTGTGTGTTCCTTTTCTACAGCCCAACTGTCACTTCCCTTGGAACTAGCCATGGAAGGGAAGCTAGATCTAGAAGGAAGGGGAGACTGGACCGAAGGTCAATAGAGGCTTCCATACAGACCAGAAAGGTTCTGAGGTTCTGGGTTGAGTTCCCTCTGCAGCAATTCCCATCACATTGGGAAAGTCTGCGCATGTCTGTGCTACGAAGCCCAGGCCAGGAATGGCCTCTGTATTTCTCACTGGGTCATACCACCAGGTCACAAGGAAAGCTGTAAGAAGGCCAGTGTTGCCCAGATCCCTGTCCCCCTGTGTATTCCAGGCTGTGTGTCCTGGCAGGAATACCTCCCCAGCCATGGAGTTGGGCATCTTCTTCCCAGCCTCTGGACCCCACAGGCACAGCCAGGTGCTTGGCCAACATTAGGCAAGTTCCTGCGTGGGTACTCCTTTGATGGCCCAGTTCTGACTAGACTGTATGCCATCCTTGCTGAGGGCAGCAGGGACCATTCTCTCTGCTTGACACAATGGCCCAAGGCTTTAGCTTTCTGGGTGATGGCTCTCACTGGGACTGTGTTTAGACCACTATATAGAAATACAGAAATGAAGGTGCCACCCACTGTGATTGTGTAAATCACTTCTGGCCCTGGACTAGTGTGACTTCCCTGTCAGTGAAGGTTCTGGCTGGGAAGGACCCTTTAGCAGTCCTTCTATGGGAAAACCCACGAAGCTCCTGGCTTGCCATGACCCTGTCCTTCTCAGCTTCTTCCTGAGCTGCACATTGTGGCATGTTGAGTTCCAAGTGACAGAGCTGCTGTCCAGGAACAAAGTCTTCCCAGGCATCACACCATGTTCAAGGAACCTTCCCCCTAGAAAATTTCAAGGTCCCTAACATTGCACACTTTCGGCCACAAGGGGGCAATAAAGGCAGTTTCTACCTCCCAGTTTCTGGAGGTGCCTCACCTGGGAGCACTTTTAGACAGGGGTGGGGGGGGGCATCCTGCCTTGACTCTTCCCCTAAGTGAGCCTGGCTACAGGGAGAGGCCACTTCCTCTTCTCCAGCTGGACTCTGAGCTTGTGGAGTTTTACAAATGTATAGGCTCAGTTGTGTTCCCTGTTGGCCTCCCCTCTGTGTGTGAATCCGATACTATCTTTGATGACAGAGAGTGAGGTGGGAGACAGCTTTAGAGACGTGGTGGGTAGTGGTCTCGGCTTCCCCACTGTTCACAGAAAAACTGAAGGTTTCTCTCTGGTTTCTTCTGCTACTGGTCAGACGGCACCTCAGCCCCAGAGGCTTCACAGAGAAAGATACTGCCTAAGGTCTTCTGGGCTCCCATAGTTGGGGTAAGGCCTGCATCCCAACCCCAGAGGCTTCACAGAGACAGGATACCTGCTAAGCTCTTCTGGGTTCCCACAGACAGGGTAAGGCCTATGGTAGGGTTTTATGGGGGACAGAGAGTGAAGATAGTTATCTTCTTGGGATGAAAGACTGGTATTGTCTCCAGCCACAGAGCTCCTGAGACACCATTTTCAAGGTGGAATTACCTGTGACAGGATCTTCTATGGCTAGCTGTGACTTGAGGGAAAAAAAAACACAATATCTGACTGGAGAGATGGCTCAGTGGTTAAGAGCATTGGCAGCTGTTCTAGAGGTCATGAGTTCAATTCTCAGGAATCACATGGTGGCTCACAGCCATCTATAATGAGATCTGATGCCTTCTTCTGGCATGCAGGTGTACATGCAGGTAGAGTACCATATACATAAAATAAATAAATCTTCAAATATTAAAAAAAGAAAGAAGAAAAAAACTATCTGCACTGAGTGCATAGAGTTTTCTTGCCATTATCCCCAGACAGAGCAGGGGAGCATCTATGTCCATGGCATCATGAATGTTTGTAGAAAAGGGAAGCTGAGGTGGGATTCCCCTTTGTTAGGAGAGGGAGCCTTGGGACCATGGGTGGTCATGACCAGACCTTGACATGGGAGAACAGAGGGTTAGGAGAGAGAGAGAGAGAGAGAGACAGAGAGACAGAGACATAGACAGAGAGACAGAGACAGACTGAGAGACACAGAGGCAGGATGAGGTTCTAAAGGCAGAGGGAGTGCCTTGAAAGCCCTTAAGGGAGCTGCATCAGAAGAGACAAGCTACCACATACCCGAAGGAGTCCTGAAGGAAGGGCCCTTCAATCCCTAAGGACAATGGGGCTTTCTGAGTCGTTTGGTTTTTTGCCCTTTGGGGGGCTCTCCACCCATCTCCCAAATAAGTCACACACGGAGGCTAATTCTTAATTATGACTGCCCAGCCTTAGCTTGGCTTCCTTCTTGTCAGCTTTTCTTAACTTAAATTATCCCATCTATGTTTTGCCTCTGGGCTTTTCCCGTTCTCTTACTTCTGTAAATCTTACTCTTACTCTGTGGCTGGCTGTGTAGGTGGGTGGCTGACCTCTGGAGTCATCCTCCTCCTCTGGCTTCTTCTTTTTCATCTTCCCACCTTTCTCCTATATATTCTCTCTGCCTGCCAGCCTCACTTATCCTTTCTCCTGCCTCACCATTGGCCGTTCAGTTCTTTATTAGACCATCAGGTGTTTTAGACAGGCACAGTAACACAGCTTCACAGAGTTAAACAAATTCAACATAAAAGTAACACACCTTAAAATAATATTCTACAACACTGAGTCTCATAGGATTTCAGTGTGGGGCCCAGAGGCAAGCTCCATACCATGACCTAGCCTGGCTTGGTCTATATGCCAGGCATGAGAAGGCAAGAAAGCACTAGGTAAAAATGAAGCTATAATTCAAGGTTGTCCTTGATCCAGAGATTGGGGGCTGGACTTGCTCACAGTTCCAAGTGGAAGGTAGAGAAATGAATTCCCTGTGAGAGCCGCAGAGTCACAGTTTTATCACTTTCTGTCCCAGAAAGCGAGTTGTGGGATTGGGGGTGGAGTATAGTCAAAGGGGAGAGGGTCAGCCTCTGGCCTATGATCTAACAAGAGATCTGGAGACAGTTTGGAGTCTATGGTAGGATGTGTGTATACTGTGCAAATGGTAAACCATTTTATATGTAAAGGACTTGAACTTCCCTGGATTTTGATATCTGTAGTTGTCTTAACATTCCTATTGCTGTGAAGAGACACCATGACTGCAGAAACTCTTTTAAAGGAAAACATTTAATTAGGGCTGCTTCATAGTTTCAGAGGTTCAGTCCATTATCCTCATGGTGGGAAACACAGTGGCATGCAGGCAAATGTGATGCTGGAGAAGGAGCTGAGAGTTCTGTAACTTGATCCACAGAGAGCAGGAAGTAAACTGAGACACACTTCCTCCAACAAGGTCATGCCTATTCCAACAAGACCACATTTCCTAATAGTGCTACTGCCTATGAGCCAATGACATTCAGACTATCACAATAGTGGATCTTGGAACCAATTTTCTGTGAACATCAAGAGGCTGCTGTATTTCCCATTTCTCTCTCTCTCTCTCAACTTTAAATAGATGATCTTTATCAGTACCTTTTTGACTTGTGGCACATATACTTGGTCACACTGAATCTTCCTTCTACCCCGTTGGAATGGAAGGCCTATGAATCAGAAGCTCCCTTTGTCATACAGAATTGAAGGTAGTGCAGTGTCTTATTTCTCCTAATCCTTTGCCTCTCTCTAAGACTTCATCATGGCTGCCTCTGGCCTTGAGCCATTCTCCTAATAAAACCCCTCTGAAGGGTGATCTCCTGTCAGCTTCCTCTCTGTGAACTTGCCATTATTTTTCTTTTATCTAACACCATAGTTGTCTATATTTTTTCCTATATCATCTAAGGGTTTTATGATTTTCTGTTTAATATGTTTGAATTAATGGTCTTTTTTTTCACATGGATGTCCAATTGTTCTAGGACCATCTGTTAGAAATACCATTTTCTTCAACTCATGACTTTATCTGTCATTAATATTAGTTGTCATTATCTGGTGGGTCCATCCTAAGCTCCCTCTTCTGTCCCATGGAGGCACTTGTCATTGTCTTGATTCTTGTAGCTTTATGGTGAGTCCTGAATGGTGACAATTTTCCATATTTGTTCTTTTCTCTCAGAGTCCAGAGTGCCAACCATTAGACTGTGGAACCAACCCTGTTCTTTTCCTTCAGTATTTTGCTGACTACACTGGATATTTTCCTTCTTCACATAAACTTTAGGAAAAGATTATTTATATCAACAACTTAGTTTGCAATGACTTTTATTGGAATTGTATGGAATCTAAAGACCACATTGGAAATGACTGAAATTATGGCATAATCTGGCTATCCATGAACATGGAATATTTTCTCTTTTCAATGAAATCTTTGTTTTTTTATATCAGGCTTTTGTAGCTTTTATACACACACACACACACACACACACACACACACACACACATATATATATATAGTATATACTTTGATAAATTTATACCTAAATATTTCATTGAATACCTCAGTTTTTAACTTTTTATGTTAATGTAATTGGTATCTGTTTTAAATATCAAATTTTATATAGTCATTGCTTGTATGTAAGAAAGTGATTGACTTAAAATTTTTTATTTACTTACTGTTATTGGGTGTGGTGTGTATGTGTGTGTGTGTGTGTGTGTATGTGTGTGTGTGTAAAACCACATGTGTGCTATGGTGTGTGTGTGGAGGTCAGAGGACAGCTCTGTGGAGCTGGCTCTCTTCCTCCACCTTCACAAGGGTTCCAGGTTTGGACTCAGGTCATCTGTACCCACTGAACCATCTCCCTGGCCTGTGATTGGCTTTTGCATATTAACTTTGGATCTTGGAAATTTAATTTGTGCATTAGATCAAGAATAGTTTTCATTGTTGGTGTCCACTCAGATTTTTATCATAGTCATGCAGGCGTCTGTAAACAAAGGGAGTTTTGTTTTCCTTCCTAACCTATATTTTACTGTATTTTCTTGTCTTCATTAGCTGGGACTTCCTGTTGTCCCAGTGAGGCCAAGGAGAGAAGGAATGAGGTAGGCAGTGTCTACAGGGCAGTGGATTGAGATATTCAAGGACTGCCTCAGAGGGACAGGTAGGTGAAGTACACTAAACTGACCAACTGTTTTCAGTGACCAGGGTCTTTACAGAAATCATCTTTGAAGCAAGGTGATCCCTCAGACCCAGGAAGGCCGCCTTGCCTTTCTGGGCCAAGTCAGATGTTCCGGATAGTTCTACCACAATGTGTTCTTTCTTATCTTCATCTGACACCTGCTCAACCTCTCCTTGTTTAATCCTCACAGATCCGGACGAAGGACAAGGTCTTTGACAGCATTGGCCACCTCATCAACTACCATCTTGAGAGCAGCCTGCCCATCGTCTCTGCAGGGAGTGAGCTTTGCCTCCAGCAACCAGTGGAGAGGAAACACTGAGCTGGCCCAGCGCTCTCCGCACGCCTTGTGCCAGGTCAGGAGGACCTGGGTCCACTGCTCTCGGCCTCTGGGAACTGGGGCCGCTGTCAGTGGGCACATCTCCTTCCTCAAAAGCTCCTCCCAAGGGAGGTTTCCTTCAAGTTCAGATTTCATAAACATGTTCCACACATCTCAGATGCATATTAGAGGTGTATATACCCACACATCCTGTACAAATGGGCCCTATATTTATATTTTTTAAGACTAAGAAAGATGTGAGACTAATGCCCTATGCTGTATGTTTTTAGTGAGAGGCAAATTTGATGGTAGTTGTTCAGGCAAAAATTTTAATTCAGCTGACCTACTGGGAAATTTTGCTAGGAAGGTGTAATCTGCAGTTCTATATAAGCACAACACAGGGTGAATGCAGGTGAGCTGGCAGCTCCAGGACAAACAGACTTAAGATAGAATATGGCAGCATGCTGCCCAAACATCTGCTCCTGCCCCTACAGCTCATGTGAGTGCTGGTTCTGGGCTGTAGCTTTGTTCACAGATGGATGTGCCTCCTCTGGCTCTGGCTTCTGTACCCCCAGACAGATGGCATGTGAATGGGTTTTCTGTCACGTGATGACCCACTGAAGCCCCACTCCAAAGCAGGTGGTACTCTGCCTTTGTTCTGGGGCCATGTTTCAGGTCATGTTTGACCCATGTTGTTTGGGTCATGGGGACCCATCACCTTTGACCCCAGTTGTGTGTGTATGGATTTGGGGCATTCATTCGAGGCCAAATATGTTACAAAATAAGACTTAAGATCTCCAATTGACAAATGCTTCCTTTGTTTTCATCAGTATAGTGATGAATGTCTGTGGAAGGCAGGCTATGGAAAGTATTCCTGGTCTGTATGTCCTTCAAGCCAGTGTGTTCATCACAGGCTGTGCGTGGAAGGTGTTGGTGAAATGGCCTCCCACCTACCTCTTGTGTTCAGTAGAACAAAAAGCATGTGTAAGAGCCTTGCAAGGCATGTACCAGCTTCTGCCCAGAATTGAGCCTTGGAGACACACCCACTGTCTTGTTCCTCCCATTTTAGTGTATACTGGGCATCATGCTCCAAAGTCTTTGGAGCCAGCTGGAGTGAAGGATGATGGCGAGCCCCTTCCTCTCCCTTCCACATCTTCTCAGTAGCCCAATGAAAAGGGATCACACCCATGGCCCTCTGTCTTGACCCTCTTCCTACCAGCTCAGAAGCTGTTAATTCATGGTGGGTGATTTCATGCTTGAAAATTGGCTGTGTCTTTGACTTAAAAAACATTTGGGCTGTGATCACTCTGTGACTTAACAGACACAGGCAGATGATGCATTTGTTGGTTGGTATCTCCTCATAAGACTGCAACCTGGGCTCTGGTCCCCATGAGACCCCATGAGTGTGGCACCTCTGGTCAGTAAAATAGGACTCTGAACACTTTAGGGTTGGACGGTCATAAATTAAATGTTTTAAGAGGAATTGTGTGTGTGTATAGAGAGGGTGTCTAGTGTTTAAGAACACTGGCTTCTCTTCTAGAGGACTTAAGTTCAATAATTCTCAGCACCCACATGGCAGCTCACAATTGTCTGTAACTCAAATCCCGGGTATCTATCTTCTTCGGGCCTCTATGGGTACCAAGTAGACACATGATGCATATACACATTTGCAAGAAAAAATACCCATATGTATAAAAATAAACTAATATTTAAAAAAGAGTAGTTAAGGGGAAACTTAACCATTAGGCAAATCAGGGTTCTGCATGGCTCTAAAGCTAAGCGTGTGAACACTGCTTTTCCTGCTGTGTAGTCAGTTGGGTGCCAACGGGTGAGTCTGGGTCGAGAAGATCCCAGGGTCTGTACATGAGAGCCTCTTTTCAGTTTTTACCCTTTGAGGGCCCACTGAATCCAAGTTGGCGGTAGAATGTTCTAGAATTAGAATTCTGGGGAACCTAGCGTCAACACTCACTGGCCTACTTCATCCTGAATGGTGTTGGTGGCAGACACTACATGGATGAAGCCCTGGAGATGAGCAGATATACTGATAGCCCCTGGCGCAGGCTCTTGCCCTGGGACCATATACATAGGCTTTGGGATGCTCCTAAGAGTCACCCAGCACTCTGTCCCTCAGGAGGCTATGCCTTGCGCACACACATACAGGTCCTGTTACTCCCATGTGTGAATGTGTACTACATACAAATATATATACCTTTTCCCCTGTTCTTGAATTCTCCATGTTGTGCAAGGCTAAAATGCCTATGTTCAGGTCACCAGTAAAGTGTTGCAGACCGTTAGCACCTTAGCATTTGCTCTGCTTTATTTCCCTCTCCAGGGAAGTTAAAAAGCAGCACTCAGAACTACATCAGTCTTCTCTGAAGTCAGCGTTGAGTTTGAGGGTGATAGGATTTATAGGAATCAATTTAGAAAATTGAAAGTATTTGAGTCAATGTTTTTTTTTCAATTTTAATTCAAAATATGTAATTTTGATCTCAGATTACAGGACTGGACGTGTGCTTAGGGAAGTCTTCCAGACACAAGGCAGCCATGTTCTGACCTATGTTCCCTGTAAAGTATGTCAGAGGTCACACAAGTTTATCATTTCCTTCTACAAACACTGTGTATATGATGGGACATTCCCTCAAACATCACTTACACATGGGGAAACTGAGGCTCACTTCAGGTCCCTTGGTCAGCTAACAGCCGAGTCATTCTTCTCACTCAGTGTTTTCTGTGCACAGCTGTGGGCTAGTCTGTGCTTGGAGACCAGGCTTTGGAGGCAAACCCAGCAAAGCCTCATCCTTGAGCCTGAGTCCCTCTTTCTTCGGGTTCCTGCCCATATCTGCCTGGGTAGGGCAGGGTTACAGGCTACAAAGCAGCAACTCCAGGCAGAACAGCACTATATCGTGCATTCAGGTCTTCAGCTCCTGGGCACAGTGGCTGAGTCTATGCCTGGCATCAGCATTCGAAGTGTGCTTGGATCCTATGCTCCTTCTTGTGGGCATCCTGCTACACCACCCAGAACTCTGCATCTATTAGTGGTGCATGATGGGGCCCAACAGTCTTAAAGCAGCCTGTCTGCTCTTGCACAGTGGCCCTAAAGCTCCTGCCTAGTCCTTCTTTCCCTTGCCCTCCTGGGAGAGCTAGCTGTGCTTCAAACAGCCTCTCCATGCTGGTGAGGCTGGTTGGGCTTCCCATAGGGCTGCTCATCATGGTCTAGGTTGGCTCTGAACTTCTCCCCCCACCATCAGGTGGGCAGTCTGCTAACGACACATTCAAATAGCTCCATCTTGAATCTACACTTAGGTTGCCATGGTGTCCTTCTTGTATTTAAAGAACCAAGAGCTGGGTGCCTGCTCAGCCTTGATGAGCAGCTTTCTGTTACAGGCCATCTCAGATGGTGGACAGATGGATTGATGCCAGATAGGCCACATGTGGCAACTGTGAGGTTGTCCTGGCAACAGAGGCAGTGGTAAGTAAAGGCTGTGATACACCATGAGTGGAAGGAAAAGCCTAGATTGGAAGGGAGGAAAAGACAAGGGAGAATGAATTTCCCAAAGTCCATAGGCTCCAGGTCTCAGTTGCCATGTGTCCAGGCTCCATGTCCATCCTGGTGTCCTGAAAATGCCCCCTTCCCCAAAGGGAGGCTTTCCCCATGGCGGAATCAGACACCTAGGAGGCTTCCTTATGGGAGTGGCCATAGAGGGGACACCTCATTTCCATATTAGAGCCAATATCACATCCTCTTCTTGTTGGAGTGAGTTGAGTAGAAACCCCATGTCCCCGAGATGGTGATGCAGCAGTGACCACCTCAGTAAATCTCAGCCCCAGGACAACTAGAACAGTAAAGCTTAGCCCCAGGACACCTAGAACAGTAAAGCTCAGCCCCAGGACACCTAGAACAGTAAAGCTCAGCCCCAGGACACCTAGAACAGTGTGGCTTTGGCTGCCAGATGGGTTCTCTGAGCCGTGGCTTGTGCCACACCCTAGGGCTTTCCTCAAGGAGTGATGTGGATTGATAAGTATGTGAAGTGCATGGAAGGTTTCTTCCTGGGACTCTTCATTCACAAAGCATATTTCTCTTCTCCTCCACAAGCCAAAGATGTGGTATGCCATCTATAAACAGCCCTGTGAATGGTGACAGCCAGATTTTAAGTAGGAGGAGGATAGAAGAAAGATTGCAAAAGAGATCATGTGCCCAGACAAATCTGCGTGATGCTAGTTCTTATGAAACTTTTGAAGTTTTTTCCAAGAAAGACAGTATAGATAAACCCCACTCCTGGAACATATTACAAATCTAGACTGCTTGGCTTTGTCTGAGATAATGAGCAAGTGTTTCCAAGACAGTTCAGCTGTCTTGGAGGGAACTCTTGTTTTTCAGGTGAAGAAACTGAGCCAGGCAGTGGATGGCAATAGTCAGTGGCTAGATCTTGGAAAGCATGCAGGACTTACTAAGGCTTTTTGAGGCTCAAACATGTAGCTCACTGTATGGAAACAACAAGCAGTCCATTTATCCTCATATCTCACATTTCAAAACACATGAAGGACTCAGCCATTTACATGAGAGACAGGACTTGTGGTTGGTGACTTAGCTGATGTTCTCCCAAAAGGCGGCACCAGAGGGGATTTGGGTACATATAGCTTATTTTGGAAATGATCCCAGGACTCAAGAGGGAAGTGGCTGATAAGGAATGGTTACATCGTGGAGCATGTTTCTATCAAGTGTACACCTGGGGCGTCTACCAGCTGCTGAGCTTTGGGAGCAGAACTGAACACACCTGAGGTAGCCAGTGGAGGGGGCAGGGAGGGGCTCCACTGCAGCCAGCATGAGTGGAAGGCTATCTCCAGTGGTTTCTGCCATGCCCTGTGTACACCCATGCATTCTCTGCAAGCTGGGACATTCTGGAGCAGAGGCTGGCGTTTATAATAAACAGTCAGAGCAGAAGGCAGATGTCAAAGCAGCAGGCTGCTTAGCCCCCACATAGATTTCAGGGCTCTGCCCTTCGAGCTCCCAACTCAGTGGGCCTAGAGCAAGGATAGCATGCTTGCATTTTCAGTATGAGGATGATGGGTATGCCTGGGGTCTCAGCTTTGACATTGACTGGTGAATGTTCTAGCCCTTCCTTGACTCTTACTGGTGGCCCCTACTCCCCTCCCCTACCCCACCTTTTATGAAGAATTTTTTCACACCACTTCATGTCTTAGATCCCAGGTCCATTCTGTGAATTTAAAAATGGAGAATTAATAAGTACTTATAACTCCCTGCAACTGTGGCTGGCAGATAAAATGCCATCTGCCAGACAAGATTTATTTATAATGGGGTTTATACATATTTATAAGTTTGCAAGCAACAAATGCACAGTTTTAAAACTGGCACATTTTATAGCAGCCAGAAAAAAAAATCTTGCAACTTTCTACCAGGTTTTTTGAGTGTGAACTGCATGTGTACGTTACACACAAACACAAACTTTCCTTGATTTGGATGGAATGTGCACCTCACTCAGCATGTGTGTGTCCACACACAGATCAACTCTTTGCTGGGTATCATGAGCCCCTGGGTTTTTCTAACATGAACAACTGTCAATCAAAATGGCACCAAGAGCTAGGGGATTAATAGACTCTCATCAGCAGACTCAAGGAGCAGGGTTCTGGGTGCTGTGGAACGTGAGACCATGGCACAAAAAGGGAAGGAATGGCTTGCAAGGAGAGTGGGGGAGGAGTGTCACTGTGGGCCATGACCGAGGGAAAGCAAGCCAGGTATAGTGATGATGTTAGTAATCCCAGCACTTGAGCGGTAGAAGCCGGAGGGCAGTCAGTGGAAGATAAGGAAGGGCAGACGTTGGATAAAAGGAAAAGAGATGAAACAACTGTAGACGCACATCTGTTCTGGCTCCAGTACTGCTCAGGCATAGCCTGACTTGGCTTGCCAGCCTTCCTGGCCACATTGGTACAGCATGTCCTATGTAGCTGGCCCTAGAGGGACTCTTGGGACAGAAAAGGAAACATAGGTGGATCTGCCCCTGTTTATAATTTAATAGGAACCCCACCCCTAACACACCTGGGGCAGTGTGAGATGTTGGCATGCGGGAGGCCTTTCAGTGCTGGTGTGCCCACATCTAGTTAGGACCCAGCAAGGGTCAGAACTGAGCTGGGGTTCTGAAGGCTTTGCACAGTAGGTGGCACTGTGGTGCCTGCAAGGCAGAAAAGTGTGCAAAAGTTCAAGATGCAACCCTGCCTGGAAACTGCTGGTGTCAGCAGGATGCTGAAGGCAGGCTGCAAGCCTGCCTTTCCTCTCACTCAGATGCCCTGGGTAAGTGAATCCCCGAGACCTCCCAAACACGTTAATTATTCTTGTCTTAGGGTAAAAGAGAGAAACCACAGGAAATGAACAGCTTTATGTGCCCATTGTGCATAAAGGACCATCCTGTGGGGTGAACCTTCTAAGGTACTGGTCATACAGTACCCACAACACTTTCCCATAACCAAAGCCACTAACACTGGAGTCAAGCGACAGCTCACAAGGCTGAATGAATGGACTAACCAAGCTTGGGCGATGAGTTTTCTTTTCTTTTCTTTTTCTTTTTTTTTTTTTTCTTTTTTAATTTTAACACTATGTGTGAGTTGCCAGTTGACTGTTCTCTGTTCAACCGACCTTTGGATATAACTTGTTTTAGAGTATTATGAAATTATGTGAGTTTCTTTGTATTCAGAATTAAACATTTGATGTTTAAAGACCCAGGATTAGGAGACAGCTCAGTATAAATGTCATGTGTAACAAGGTATTTAATAGTTTTTCAAAAGCATTTGGATGGCCATGCATATTGATATATGAGTATTTGGAAATTTTTTGTTTCTGTTAACTTTCGTGAGACAGACTGTTACTGTAGCCGCAGTCTGCCTGGGCTTATGGCCAGTCTGCGCCTTTCTTCTCTGATACTGGCATGGAATTGGCTTCCTGAGTCACCTGGGAGGAGTAGAAACACAAAACCAATTTCAAGTTTTCTGACATTTTTCTATGATAAAACTTACATGATTTGGTGAACATTCAGAGATCCCAAGATACGACAGGCAAAGGTAATTGGCTTGGACTGCCTTACCTCCAGGGACTCCATCTTGCTCTTTTGGGGAATGGTGTTGTGGCCCGTCTCATGCCCTTCACCATGGGCCTGGCACACCACACCCAAGCTTCTGGGATGACCCAGAAGTGGAGGCAGAATACAGCATCCCTCCCCATGGCCCAGATATGGCAGGTAGCAGCCAAGGGCTGTAGACAATGCTGCTCTCCTTGTTATTCCTAGGTACTGGAATATGTGCCTTCATCGTCTAGACAGCCATCCATGCATTCCGGATTCCATAGCAGCCCCTCTGAACCTCTGACTTAGACACTAAAAACATTTGGGTGATGAGGTTTGCACTTGTCCACACAGTTTCCAAAGCATGGAACCAGCGTCGTAATTAGACATTTTCTATAAAACGCACCTTGTTACAATTCTGTGAACAGCTCTTTCCCAGCACAGAAGAACCATGGCTCAAAGATTGAGAGAAGCAAACATTTTTAAATAGTTAATTGTTTCAGTGACTATAGGTGTAAGTCTGTTGGCAATAAAGGCTACTGTGAAAAGTTGTCTCCTGTTTGCGTGATGGAGCTTATGTTTGTATGGTGCCGTAATGTATGTGTAGAAGACGGAGGACAACTTGTGGGAGTCAACTGTCTCCTCCTATCATGTGGGTCCTGGGGGTCTAACTCAGGCCATCAAGTGTAGCAGCAAGTGCCATTGCCCGCTGAGCCAACTCGCCAGCCCCGAATCTTATAATGCTTCACAGAAGACAGGAGGATAGATTGAAAAGTTTTCTCTAGAAATTAAGTGTTCTGCTTTTCCTCAGAAGAAAAAATGGTGACTTTGGCAGAAACACTTCAAAAGATTCACACTGACTTTGCGATCTGGAACACAGATGGCTGTGGGCAGGTCAGAGGTGAGAGACAGTGGGAAGGCTGCCTTGGGGACCTTCAGCTACAAGTTATAACAACTGTAGTCTCCAGAACAACATGCCAAACATGGATTCTCTTTGTCTGGCATCCAGGTTAGAGGCTAAAAGTTACCACTTATAAGACAGAGAGCCAGTTCCAAGGGATGGTGCTGACCTGCTTGCCCGCCTTGCACAGCATTGGCAAACACCACCCAGTCTGATGCTCTGCTCAGACAATGTTTCTATTTTTTATTTTGTAATTTCTCCCCTATAGAGGGGCTATTACCATTCTTCCAAACATGGGATCTAGGCTGGGAATGGCTCCATGGGGATGCCTTCTACCTACATAAAAGCCTCACTCGGCAGTTTGTGTCTGTAATCCCAGCAGGAGGAAGACAGATCGCAGGGGCTTGCTGGCTAGTCAGTCTAGCGAAACAGGCGGCTTCAGGTTCAGTGAGAGACTCTGTCTCAAAAAATAAGATGGAGAGCAACAGAGCAAGACACCCAACATCAACCTCTGACCTCTACTCCTGCCTGCACAATACACACATGTGCACACACATGTACACACCACAGACATACATGCTCACCACCACCACTACCAACAACAGTAAAACAGTATCTCCCCAGACTGGTATCCATAGCATCCAGCACACTAAAGCTTCATTGTAACATCACTTACGAGATGGGGCTGGGGGATAATGGGACACAGTGACTGGGTTACTAAATGTGGTTTATTCCTGAAATGCTGTGAGACCAGGTACCAAGGGAGAAGCAAGACCACCCCCTTATACCCTCAAGTGTCTCTTGTGAAACAATAAAAGTCTACCACACAGACCCCAAGAATGGGTTTTATATGAAGTCTTTTAGTTTTATTAATTATTAATAAACATAAACTGCAAGTAGTAAAGGTTGCTCACAGCCCTGGGTGGGCCCCAGGTTCTCTGGTGGCAGGTCACTTGTTTCTGACCGTCAGGGTGAGGGTTGCACACACTCAACGTCTAAATGCTGTACAGGTAGGTGGCCAGCTAGTGAAGCAGTGAACACCGGCACCACAGGTGATCCACCAGTTTTGAGTATATCAAGTGAGCACAATTAGATTTTAGTGTATTTTTAAGTTCAATTGCTTCAAAGTCTGTCATGCTACAAATGGTGTTGCCTCCTAGCAGGAATGGTAGGCATGGCTCCCAGCAGGGGCTGCCAAGTGGAAACAGCCACAGGAGGATATCACCAGCCAGGGCCATGCAAAATGTGTTATTGATATTAGTGACCCAGGTCCATCCTCAAGGCACAAAGGTGCATGTCCTCCAGCCCTTCTGTTCCCACCTCAATTCTGCCACACACTGGTCTATTTTTTTTTCGTTTTTGCTTTTTTTGTTTGTTTGTTTGTTTTGTTTTCCTTAGCCTGACACTTTTTCATGCTTTCCTTTCCCAGAAATGCCTTGGATTGTCAATGCTTGTGACAAGAGAATAGGTTCTTTTTTTTCTCAGTGATGTAGAGAAGAGCACAGAGCAACGCTCCAGCAGAACATCTTCTCGGCAGCGTGCTGTATCCACCAGGAGTGACGTGAAAGAAACTCTTTAGTCAATCAGCTCATGGTTACCTAGGATCCCTAAGCAAGAACAAATGCCATCAGGTAACCACCAAGAGTAAAATCAGCTTACAAAGGCTCCTGGTGTGTGAAGGCAGGGTTCGTAAGGTAATGGTCTCTGACGCTAATCAACTTACAGGGAGCTCTGACATGAGGTTCCCCCCAAGTGAGAGTCCTTTGGAAGGCTTCTCTGGGAGCATGGGTGCTGGCCAGCCCACTAGACACACCGACGACGACGACATTCCATCTGTGTGGCCTGTGGCTGGAATCCTTGGGGAGGGGCAGTTCAGAGGTGCCGTCTGAGCGCTTCCTTTACAAAGTGGACAAAGGAATGCAGGTCCAAGTGGTGGGGGCATCCGCCATAAGGGAATGACGATGCTTCTTTCTGAAGAATGTGCAAATAGCCATGTCATACCTCCTAGCCTGGCAGAGTCCTCTCACTGAATGGTCCTGGTCAGGGCTCACGTTGAGGGAGTTGAGAAGCTTTGCTGGTAGCTCCAGCTCCTTGCCAGTGACAGCAAAGGGGACGTTTGACATCGAACTTTTCTATGTAGAATTGAACTCAGCATCATCCAGCTGAAGGCTGGCTTGTAAACCTCACTGCTGGCAGCTCCCACATGCAGCAGACTGACTCCCTTGGAAAGGAGACCCACAGTGGAGAGCACCTTACCTCTCCTTATGGGCTCTTTCCTTAGTGGGTTCTGAGAGAGCCTAGCTGGCTTTTCTGTGATGTTCAGAAATGCCCAAATTATCACATAATTTGGCTTTCAGATGTGCTTAAGCTTATGCATGGGACACAAGAGAGAGGGACCCACACATCTGGGCTTCTCTTTGGTGAGGCTTTTGAGGACACAGAGCTTTAGTAACTTTTCACTACTATGAGCTAAAACGCCAATGCTAGAGGACTGGGAGGGGCACATCACCTTAGCATGTGGTGGTGACCTTGAACCTGGTAGAGCAGTGGGGGCAGGTTTGGAGAAACAGTTCCATAATGCACGGAGGACTGGCACTTCATGTGGGTTCTACCTGGGAAAACCTGGTGTACACATCCTAGGCAACACAGAAGCAGACAAACACATACACGAGCACCCATTCTGTGAAAAAATAAATGTAGTGTGAAAATAACAAAACATCATCCCAAGGTGCACTGTGCATAGCACATCACCACCTGCCCTCTGGCACCTGGACCAGGGAAAGTGGCATCCAAAGGCAGTGGATGATATCAGCAGCTTGGTACATTCAGAAGGATGGAGCCTGCATGCAACAGACAAGGCACGTCCATATCCAGGCTGAAATGTGTTGATGGTTCCTTGGGTCTCCTCCTCAGAAGATGCCCACACTGTGGCCACATCAAGCAGACCTCCAAAGTCAAGGTCTCTAAGAGCCCACATGGAAGTAACACATGCAATAAATAAGTGTGCTGCAGAGCTGGCCCTTTGGAGATGGTCACTTGCAGAGGACCCCATTTTGAAGTGGTCTGTTTCTGTCAGTGATGCAGGAAGAGGTGGCCACATGGGGCACATCTTCCTTGACCTTTGGGGAATGGCTGCTGTTGTTACTGGAGCTTGATTTACTTCTGCTTGGGTCAAGCGCAGGCTGCATGGGTGAGGCCTGGGTCCCGTTGCCCCTGACTAGACAGCCACACACCAGTCGGAAGAAGGCACGCCGCATCTCTTTGCTGGCCAGAGTGTAGATGACAGGGTTCATGGCGGAGTTGAGGACAGCCAGCATGATGAACCACTGGCTCTTGAACAGGATGGAACACTCCTTCACCCTGCAGGCCACATCAATGAGGAAGAGGATGAAAATGGGGGACCAACAGGCTATGAACACGCTCACCACTATCACCACGGTCCGCAGCAGGGCCATGGATCTCTCGGAGTTATGGTTGGCCACCCTTCGGCTGCTGGACTTAACCAGGAAGTAGATGCGCGCGTACAGGATGACGATGGTCACTAGAATGGCTGTGAAGATGCTGATGAGGAAGGCGATGTACTTCTTGGAGTAGAGGGGCAAGATGGTAGAGCAATCAGGAAAGTTCTCCAGGCAGTTCCAGCCCAGGATGGGCAGGGCGCCCAGCGAGAAGGCAATCAGCCAGCACATCCCAATCAGAAGAAACACGCGGTGTTTCTTGTTGGCGTCATAGGGCCTCATCTTGATCATGGTCAGGTGCCGCTCAATGGCAATGGCCAATAAGCTGCAGGTGGACGCGCCGAGGGCCACGAACATACTGCCCTCCCTGAGGAACCACACTGTCGGAGACAGGCTGAACGTCTTCCTGCCCGACATCAGAATGTTGACCTTGTAGGCTATGCCGGCCAGCAGGTCGCAGAGAGCCAAGTTGCCGATGAAAAAGTACATGCGGTTGTGAAATTTATTGTTTTTCCAGATGGCAATCAAAACCATCAGGTTCTCCAAGACGATGAAGCTACAGGTGACCAAGAAGAGGACGGTGGTGACGAGGGTTCCACCGTCAGGGGGGTCCTGCCTGCCTGCTAGCTTCCCTACGTAATCGTAATGTTTCCGGAGAGTATCATTCCCGAAGATGGGCTGGTGGTCCTGCGCATGCGTAGCCATGACTGTCTATAGACAGATGGTTACCTCAACAGTCCACGAGAGGGCGCTCCAGGAACGTTCATTTCAAGGAACAATTGGGACCGTGGTGGTGGATTCGGGAAGGCGTGCAAGCCTGGATCCAGCAAGAGTGCAGAAAAAAGGCTCTGTAAAGAGATAAAGTAGAGGGAACCTTGGATCAAGTGATCACTATGAACTGACCGTCGGTGTGGAAAATGCTAACGCATTTGGAGGGCTGGTGTACAGGGAGAGCTTGGAACGCAGGCCAAGTTTCTAAGATAGAGACCAGGAAAAGCTGTTAGGGCCCTGCAGCTGCCAGAGAAGAAACCTCAGTGCGCGAATCTGAGAATCACGAAACCAAGGCAGAAGATGCGAGCAAGCTTCCACTTGGGAACCTCCAGGCACCAGGAAATACTGAGTTAGTTCTCACCCGCCACGTGGGAGCTGGTAAACCACTCTTCCCAGCTGCAGAGGGAGTCCGATTTTTCTCAGGATGAGAAAAAGGGAGGGGAGAAGGGAGAGAGGAAGGAAGGACAGAGGGGAGAAGGAGAGGTAGGAAAGGAGGGGTAGAGAAAATCAGGACACGGTAGGGGGAATGAATGGTGTCTGAAGGAGTTCTGAGTCCTCCCTGATGAGTTTTGGAGTGACACCATGGGAAGCATCTCATACTTCCTTGGACCAAATCCCTTGAGGTCTGGAGGGCCTTTGGCCCACCTGGCAGAGAGCCTTACAGCCTGACCACACAGGCCGGGCAGGAAGGGCAGCCTGAGGCTGAACAAGAACCCTGAGGCCACTGCACTGAGCAGAACCCGGGGAGGAAGGACTGTGGACTGGCCTGGAAGCTCCCGCGGAGGTTAAGGCAGAAAGGGAGGAAATTACATGAACTTTGAGTATGGCTTGAAATGCAGAGGTCTGCGCTGGGAGTATTAGTTAGCATATTCACAAGGCCTGTGAATAGAAGAAAGGACATGCACAGGATTGCTGTGAAGGTCTTTAATGCAAGCACCGGGCCCTCAAGAAATTGTGTGTGTGTGTGTGTGTGTGTGTGTGTGTGTGTGTGTGTGTGTTGCAAATGCATGCATGTGTGTGCCCCTGCATGTGTGTGTCACTGAACCTGGAGCTTACCCATGCAGCCATGTTGGCTGACCACTGAGCTCCAGGCATCCTCCTGTCTATCTGCCCACGACACTAGGATTATAGGTGCCTGCCACCAGACTAGCTTTCCACGTGGGTGCTGGGGGCCTGAACTCAAGTTCATGCTTACATGGTAAGCACTTTACTAACAGCCACTCCCCAGTCCTGCCCACTGGCCCTCGGATGCGTTAACCTGGCTTGTGGCTCATCTCCATCCGACCGCATGGTTCTGAGGCTCTGCAGCTGAGCTGTGAAGGCTTGATTCCCACAGATTTCCCATTCATTCTTCATTTGTAGTTGACACACATAATTGTACGTATTTGCCGGTGCGGTGTGGTGATATGTGTATACCGTGGGTAATAATCAAAGCATAGCCATTAGCGTCCTTACCTCCTTAAATGTTTGCAAGTTTGAAACCCCTGTCTTTGAATTCTTTATTGTTATGAACCCAAGCCAACTCACTCTGCTGCAGAACTCTAGAACTGACTCCTCTGTCCAGCTGTGTCTAACCTCTTCCTGTTCCTCCCAACCCCCTTTCTAGACTCACCTATTTTAAGTTAAAGTTACTGGGTTCTTAAATGTCCAATGAGGTCCAAGTGGAGTGAGTTGAAAACAGCCCACTTTTTGTCCACAGTGAGCGTTTGTTCACAGTGTTTAAGTTCCAGCCCTAAATTTGGTTCCTAGACACATGGACGAACACAGTAGGACCTCACCCACCACCAGGAGTTTCTTCCACAGGTCTGCAGTGACTTTAATCCCTGAAGGATACCAGTGGTTCCTCCATGGGTGGTGCTAGGGGGCTGAGAAGAAAAAGTGACCACAGAAGGGCTCTGCACCCCTGGGACCCCTTTGGGAGCAGTGGACGGTGCAAGCCTTTCCTTTCTCCACCACTTGGGAGGCCTAGTGGGCGACATTGGGAAGAGGAGGCCCATGGCTTCTTGGCAGAGACATCTTCTAGTTCCTGGCCCTCAAAGACATCTGCTATTCTGGAATCCCCAGGAACTGTCTGAATTCATGTCTACATTCTACCTGGAACGGCCCTTGGCCTAGGCCAGCTCTGAGAGTTGCCTGGGACCACAGAGGGAGTGGGTGAAGTGCAGCTTGAGTGCTGCCTGCTGGCTGGTGGAACGCTTTGCGCTGCCTTCTTTTAACTTCAGAGAGCTGCTCTGAGGATGAGATGCCAGTGACACAGAGGGGCTCACCTGTCAGGACCCCTGTCATCCATTGAGCCCCGTCTCACCCCAACCAGGCTCCCCACTGCTCTTCTAAAGCTTCTCCCTGAGGCAGGCAGGACAATTCTGCAAGTCCCTTTCTACTCTTAACCACCCTGGTGGTGGTGATGGCGGTGGTGTGGTAGTGATGGTGGTGGTGGTGGTGTGGTGGTGGTGGTGTGGTGGTGGTGGTGGTGGTGGTGGTGGTGGTGGTGGTGGTGGTGGTGATGAGGGTGGTAGTGGTTGTTCTCGTGCTTTTTTTTTGACGGAAGGGATCATGTAACCTAGCCTGACCTAGCAGTTGCTATGATAACCTTGAACTTCTGACCCTCCTGCCTCTGCCTCCCAAGTGCTGAGAATACAAGCTGGAGCCACCGGACTCAGTTTTATGCCAGGGATTGAACTCACAGTCTCTTGACTGCTAAATGAGCACTCGCCCCCAGCCCACCCCTCCAGATTTTTATTTAAATCTTGTCTGTCACATTCTACTCATCTTACGGCATCTTCTAGGGTCACAGCAGCTCTCATGACCTTTCCTTGAGGCTGCCGTCACTTTAAGAAAAACATTGCAAGCTCTCATTTGAAGACTGGAAATTAGAAGCAGCCATGGTTTTCTGAGATCCAACAACATATCCAACAAAATCAACTTGGGGAAAGAAGGGTTTATTTGGCTCCCGGGTCAAGGGTGTGGTCCACCGTGGCAGGGAAGGCATGACGGTCACATTGCATGTAGTCAGGAAGCAGAGAGAGATGACTGCTGGTGTTCAGCTGGCATTCTTATTCAGTCCGGGACCCCGCCCCATGGAACGGTGCTGCCCACACATTTCAATTAACCTGATCTAGAAAACAGCCGTGCCCAGAAGTTTGTTTCCATGATGATTCTAAATGCCATCGAGTTGATAGTCAAGATTAGATACCAAAGGCAGGAAACGTCATCATCATGACCAGTGCCCAGCCCCATGTCCTGTGAGGGCTGTCCCTGTCACAGTAGCCATCACGCTATGTTCCTCCCACACTATGCTCTGTCCCCATCACGTGACTAGCTGTGCCACCCACAATGCCACAATGCCCAGGTTTGTCTCAAAATGTCCCTGGGCTATCTGCTCTGCAATCAGGGGTTTCTGTCCCAGGATGGACACCCTGTGTCTGAAGCCCTGGATCACAGCGCAGGTGGAAACTGATTCTCAGCTCCAGGTTTCTTGTTCTAGGGAAGATGTGAAAACTTAGAGTAACCTTTGCGTATGTGTGGGCACACACATGTGGAAGCCAGGGGTCAATCTCAGGTGTGGTCCTCAGATGCTGTCTACCTTGGGTGTTTGTTTATTTGTTTGTTTTGAGATGAGGTCTCTCAATGGTCTGGAACTTGCCTAGAAGCCTTGACTGGCTGGCCAAAAAGTCCCAGGAATCCTCCTGTCCCCGTGTCCCCAGCACTGGGATTACAGGCATGCACCACCATACCCTTCTTTTTCACTTGAGTTCTGGGACTGGAACTCAGCTTCTCATGCGTGAGAGGCGGACGAGCATTTCACCAACGGAGCCATCTGCCCAGCCCTTGGGATATTCTTACACTAACTCAGCTGTCTCCTGTGCCTCGCTTTCCCAACCTCCCACAGCACTCGACACACCTCATCGCTCCCTGGGAAGTTGGGGCTTTGGCCTCAAGTGTGAGCAGAGGGGACGAGAGCCCCTTGAAATCACCGATCTGGACTCCATCTAGGAGGAACAGAAGGTGAAAAACCGGGGATCTCAGCGAGAGCACATAGACGGTTGAGCAGAGTGAGAGAGAAACAGGTGAACAGTGAAGCAAACACCTAACAATTAAATAACCACAATAAAGATAGCAGGCGTGCCAGGACCTGCGAAGGCCAAAGGCCTGTAGGCTAACCCACTTTGCCACTAAAGCCTGGACGATGGTTCCCCTTAATTAAAACTCCTCTCTCAAGCGGCTGAGATTTTACATAACATATTCTGTTGAAGATGAGTCTCTGCATTTACAATCTGAAGCTGTCACATTGGGACCTAAACATGTATTTTCTCTGGTTTATCAGTATCATAAAGCTGGCCATATCCTGGGAGCTAAGTCCAGGACTAAACACCAGATGATTTGGGATACATCTGGATGTCACTGTGCATGGCAGCAGCAGGACACAGGAGCTCTTCCCTCTGTCCCCAAGGGGTGCCACCCACAGACCTCCACTTTGCTAGAAGAAAGCCTGAGCCTTGGGTATCAGTGAGCTCTTTTCAATATTGCCACCCAGTCACCACAGGAGTGCACCAGGAAGCCAACCTGACCCACACCACACAACCAAAACACCTGAGACCAGCACTCAGATCAGCAATAGGCCACCAGGAGTCTCTACTGGTCACCTAGCATGACCACTGTCTGGGTTCCCCAGCCCGCGTGAATTTATACCGTTTCTTTCAGTATATAAATGAACTCATGGGATACTCCATACCTGGCGTGTTTTCCTCCCCAGGATGCTCATGTGAACCAGGCTTGCGGATGCAGCCAAATCCTTCTTGCTCTCAATCCGTTGTGTGTCTGCACATCACCCTCTATTGGATCTGACTTACAGACAAGGGCAATTTCTCCCATGGCCAAGTGTTGTTTCTCACACATTCTTTTGGTGAACAGATGCCTTCATCTTTACCGGCCGCCCTTGGTTTCTAAGGGGCACACTGGTATAAAGGGTGGGCTGTAACCATGACCCAGAAGTGCTGGTCTCTCTGTCCAGCTCTGACTGTGAAACGGATCAAGGTACCTCCATTGAAGACAAGGTGGATGCAGCAGGCCGTCTTGCATCCTACTTTGGGGAAGCAATGACTGTGTAAATTGGACTGCTGATTCATTTCCCTTGGAAAGAAAGGAAGCTCCTGGGCTGTGGAGATGGCTCAGAGGGGAAGGCACTTTCTGCACAGGCTGAGAGCCTGGGTTTGAATCCCCAGGTGGCTTGTAAAGCCAGGCATGATAGTGCATTTCTGAAATCCCAGCACTCCCACACTAGATAGGAGACAGAAGAATACCCAGATTTGCCAGCAGATGGGCTAGCCTAGTATACATAGCAGTGAACAACAAAGGAGACCCTGTCTCAAACAAGATAGGGGACAAGGACTGACACCCAAGGTTGTCCCTTAACCTCCACACACATGCTGGCATACATGAGCGCACGCACACGTGTGTGTGTGTGTGTGTGTGTGTGTGTGTGTATGTGTGTGTGTGTGTGTGAGAGAGAGAGAGAGAGAGAGAGAGAGAGGGAGAGAGAGAGAGAGAGAGCGCGCACACACACACACACACACACACACACACACACCACTCATACAGGATTTTTTTTTTTATATATAAAGAAATCTGATGTTGAGATTGTGGTCATACACAGACTAGTGAGTGTGTCTTCTAAAATGTGAGGCACATTCCACAGGTAGAGAGGTCCCCCTGAGCTCTAGGGGAGAGGGCTCCCTCAGCAGCTCTGGTCCCAGCACAGATTCCTCTGCAACCCCCTGCCTGTGTTCACCAGCTCACTGCCAAGGTTTGCACTAGCCAGCACTCTGACCCGCCTGCAGAGGCCTCACTCCCCTCTCCTGGCCCCCTCTCATCTCATCGGGACTAAGCTGGAGTCCTCAGTCACTCTGTGCTTAGTGGGAGCCACTGTTCACCTCTGAGCTGTCCTTGCAGCCGTCACCTGAGCCTTCTCACTTTGGCCTCATGGCACTAGGGTCACACAGCTTTCCTTGAAGCACTCTGACACCAAACATATTTTCTTTTTGCCAAGAAGGAAGGAGACGCCTTGACCAAATGGCTCCATGATGGGTGACCCCACACGAGACCTCGCCGATATTAGGCATGCCTGCCCCCCCCCAATCCAAAAGCAGCATCCCCTGGGGAAAGCGAGCCTGGGAGAGGGGTCCGATGGATTCCAGATGTGCCTTCTACCCTAGCGACTCACTTTCTCCATATGTCAGTTTAAAAAGTAAACAGACTATAAAAGGAAGGAAAAGGAGGGGGACTATTTCTGCTGTCTAGTGTTTCCCCGTCTCTTTCTCACTCCCCTCCCTCTCTCCTTCTCTTTTTTATCCTTTTCTCCTTCCTCCTTCCCTCTTTCTCTCTCGGAGAAAAAGAAATCTCTTTTGGTCAGAGGAAGAACTCCATGTCTGTAAAGACATGTCTTTCCAGAGACATCAGTGACCTCATCCTCCAAACGGAATTAAAGCATCCACTATTTGACAGTGAGCGACATTTCTTGGAAAGCCAGGGTTTGCTTCATTTTCTTTTTCTTTTACAAGAACTGAGAAATGAAATAGCCAGCGGGCCAGTTCATGGCTCCCGATCCTGGAAAGTTCCTTTGCTAATGAGTCCCCTCACTCTGGGTTTTCTGCCTTGACCTCACTCTGCCTCCAGAGACAGTCCAGGACAGAATGCACAGCCTCACACACTAAGCTCATCAGTGAAGCACCCTGTGAGATAAAGCTTACAGATGAAAGCTGGGTGAAGGCTTCCCGTATCTCCCACTTGCTTTCCTTCAAGCATGGATACAAGTCCCTCTGCCTGGTGGGGCTTTCCAGGTCCTGCTGTCTGCTGTACATATCCTTCTCATTAGCAAACAAGATGAAGTTACAGATCCAGATGCAGTCCAAGAAACCCCAGAGATGGAGGTCATGTCCCAAGAATGCTGGGTGCCGTGCGAACGTCCTGAGCCAAAAGACTCGTCTGTAAGAAGGCATCAGATTATGATGCAAGGTCTCTATATTTTTGTTCTCCTTTGCCTGCCAGTCAGTCTTATCAAATTCTCAGTAAGGGCAGGGGACCAACTTATGCTAAGCTTCCAGAAAGTGATTGTAAATATGTGGAAATAGCTTCCATCAGAAAGTTAAAGACATGCACGAACATGGGGTATCCTGCCCAGGAAGTCCATCCTGGCCATTCCATGTCACATCTAGTCCCCAAAATAGCATGTGACTTCTGAATGGACACATGGGGAAACTGAGGTTGCGGGGAGGATCATGCATTCTTAGTGGTAGATCTAGGCTAGATGCCAGGGCATCTGTTCCAGCCCATCCCTTCAGGGATTAGCTTTTTATGAGTCAGTCACTTGTCATAGGTCCCTTAACTAGGAGGTGCTAAGAGCCTCTGAAGTGTCTTGCAGCCTAATTGCTTGAAGCTACTGGAATACCAGTCTGGGAGCTTTGGCGGAATGTTTAGATAACTCCAAAGACAGGAGACTGCAAGGAATGTCCAAAGCCAAGGAGCACAGCCATCTGCTGAGCACCTCTTCCAAGGGTGGTGGAAAACCTTTTAGAATCCTATAACATGGATCCAAAATTGATAAACACGGAATTGGAAGGTAGCCATGATGAGAAGATTCAGGGACCCCAGCACCACATCCCAGCTAACACAAACAGCTTGCTTAAAAGCGGCCTCCAGCCTTTGGTAGAAAAAGGGAACACCAACATTTTCAAAATTGTGACACACTCAAATTTGTATTATTCTTGTAACAAAAATATATTCATAAACTGTAGGCATCAAGGAAGAGATCTATGGAACAAAGTGTCATGATTTCCAGAAAGAGGACCAGTCCCTGATTCATGGGAAGCAGGTCATCAGGCCAACACATAAAGCTTCGCAGGAAATGAGAGTTCCTACATCCAAATATGGTAGAAAACCAGAGGGTCGTGTAGGTAAAACAAACAAACAAACAAATCATAAAGAGCAATGACATTGGAAAGATGCTAAATGGTTATGACATCATTCTCCCTATGTTAAGGGGTCCCTAAGGGTGGGCTCTGCAGGTGGACTCTCTGGCATGTGTGAAAGCAGAGTGACACTGGCCGGATGTGATATCTGTTGGTTTGCAGATGGGAAGACCCAACATGGGATTCTATGGCAATGCAACACACCCCAGCCTGAGCTCTGTACCCCTTAAGAAGCTTACGGATCTAGATACCTCCACAGCTCCTCAAACAGCACACACACACTCACACACACATACACACACACAATACACAATACACTCTCACACATACACACTCACAACACATTCACACACTCTCATACACATACACATACACATATTCACACTCACACATACATACATACACATACACTCACATACATTCACACACACTCACACATACACATACATGCATACACATACTCACACACACTCTCCCCCCTCAACAAACACACCACCTCACCACCACCATCACCTCAAAAAACAGCCCTGATCACAGCCACGCTTGTCAGCAATTTACCTGCAGTATGTAACCCTTTACTCCACTTTCTAAGAATTACAGTTTCTTGACTCTGTCTGCCTGGTTTTCACCTATGAAGGAAGGAACTTGGAATAGATAAACTTTGTAGATGGTGATATGCAATACTGGAGATTTTTGACTGCAGAGTTTAGAATGATGAGTGACTCTGGAGTTCTCAGAGCACCAGCTCGTGGGTGGGGGTGGGGGTTCAGGGTGATGTTACTGTGATGTTCAGAGCAAAGCATTTCCTTTAAACAGCTGACAAGAAGTCCCTCTTACATCAGGAGTGTCCAAGGCCAGAGAGACAGGGACACAGAGATCATGCACAGGCACACAGTTAATAGCCGCCCTTCCCTCTGTTCTATCTCAGTTAAAAACCGACAGACCAATTTTCCCGCGGAGCCTCACTATCGCATTGCGGACACCTTTGTATTCCAGCTCCAGGCCTGACACCCCTAATTGCCTAGTTTGAGAAGTGCTAAGAAAATTGGAATTTTGTAGCTAATAAAACTTAAAAGAACGACACCCCCCCACACACACACACACCCCTGAGGGAAAAACCATACACACCCCCCATCCCCAGATTTTCTTCCCATGAGGACGTCTAATTCTGAATTAGACCAGTATAGCGAGGGAACTTGGAGAGCCGGCTCACTACGCTCAGGGATCACAAACACATCGTTTAAAAAAGCCCTGGTTGTAATGTAAAAGAATCCTATACCCCTCCATCAGCCCCGGGAGGCGGCTAGGTCACCGGAGTGAATGGCCTGGAGAAGAGGAGGAGGTGGCCCGATGCGAGGCATTCGCGAGCCCAGGTCGTGGTGCCCCGACTTGGTTAGAATTTTATCCGAAAAGTGGTCCGAGTAGACCCGGAACCGCTCCAGCCGGATCCCCCGCTCACCTCGGTCGGCAAAGCGCATCTGGGCTGGCTGCATGCTGCGGTGTCTTAGCTAAGACTCCAGGCTCGGGGCTCCGGAGGTCGCTCGTGGCCTCAGGTTTCCCCCGTCGTTCAGTCACCTCGCTCAGCACCCGGACCTTGTCGCCTTCCTCTGAATTCGCTCACCCAGACTCTGCCCCAGAGGATCCGAAGGCAAACTTTTGCAACGACTCTCCGGGGCGGGGCCCAGAGTCACCCCGCCTCCTGCCGCCCCTAACCCAAGCTTTGGCGGGCTAGTCCCCTGCTACATCGAGGTCCCCAGCCACGTCTCCGCCCCGGGCCAGGTCCCCGCCCAGCCTCTCTGCCAGTCTGCGGCACCCGGACGGTCAGGACCCATGACTGGGCTGTCAGGACCCATTACTGGGGCTCTTCACTCCTTTGGACTCCCCTGCTCTTATTCCTTTAACGCTAACACACACAAAGATCCTGGAACCTGACCTCAGGGTCCTGTTTCTATCCCGCAAATTCTCCGTGCTCCAGGACCCAGCAGCTGCAGAAATGGATGCAGAGCTGGCCTTGAGTAGTCTGCCTAGGTGGCCAGGAGGATTTGGGCGGATCCGTATTAATACTGTTACTCCCCTCAAGATGACTAGTGTTAACCATACTGTCTTTAACGTCATGGTCTTGATAGGGACCAGTTCAGTCTGAAATTGACTGACTGCCAGCTTGAGCTGATAAGCTAAGCCTTCTGCCCCCTCTGGGCCCCCACCCCCACCTCATCATCCCTCTACCAGCTGCAAGGCAGGGACTCCCCACCCCTGCCCGCCACATGTGCCTGAGACCTGGCCCCGAAGTCTTGCCCACCTTAGCTCACCTCTATCACACCCCAGCCTACTCCTGTGCTGGGGGGGGGGGGGCGCAAGCCTCACCTGCCATGTGGGGAGAAATGAGAATCTTTGGAAGGGAACTGCTCAATTACAAAGGAGATTTAAAAGTTCTTTAATCCCAGCACTCGGGAGGCAGAGCCAGGCGGATCTCTGTGAGTTCGAGGCCAGCCTGGGCTACCAAGTGAGTTCCAGGAAAGGCGCAAAGCTACACAGAGAAACCCTGTCTCGAAAAACCAAAAAAAAAAAAAAAAGTTCTCCAGACCAGTTTGTAGAGGGAGTAAGGAGAGGAAGCCGAGCTAAATTCCTGAGCAGGCAGAGTCCAGGCCTGTTACCTTCTCTCAAGTGCTTTCTTGCCTGTAGAAGATGAATTTGGAGCAGGAAGCTGCTTACTTGGGGTTCATCTGGCATGTGAAGGTAGAACTTGCCTGGCCTTGGCCTTCTCTGTTGCCTGGTGAGAAACACAAGCCCTCAGGGTCATGAGCCCTGCCTTGGCTGCTCAGTGGCAGCATGATTCCCCTGAGCTCTGGATCTACTTGCCTAGCCTTCCAAATTTGCTTAGTGTCTTGGACACAGCAGGGAGAAGCTATTTCTCTCCTCAAGTGCAATGGGAATGAGTGTGTCTCAGTGTGTTTGACTCCTACAACACCCCGCTAAAGAAGGAAGAGGCGGCTGCAGTTCAAGATGCTTCTGTAGCTCTTTCTACAGCCACTTCCTGTGGCCAGGGGAAGTGCACAGCATCTTGGCCACTGTGTAACCCCACCAAAGGGTCCAGTCCTCTGTTTCCCACTGTGCCACCATCACGGCCATCGCTGATAGAGGTGCATTTTTATAGCATCTGCATCTCCAATCCCCAGGAAAGCTCCTGATAGAACAGGGTGACCCTGAGACCCTGTGGCATCCTCCAGCACCAGCCTCAGGAATCAGTCTCCCAAGCCTGAGAGCTACGAGGAATTTTACTGCTAACGACGGGCTTTCCTAAGAGTGATTTCACCCAGAGCATCCTGGAAGTCTCCCTGAAACCTGTATTTCAATGAAGCCTTTTATCCCTCAAAGATTCCTAGCCAGAAGCAGCTGTCTTCCCAATTCAGGCCTGATAGAGTCCCCACCCTGTCTGCTGGAGGGCCTACCTCACCCCTGTCTGCTGTGATGGAGATCCTACCTCACCCCTGTCTGCTGTGATGGAGGTCCTACCTCACCCCTGTCTGCTGTGATGGAGGTCCTACCTCACCCCTGTCTGCTGTGATGGAGGTCCTACCTCACCCCTGTCTGCTGTGATGGAGGTCCTACCTCACCCCTGTCTGCTGTGATGGAGGTCTTTACTCTGTCTACTGTGCTAGAAACCTTACCTCTGCTGTTCTGTATCTGGAATTTAAGCTCAGACACTCAACTCCCACAATGGGTCTCTAGGCCCATAAATTCCACTACAGACAGACTCTTCTGCATCTCCCAAGAGAAGTAGCTCTCCTTTCAGGTTTATTGACTGAAAGTCTTCCCTGTGTGTTGTTGGCTGATGAGAGAAAGCCAGTTCACAAGCTCAGCAGGAATGGAGGAGTTAGGGAATTCTTGTTCTGTGACCATCCCTGAAAAGATGGAGTTGGATAAGTGTGTCAGAAGGTATGAGACTTTTAGATGAAAGTGTGGGCTGGTCACACAGTGCTGGCTGGAAATGAAGAAGTGTTTTCTGTGGAGATGTCAGCAGGTGTCTGATTGTTCTGTGGCCTCTAGACTGAGCCTTGGGGTACCCAGATACTCTCTGAGTGTCATTCTTAGCATGCTTGTGGGGGTGTTTGGGTGAGAAGAACATTTGACTGCTCCAGCAGAGGGCTGGTCTGTGTGGAGAAGTTCTGTTGAGTCCCTTGGGTATGAACAGACTGTTCTGAAGACAAAGGGCCAATCTCCCTAGGTAGAGAGCACTCTCTGCTGATTGTCTTTGGCTTATTCACGGCAGTGTATATGGCTTCAGACTTGAGTTGGTCCATTAACTCCACAGGGTTGGATTTGGATTGTTACTTCCATGAACGAGTCAGTCCCTCCTGGCAGGTGTGTTTGTGTTACAGGTGTGTGCATCCATGTATCTATTCTATTGGATTGTTTTTCTGGAGAGCACTGACTGCTGGAATTGTGGTCCTAGAGAAAAATATGAGCTCTTTACATATAGATACCATGTGAGAAAGGAGCTCTCTTGGGGCAATATTGGGGACTTGGGTCTTGTGGTCACTGCAACTTGATAGACAACCTCAAGCCACTTCCTCTCTGCCGACTTGCACCACACAGATTTTGATAGAGATGGCTTTAATATTTGGACCTGGCTGTGGGCTTGCAGAATGGAACATGGCCTGCATGTTACAACCCTATTCAGACCCACAGTGAGCCTTTGACTCACTGCCACATCCTTCGGGGGTGGGGGAAGTTCATTTCATGACGGCCGTCTGCCAACACCAAGTGACTACAGCACCTTGCCCCCATCACCACACTCCTACTCTGTCCCCTGTCGTCATCCTTAAGGTCAACCAGAAGTTCCAGGAACCATTCTTCTCACAGTTCATGTTTCAGAAAGAAGTTGCCAGTCTTCAGAGACATAACTCATATACACTGTGTCCATGTAGTATGTATACTGTGAGAACGTGTGTGTGAGATGTGGGTGTTTGTGCAGTGTGTAGTGTGTGATGTAGTGTGGTGTGCTTGGGTGTGCTTGCATAATGTATGTTTGTGCAGTGTATCTGTAATGAGTAGTGTCTATGTGTGCTTGTGAGTGTAGTATGTGATATGTGTGTGTGAGTAGTGAACTTGTGTGTGTTGTGTGTGATTGTGTGTTTGCATGGTGTATATGTTTATGTTTCTGATGTGTGTGGTGTATGATATATACGTTTGTGTGGTGTATCTGTAGTGAATGATGTGTGAGTATGTGTATATGGTGTGTTTGTATATGATATAGGCATACTGTATGATGTGGTGTGCTATATGTGTTTATATGTGTGATATTTGTGATACATGTGGTATGTATTGGGGTATGGGGGTGTATGCTGAAGGAAGAAAATGTGTTTGACTCTTTATGGAAGATAATCACAAGTGCCCTGAGGTTTAAAAGGAGATTGACATTGGCCTTTGGGGTTCCTATGGCAGAGCTTCTGAATCCTTGGAACTGACTCTCCTTTGTATGCTAGCAAGATGACTAGAGATCAGGGCCCTGTTAGTGTGGGGGTGGAATCCAACTACAGAAAAGTCAACTGAGGGGTTAGAGGTGTGAAACGTTCAGCCTTTCCCCCTGATCTCCAGAGCAGAGAGGCCTGGGAAGGTCCCATCAACAGTAGCCAGTGACAGCATTGACTGAACTGCCGTAGGCGCCATCAGAGACCCACACCAGAGAGCTCCAGAAGGGTGAGTAGGTGGAGAAGGGATGGGGCTCCACACTCTGTCAACCTTGTCTCCCACAGCTCTTCATCTGGCTGGTCCTGAGTTGTGTCCTTTGTGGCAAACCATTATTCTAGTGAATAAAAAGTTTTCCTGACTTGGGGAGTTATTCTGAGAAACTATGAAATCGAGGCCTCACGAGGAGCTTCAGATTAGCACTGTTTGGGTGGAAAACCATTGTTTGTAGTGTGCAGTCAGAACCCAGGGCATCCTCTCTACCTCTGGTAGCCAGTATCAGAATAGCACAGAACAGTAGGGCACTGTGGGCTTTAGAGAAATGAAGAACTGGTCAGTGCTGGAATGATGCATTCCTTGGCAGAGACAGGTACCGAGACCCTGATCAGAACTACTCTCTGGTCCTCTGGCCCCAGGGTCTACTGCCAAGGTAGGGCCTTCCTCAATGTAGCCCATAGTCAGCTGAAGAAGCCCATGTCCAAGGAGGCAGTGAGCATCCTGCTCTCCATCATCAGGTGGCTTGTTACCCCCACCTCCACCACTACCCTCTCTCACATTCTGTAGCTTCTCCATGCTGAAAACCACCCAAGCCCCAGAGAGGCTGGCTGGGGGCAATGCTTTGCAAATCCTCACCTAGGTTAATCCGTCTGTGCTTTGCAGATTCTCATTCCCTCCAGACTCTAGGACTTCTCTGTGTCTGTGTCTTCTGAGATGACAACACACAGCTCATTCTAGATGAAGATCCAGGGTAATCATCTCAGCATTCACTGTTCATAGCCCCTTCCATGTTTTAGCATAGACAGTCATCCTGTGCTTGTACTTGAGAAATTCAACAAGACATATGTAGTCACAGAATTGCCCAAGATACAAGAAGAGGAAAGAAATCCATCCCTCCCTCTCCCTCTCTCCCTCTCCCTCTCCCCCCCCCTCTTTTGAGACAGGATCCCTCACAGAATTTGATGCTCGCCAGAGCTCCAGGGATCCTGGTGTCTCTGCTTTCCCAGCTTTGGGATTACAGTAGATCACCATGCCTGACTTCTACATGGGTGCTGGAAATCCCAAATCAGGTTCATACATGTGCCGTGGTACTCTTTCCACTGAGCCATCTTTCCACCTCATTTCATAGTCTTTCAGGCATCTCTAGATGATACTTTATACAATGTAAATGTTATTGAAATAGTTTATATGTTATAAGATTCAGGGAAGAATGACAAGAAATCGTGTGTACATGTTTAGGTTTTTTATACTTCAATCCATAGCTACTTAAATCTGTGATTGCAGGGCCCTTGGATATGAAGGGCTGAATGTGTATGACATGTCTAGGGTAGGAAGGTAAGAAGAGATAGAATGAAGATGAGCAGTGACCTGGGTTGAGAAGTGAGTAGTTAAGAGGGAATGGGAAATGGCTGCCCAATGGTGTGTAGTTGTGTGTGTGTGTGTGTATGTGTGTGTGTGTGTGTACTTACATATGGATGCTCACAGAGACCAGAGAAGAGGGCATTGCTTTCCTTGATCCCCTGAAGCTGGAGTTACAGGTACTTGTGAATTTCATGATGTGGTGCTGAGAACTAAACTCAGGTCCTCTGCAAGAGCAGTACATGCCATTTCTCCAGCTCTGACACAGGGTTTCTTTGAGGGCCAATGAAAAGAGTCTAAAATAGACTGTGGTAGCTATACCATTCTGTGAATGTGCTAAAAACCATCAGGTTGCACACTTTCTGTGGAGAAGTGTGTGGTCTGAATTGTATTTCACTAAAGTTATGAAAACGGCCCTGTAAGTCTTAGGGTATTTTTAGAAAACAGCATATTTGAGGGGAAGATTATTATTGGTGTGCATAGGTGCCTTCTCATTCTATTCCTTGTTTTAGAATGGGGTTGTTTTAAATGCACACATATTAGCTTCATTTAGAGAACCCCAGACTTGCAGTCTTTATCCTGCAATGATGACACCCAGCTGTGTGCCAGCAGCAGGCAGATGGAGCTGTCTGGACTTGGAGTTGGCATTGCTGAATAGGACAGAACTTTCCCAGGTTCTTGGCTGTGCGGTGTTTATCCCCTCCAGCACCAGTCAGCCTGCAGCTGTGCCTCAATGGCTTTATGGGGATCTAAAGAGCAGGGCAGGGCTGGGCACGTGGCTCAGTTGGTGGAGTGCTTGCCTAGCATGCACAAGACCTGGCCTCCATTTCCAGTGCTGCATAAACTGAATATGGTGGTGCACACCTGTAAATCTCAGCACTTGAGAGGCAGAGGAAAGAGAAGAGGAAGTCATGGTCAAGGCCACTACATTTTCTTTGTCTGTTCATTTGCTGTTAGGCATCTGAGCTGGTTAACTTTGCTCTTGTGCATGATGCCATGATGGCCATGCAGGGATTTCTTTGGCTGTAGTCCCAGAAGTAGGACAGTTGAATCACAGGCTACATCTACTTTCAGTTCTTTTCCACAGCATCCGCACTGCTTTACATTCCTGCCAAAAATGTATAAGAATTCCCTTTCCCCCATGTCTTAGTCAATGTTCTATTGCTGTTAAGAGACACCATGACCCAGGCAACTCTTACAAAAGAAAGCATTTAATTGGGGGATTACTTACAGTTTCAGAGGTTTAGTTCATTATCATAATGGCAGGAAGCATGGCAGCAGGTATAGCAGACATGGTGCTGGAGAAGAAGTCGAAAGCTACATCTCGATCTGCAGGTACAGAAAAAGACACCAGGCTTGGCATAGGCTTTTGAAAACTCAAAGCCTACCTCCAATGATGCACTTCCTCCAGCAAGGCCACACTTGCCAGTCTTTCTAATCCTTTCAAATAGTGCCACTCCCTGGTGACTAAACATTTAAGTATATGAGCCTGTGGGGGCCATGCTAATGCAAATCACCATACCCCATATCTCACCAGCATTTATTTACTCATTTATGTTATTTTTGTGGGGTGTATGTAAGAGAGGGGTTGTGAAAATACGTGGATATATGTGCTTTTGTGTATGGACACCATTAGGTGTCTTCTATATTTGCTCTCTACGTTTTGGGGTGATATATTGTGTACCCTAATAAAATTTGCCAGGTCAAGGAAGCAGAGCAAGCCATAGCCACCACCGCTTATCTCACCAGCTCCTCAGCCCGGAAGAGCCCCAGCGGAAAGGGTTCCTCAGCTGAAAAGCCTTTAGCTCCTGTCTCCTCAGCCTTATATACCTTTCTTTGCCCAATCATCACTTCCTTCCTAGTGCTGGGATTAAAGGCATTCGTGTTTCCCAAACAAAGGCATGAGTTCTCAAGTGCTGTAATTAAAGGTGTGTGCCACCACTGCCTGGCTCTGTTTCTCTCCTAGACTGAGTCAATCTTATGTAGTCCAAGGTTTTGCACTCACAGAGATCCAGACAGATCTCTGCCTCCTGAGTGCTAGGATTAAAGGTGTGTGCCACCGCTGCCTAGCCTCTATGTTTAATCTAGTGGCTTGTTCTGTTCTCTGATCTTCTGGCAAATTTATTAGAGTATATAATATATCACCACAACCTTTTTATTTATGTATTCATAAATATTTTTATTAATTCTTTGAGAATTTTTTTTTTGGTTTTTTCGAGACAGGGTTTCTCTGTGTAGCTTTGCGCCTTTCCTGGAACTCACTTGGTAGCCCAGGCTGGCCTCGAACTCACAGAGATCCACCTGGCTCTGCCTCCCGAGTGCTGGGATTAAAGGCGTGCGCCACCACCGCCCGGCTGAGAATTTTATATAATATATTTTGGGCATATTCACCCTCTTGTAACTTGAAGTTTTCTCCAGGTCCCTCCAAGCCCCTGCAGTTCCATGGCCCACTTATAAAATAATCACTCAGAAGCTTAAGTTAATTATAACTGCTTGGCCATTAGCTCAGGCCTACCACTGACTAGCTCTTACATTTAAACTCAGCCCATTTCTGTTAATCTATATGTTGTCACATGTTCTGTGGCTTTACCTGTGTGCCCTTACATGCTGCTCCCTGGACGGCGGGCTGGCATCTCCTGACTCAGCCTTCCACTTCCCAGAATTCTCCTTCTCTGCTTATCCTGCCTATACTTTCTGCCTGGCTACTGGCCAATCAGCATTTTATTTATCAACCAATCAGAACAACATATTCACAGCATACAGAGCAACATCACTCATCACCCTCTTCAATCTTCTTAGATCCAGCTCCACCTCTCTACTCCTCAGTTTCATGTTCTCTTTTTAAATATTTACTAATTCATTTACCCTAATTATGCTGTCCACATACTTTGGGTGTGGAGCTACCTACTGGAGCTTGGTTGACCTACCAGGAGTCACAGCCTTAACACAAGCTAACTCTCCCTCCTCTAGAAGCCACCAGCTGCTCATAGCTGCTCAGTTAGAGGTGGGGCTCATGAGCCCCTTCCCACTCCACACTAGTGTGTTATGTAGATTGACCTTGTGCAGGTTTTGTGTAGGCAAACACAGCTGCTGTGAGTGCTCATGAGTTCTGCCATGTTCAGGAGACACTGACTTCTGCATCTTACAATCTTTCCACCCCCTCTTTCACTGAGCCTTGGGGAGAGGTGTGATATAGATGTCTCATTTGCAGCTGAGCACCCTACAGTCACTTATTCTCTACATTTGGACCAGTTGTGAGCTTCTTTGTTAACCACCATCCACTGCACAAAGAAATACCTGTAGACAAGGTCTGAGAGTTCCACTAGTCTATGGGCAGAGAGATGCAAACTCAGAGGGTAGTTAGTTAGGGGATCATAGGGAGGAAGGTTAAATGGGAGCGGAATGGAAGGGTAGGGCAGAGGAAGGGATGGGGGAGGGAAAATAAACACTAAAGATGTTTGTAAAAGTCATATGGAAATCTATTTCATGACCTTCATATATATATATATATATATACATATATATATATGTGTGTGTGTGTGTGTGTATGTATATGTATCTGTATAAAAGAGTTTTAATTGGAGTTATCCTATACAAGGGATAGGATAATCATCCTATCAAGAAGCCATAGGCTGCCAAATAAAACACTCGTGTCAGGTGTGGGATACTTCTCCTCAAGTTCTTGGTTAGAATTATCCCAGGGACTCTCAGAATAATACAGGCTATTGCCATGGCTCTTGATTGACCATCTGCTCACCAGAACTTGATGGTAAGACCCTATTGCTTAAGATAGCACAAACATTGGCCACACAGACACGGAGAAATCAAATTGGGTACTGATCAGGAAGCTTCCTTCCTGTTGCCTAGCTCTCTTAGTGCTGGAAGGTTCTATGTGGGCTGCTCTCTCTCTCTCTCTCTCTCTCTCTCTCTCTCTCTCTCTCTCTCTCTCTCTCTCTCCAACAGCTTTGCTGTGAACTCTGTGTACTGTAATAATGTCTGGCATGCCAAGGTAGGCCCATGGATAAAATAGTGGCATGGCTGTTTACGGGGTAACCAAGTACTTCCTGCTTTGATTTAAAACCCACTCCATGGGAGGAAACACAAGCATGGTACTGCAAACCTGGCCAAGGAGCTCACAGGCCCCAGGGGGTGAACCTACTGCTGTTATTTTTCCAAATTGACCTAATATTAAACTGCTCTCTAAATTCATATCTCATATATACACACATACATAGTTGGGCACGGTCTCTCACTCAACCCATAGCTTCATCCATTGAGTTGAGGTGGCTGATCAATGTTTTAACTGCCTCAGGTTGCAATTTTATTTATGTGGGTGTGAGGATCTGAATTCAAATCCTCTTGTTTGCACTGCGAGCCCTTTAGGGACTGAGGACCGCAGCGCCTCCCCAGTCTGTCTCCCTCTTGCAACTTCCTGTGTGTTATATGGGCCTGCATGCAGGCCTGTGTGTGGGGTTCTGTTTCCACAGCCTCAGGTCTTTCTCATTCTCTCTCTGTGGGCCTTGGAGAGTCAGATGGGGGCAAAGGTGGAGGTTGAGGCCAGTGGGCCGGGGAACCCGACAGTCTCCTCCTCCCCAGCACTGGGATTATAAATGCTCACTACCACACGAGGCTTTTTGAGTGGTTCCCTGACATTGACTTAGTTCCTCATGCTTACCCAGGAAGCACTTCACCAAGCGAGCCCAGCCTGTTCTTCTTTTTACTTAGTTTTTGATGACAGCCACTATGACTTGTTTGGGATGGAATCTTGCCGTTTTGTTTTCCATTTCTCTGGTGACTAAAGGTATTGAACGTTTTAAAATACATTTGGCATCATGGTAGAAATGCTTCAAGGTGTTGGTTCAGGAAGTGCTTTCTAGATTGGACCCCAAGGCCCAGGAAACAAGAGCCCTTTAAAGCATAGACAGACTAGGAAAAAGACCCAGATATGCCTGCCACCCACTCCCCTTGGGCTGGGGTTTTGGGGGTGGCTAGATTGCTTGAGACACCCTTTTGTGAGGGACAGAAGCATCACAGTGGTTTGCAAACGAGAAAACAAGTCTCAGAAAGGGGAACTCAGAGCCACGCAGGCGATAGGGGGAGAGCCAGCGGACTACCACATAACCATAATCTCACTTCCACCCTGGTTGTTCCTCTGGTGACCGCCCCTTCCCAGCGATCCTACCGGGAACGAGCTATTTAACTAGCACAGGAAAGGTTCAGGAGCAAACGCAGCTTTAAACTGTCTCAACAGGCAGCAGCCTGGGCCATGAACTCAGAGATGCAGCGTCCCTGCATCCTTGGGACAAGGGGCGCCCAGCTATGCTGACTGAAGCGAAATCTTAGGACCTGGGGGAAATAGTTAACTTGTCTGATACCGGGAGTGCAGCTTTCAGCCCGCAGTGTGTTCAGAGAGTTGGCAGCAGATAGAAAGAGAACCCAGAAACCAGCCAGGACCTGTGCGCCTGCGCATGCTTCAGGCTGCAAACTGGAAGACCCTGCTTTGGGTAGGGGTAGCCTGGATTCCCCCCTCCCCACCCCACTTCTCTCTGTCTCTGTCTCTGTCTCTGTCTCTGTCTCTCTCTGTCTCTGTCTCTCTCTGTCTCTGTCTCTCTCTCTCTCTCTAACACACACACGAACACACACACACACACACACACACACACACACACACACACACACACGTAGCGACACTGTTTTGGCTTGGAAAGTAGCTGGAGGCCTTGCTTGTGAATACCACAACCAGGCAGTGCAGACTTCAGCAGCCTGGGTACTTTCTGTCAAACTCCCCGAAGTGTCACTGCGGATGCGACACCTGGGAAATCGTGGTGGGGGCTGGCTGGCGCAGGGCGCTCCGTTTCCAGACAGTTCCCAGAGGAGGTAAACTGCGTCATTCAACAGTAATGCCCCGTGGTGCTCCTGCGCTGAGCAACCGAAAATGGATAGGTTGGTCAGGAGTAAACCTGCCTGCCTCCTGCTGAGACTGGTTTGGTGTGCTCCCACTGTGCCCTTAGGCTTCTGAACAAGTGTCTGCAATGTTTTGGAATACATTTGCTTATTCTTGGCCACCAAATGGTTTGGTTTGTGGTGGTGGTGGGACCAGAGGGTGGAGATGAATTGAGTAGCGGTTGTCAGTTTCCTCCATCTTCCAACATCAAAGGCTGTGGATGACAAACTGAAGGACAGAGGGTTTGATGAGGCAAGAGGAGTCAGCACCAGCCAAGGCCAACCTGGTCCTGTGTGGGCAGGGCCTTTACAATAAGTTCACACACACACACACACACACACACACACACACACACACACACACACACACGGGGATTCCCTCCTCAGAACAGCCCTAGGAGATCAGTTTCCGGTTAAGACAGGAGCCACAGAGAGACTGGTCCATTTTGCTAGAGTTGCACAGCCATGTTTTCACTCTGCCACGATTGCTTCCTAGTCCCCATTGCAGTCGTTGGGTCTATTTTGGTTGTATTTGGAAATTGCAGCCTCCTTGGAAGACATGGACTGATCCTTCTCTGTGAATGACCAATACCTGGTGTGCTGATTAAAGTTGCCAAAGTGACTGGATCCAGAACTACCTTTGGATGTGTCAGTGAGGTAGTTTCTAGATCGGGCTACTTGAAGTGGGAGAATTCCTCTAAATGTGGGGAGGATGGACTCCTGGGACAGCTAGCCGTGTTTGTACAGCCTTGGTGAGATGGACCAGTTTATTGAGAAGTAAAGGCTACGGACAGCTGCCTCTCTCTCAACAGGAAACAACATACTTAACAGCCTTACAACTATCAAGGAAATGGAATTAATAGTTTACAAACCTCCGGAAAAAAAAAAAAGACATAAAAAAGGGAATCTCGGGTCTGGAGTGTTTAATCTAAAAAATTATACCAAACAAATAATTAACAGCAATTCTATAAAACATAAAAGGGAAGAGAAAGGGATACTTCCTAATGAAGAAAGGCCTATCTTTACTCCGAAATCACACAAATATGGTATGAACAAATGCTACTCAACTCCCCTCATAAATACAGACACAAGTGTTCTTGTTTTCATTTGTTTGTTTATTTTTATTTGTTTTTGGGACAGTGTCTCATGTAGACCAGACTGGCTTCAAACTCACTCTGTAGACAACCTTGAGCTTTGATTCTCCTGCCTCCAGGGTGCTGAGATTTCAGGCATGTGCCACCATACAGTGTGTGTGTGTGTGTGTGTGTGTGTGTGTGTGTGTGTGTGTACATATGTGTATATATCAATGAACCAAACCTGTGGCACACACCTTTAATCCTAGGGAGGCAGAGGCAAGCAGATCTCTGTGAGTTTGAGGCCAGCCTGGTCTACAGGGTGAGTTCCAGGAAAGGCTCCAAAGCTACAGAGAAACCTTGTCTCAAAAAAAAAAAAAAAAAAAAAAAAAAAAACCAAAAAAACCCAAAAACAAAAACCAAAAAATAATAAAATAAAATGGAAAGATTTGCTCAGCAGAAAAAGCCCTGATTGAGAGGGTGGATGGCTGAGCTACAGCTTGGAAGAAATATTTGCAAACCACGAATCTACCGAAGAACTCCTATCTAGGATATATAAAGAACTCATTAAAAAAAATCAAGAAGATTCAAATAAAACGTGGGCAGGATATGCAGAGGGGTCACATGAATGGAAACAGATTCATGACTAGCCATGGGAGACGTGCAGATAAAACCACAGTGAGTCTTGGCAGTGAACTGTGAGGACAGCTAACACAGAGCACTACCGTGGGCCTGCTGCAGGAGAGAGAGCAGAGAATCCGGTTCTCTCCAGTGGGGATGGGGAGCAGTATGGACTGTCTGGAAAACAACTGGTCAGTTTCCTAAAGACATGAACATAAATATAAAACTATAGTTCGGATGCCAAGCAGCCTAGCCACTGTACTCTGGGGTGGGCAACGTAAAGCTAAAAGTCAAACTCACCCCAGGGGAATTCGTGCCATGTCTACCTGGCGCCGTAAGTGATTGATCACACGCAAACCCCCAACTGGAAACAGCTAAGCCATTCCCAGCGGAGAACCATTAAGTGACTGCTGGTCTCTAGGCTGTGAGGATGGACTCAGCTACATGCCATGACCTGAATGGAGTGTGAGGATGTCACATTATGTGGAAAAGTCAGTTTCTAACTGGCACTCACTGTGACATCCGTTTTTACTTTATAATGTGGGGAGAAGAAATGTCCGGTTTCCAGGGCCTGGAACTGGGGTCTGATGGTGAGAGGGGTGAGTGTGACCATGAAGAGTGAACACCCAGAAGTAGTTCTGCCTCTGTGCATATGTGTGTGCACGTGCGAAGAGGCAACAGGCCATTCCTAAGTGCCATTCCTTAGGCATCCCCACCTCTGTGTTTGAGACAAGGTCCTTCATTGGCCTAGAATTCATTGCTTAGGCCTAGCTGTCTGTCTGGTGACACCCAAGGACCAGCTCATCCCTACCACCACCTTGTCCCCAGCACTGAGATATAAGCACATGGCACCAAATCCAACATTTTAAAACCTGGATTCAAGGGATAAAATTCAGGCCCTCATACTTTCAAAACAAGCGTTTTGTCAACAGCTCAAGTTCTGTGTCTTCATTGCAGTGGTGATCTGAGTGTAGATGTGTGGTGAGGGTCTAGGGACCACACACACACACACACACACACACACACACACACACACACACTATATGCACATACACTGACACATACATGCACACACACATATTCACATACACACATATATACACATACATGTGCTTCCTCCTGTCAGGTTCCTGATTTGAGGGTTGTATTATGTTAAAATTAAATAGAATGTGAAAGGCAAACAGATCTTTTTCATTGTGTCCTTATCTCTGTAAATTCCTCTGAACTTATAACTGTTTCAAGAAAGTTAAAATTTTTAACTAATTAAAAAAATCAGAAAAGCCACCTTTCCTCCTGGCAAGAGACTTCACAAGGGACAGTCCTCTGTTCCACTGGTAGTTTGAAGGGATGTTCCACCCCATTGGATTCACAGCTGGTGGTGTGTAGACATCCCAGTGAGTAGCACAGGATTGGTGTTTGGCATGAGGCTGGTGGGTGGCAGAAATGGTGTGTGCATGTCCCGGGGACTTGGTTTGGAAGCAAGCTGCCACGTGTGGTCTTGATGAGAAAACTTTGAACTCTAAATAACCTCTTTCAAACCGTGAAGGTCGACTTTTAAGATGAAAATGTGATCATATAACAAAAAGCAGGATCCCAGAGTCTCCCAGGAAGCCAGAAGAAAGGTGTGGGCAGCAAGTTCTTGGTACTCAGAAGGCAGTGCTCCAAGCAGAAGGCACATGGCTGCATTTTGCTGAGAGGGACTGAGGAAGACCTGTGACTCCAGCTTGAGACACAGGCAGGGTTTCCACCTGGCATGCTTCCTCCCGGGCTCATCCACTCATTTCCCCTTGGTTAGTCTAAGCATCAAGGTTGAGAAGCATGATGCTTAGGTTTCCCAATTCATCTTTAAGTGTCCATCATCTCACGTGCTTCAATCTAGCACGTTGCCAGGATAAGGGACCTTTGCCTCAGAGCCCTCTCTCCAGCCAGGGCACCAGCGACTCTTCCCCTGTCCCCACACCCTTTCTCTCCACCAGGCCTCCTTTCTGCAGATCTTCCAACCCAGCTAACCACAGTGTTTATCCCGTTCCCAGGAGACAGCTGTATTTGATGTGGTTTGAAAATGTGGCCCTGTAGACTCAGTGGGAACAGCCCAGACAGGAAGCTGATGGCGTGAACCCTTCAAGCTTTCCAGTGATGTCAGGAGGAGGAGGAAGAAACGGTCATCCTTGCACGTCTCGCACAGCCCGATGTCCTTAGGAATCCCTCTCAGGTAGCACACCTGGGCCTCAGGCTTGAGTTTCTTACCTTTCCTGCCTATGGTTATTCTCTCGTTTTCTGATACTCCTTCACAAGTGACTTTCCAGGAAAGCGACCTCAAAGGTGATTTCTTGAAATTCTTGTGTGGTTCAAGCTCGTCTTTATAATTCCCTCAGACTGGGCTGATAGTTTGGCTGGGTGTCAAATTCCAGAGTGAAAATCATGTTCCTCAGAATTGGTACAAGTCATGAGTTTTATGCTTCCTCCGTGTGTGTGTGTGTGTGTGTGTGTGTGTGTGTGTGTGTGTATTCCTGGTGCATGTAGAGACCAGAGGTTGATATTGAGTGTCTTCCTTAATTGTTTTTGAGACAGAGTCTGTTCCTGAACCTGAAGTTCATGGATTAGGCTAGGCTGGCAGGCCAGTGAGCCCTGGGGATCCTCCTGTCTCCACCTTCTCTAGCTCTGGGGTTACAGGTGTGTGGAGGCGTGCTTGGCTTTGCTCATGAGTGCTGGAGATCAAATGTAATCCATGCTTTCGAGGCAGTGCCTTGTGAAGTGAGCCATGTCCCAGCCCTGGAGCTCACCCTTGCTGGAAGCCACTAAGGTCTTCCCTCACTCTGTCCCTCGGAAATGCTCTGGTGACAGCTGTGAGGGTTTGTCAATCTTTTGGTCAGGACCAATTTTTTACCCCGTTTCCTTCCAGAATGTTGAATTTCCATATTTATTCTATAATTTTGTTTTCCTTTATCGCTTATTTAATTAGCATCTCTTAGCCTTTTAAATCTAATTTCTAGGATATATGTGTGTCTATAACATATTTTATATCTGAGCCGGGCAGTGGTGGTGCATGGCTTTAATCCTAGCACTTGAGAGGCAGAGGCACTGGGATCTCTGTGAGATCATATATGAAGGGATCTCTAACAGGCCTAAGCATTGCACACAGGTTTGCCCACTCCTCTTCCCTCTCCCTTGTTAAACCATTAGATTGCATTCCTAAAGCTAGGCCCCAAGGTCTGTTCCCTTATTTGGCCACTGACTAATTCCTGAGACTAAATACCAAGGTCCAATGATCAAAGTTCATTATTTGGCTGCACTGGCTAACCTGCCCAGTCAGGATTTACCAGCTCACCCCAGCACAGACTCCCCCTTTTTCTTCTTAAAAACCCACTTCTGCAAAAAGCACCTGTAGCTGCTTTTTGTCTGCTTTTGTCCAATCCAGAGGCACACCCCCTTGTTTGCCCCACTCAGGTAATAAATCTTCTTTGGGCTGAGTATTTGGTGTCTGAGTATAATCTGTACAGACTCTAAGATCCCCTACCACTTACAATTGTGTGTGTGTGTGTGTGTGTGTGTGTGTGTGTGTGTGTGTTAGGCCTTATCTTAGAGTCACAGGTAGGTGAGGTGGCCCACACTTTCCAGTCTAGCACTTGGAGACTGAAGCAGTAGGATCCCTACAAGTCTGATAGAAGCTTGGGCTACAGAGTGAGTTCTAGGCCATCCTGGTCTATAGAGTGAGATTCTGTCTCAAAAATAAATAAATCGGTAAAATAAAACAAAAAGAATTTCCAGCCAAACTATCTTTTAAATTTCAGGTATTTAATGTAAGTATATATCTATAATATATGTACATGTATGCATATATATGTGACACATATCACACACACACATATGACACATAGGTCTCTGCCATCTGTCTGCTTGCCTATCTATTTGATATTTGGGGGAGAGGTACGTGTACACACACACACACACACATACACACACAAATACACACACACACACACACACACACACCCCACAAAACACACATTCTCTTTTTATTCCCTTTCTTTGCATTCTCTGTTTACTTCTTTTCTTTCTTTCTTTGAGCATTCTTTTTATTTTGAAGGCAGTGTCTCCCGTAGCCCAGGTTGGCCTCAAGTTCTCTATGTAGCTCAAGCTGACCTGAGCTCCTGATCCTCCTGCCTCAGCCTTCCAACTGCTGGGAGGACAGGTGTGCCCACAGTGCCCAGCTCTCTCTGTACTGTAACACAAATCTTAAAAGTTTGTATTAATAAAATCAAACCTGAAGCCAGGTATTGGGGTGAATGCTGGAAGATCAGAGAAACAGAACAAGCCACAGCCACCTCACCTTGCCAATTCCTCAGCTGATCCTGTTTCCTCAGACTGGAAGCTTCTGAGTCCTCATCCAGAATGAATCTCAGCTGAACTGCTGCTAAAAGCTCAAAGCTTAACCAGCTCTAGTTCCTAGTTTTCACGTCTTATATACCTTTCTGCTTTCTGCCATTACTTCCTGGGATTAAAGGCGTGAGTCACCATGCCTGGCTGTTTCCAGTGTGGCTTTGAACTCACAGAGATCCGGATGGATCTCTGCCTCCAGAATGCTAGGATTAAAGGTGTGAGTGCCACCATTTTCTGACCTCTATGTCTGTCTAGTGGCTGTTCTATTCTCTGACCCCAGATAAATTTATTAGGGTGCACGATATATTAGGGAATACAATATTACCACACTGTACCTCTTCTTGATTTGCTGATGTGCCGCTTTCTCTGGCCCTACTCTTCCGGTGTTTATGTCTCTGACTATCAGCCTGTTACTTGTCCTGTACCCCTCCACTACCCCACCACTTTTTGGTGTGCTGATGGTTCCAGACAGGAGGTTTGGCCCGACATCAGGTGGTCTCTGCCTCTCTGTTCACCTTTACACTTCTAGGGAGACAGTGGGTGCCAGCGTTTAGATCTGAATTCTCCCCAAAGCCCTCATATTAACGCCACACACTCGTGCTTGTACTATCAGTAAGACGAGGGAGGGGCTGGTGGGACCTTTGACAGGGTAGGCCCTTGAAAGGGGTTGTGGGGTCATGGCCCTTCTTGTCTTTCTCTTTTCAGCCACTCTAAGGCACACACCTTTCCCTCTCCACATTCTTCCTGCCGTGATGAGCTACCAAAAGTAATGGAACCAATTGACCCTAGGCCAAGACCTCCAAAACCGTGAACCAAAGCAAACCTTTCTTCTTCGTGAGTTGATCATCTCTAGTGTTTTGTCACAGTAGTAGAAGACTGAAGAACGCAGTGGGTCTTGTTGCTGGGGAAAGCAGTGTCAGTGACTCCAATCCCTTGGTTCAGTCATTCATTCGTGTTCTCGGGTGGTAGAATCCTCTGGTCTTCTCTCTCTGAGATGCCAGGCTGGGAGCAGGGGAGGGAGTTCTGGTCCCCATCTGTCTTCATCTTCCTGTGTCAGTTCTCGTCCCATAGCTCTAAGGATCTGTGGGTCCTGAAGATGCTTTGGTGAGCTCGCTGTCAGCACCAGTGTGCCAGCCCGGGAGACGCCCTCTCCCGTGTTGCCTCAGCCGCTCCCATCCTTTACCCACTTCTCTCAGCAGAGCGAGCAGAGCTTGCTCTCGCATGGATTTCATGGCCTTTCTTTTGCTTTTGCTTTCTCTGGTTGCTTTGATCTTCAAACCTTATCAATCTGCTGCTACCATGGTGGTTTTTCAGGATGGAGAGAAAGTAAATGTGGTCACCGCAGTAGCTCAGAAGGGTAGTCTAGCAGGCTTCATCTTAGGGGAGGGAGATGCTCTCATCTCAAACACCAGTGACAGGAGGACCCCGCTCCCATGCCTACTCTTTCTGCTGCCTTTTTCCTAGCCCTTCTGAGAAGCTCTGGTTTCCTTGCCCTCCTCCTCCTCCTCCTCCTCCTCCTCCTCCTCCTCCTCCTCCTCCTCCTCCTCCTCCTCTTCCTCTAGGGAGCCCCTAGCTCTACTGCAGTGCTCCAATCCAGCTCTGCTGTGGCTAACCCCAGGGCCCCACCCCTAACTCTCACTGAGCTTTCCAGCTGGTTGCACCAGGGTGACCACACACTCTCATGGCTGTTCCCTGCTTGGCCACCAGCTGCTCTTGCCCTTTGCTTTGCAAATGTCTCTTTTTTTCCCTGTGGCTCACCCGGACTAGGCCAGGACCTCTAGAGTTTTAGTGGTCCTACACACACACACACACACACACACACACACCCCTGAACACCTTCCAAGTCATACTTCATGCTGATGTCAAAAGGATCTTTTAAGGTGTCGCTCGAGGGAACCCCCACCCTCAGCACCTGGGGTGAAGTCCTCCTTCCTTCATGACCTCTTTGTATCCAGTCTCTGTCTCTGTCTCTCTATCTCTCTCTGTCTCTCTCTGTCTCTGTATCTGTCTCTCTGTCTCTGTCTCTGTCTCTGTCTCTCTGTCTTGCCCTCTAAACCTTTGGAAAGCCCACCATGTGATCTCTCCTGCCACAGGACCTTTGCATGTGCTTCTTCCTTCCTCATTTTAAGTATTGATCAGTTTCCACCCTGATGGTTTTTTATTTACTTTTGAGACAGGGTCTCACTATGTAACTGAGGGTGACTTTGAACCTCAGTCCTACAGCTTTCAGGGTTACAGATGTGCACCATCACACATGGCTGTCTTTCTTCTGCACTTCACCACCTACACCTGCTTCCAGATGAACTAGCTCTTCCTGCAGGACGCCTTCCTGGCTGTGTCTGCTTTATTCCACATTGTCTTTTGTCCGTTTGAGAAATTAATGCTTCCCAATTCTTCCCACAGCTAGATTCTGCACCTGCCTGAGGACCCAAGCCCCATTATCAAGGGGGCTGTGTCTGTGGCCCCTGAGCAAGGTGCCATGGGGGTCTGCACCATTCTAGATAGTTTCGGTTTGGGAAGGTGTTTCTGACTCCTGTCAAACAGAAACACAAATTACTTTCACTTCCTGACCTCCGTGGAAACACAGCCTTTCCTCATCTTTTGAGGGTGCAGGCAAGGGGTGGGAGAATGTGTGTATTTTCCTGATTATTTACGTGAAATGTCATTTTTCTAAGTTCGCTGTTGATTTACATGTAACAGCAGAGACTGTTCAGGATGTGAGACTATTTTCAATCTGCCACAGCCTGCCACCCCCACTGGGAACCCGTGCTTAGGAGCCCTGGGGAATCACCTGGGGAGTCCCCATGCCACAGCCACGCCTGGAGGGAGATCAGCTTGCATGACCCCTAGGGTGGGGTGTGGAGCACAAAGGTAGCCAGATATGGGGATCTTCTGTTGTGGTACAGTCTTCCAGAGGAGAGGTTTCCATTCAGCAGGTTGGAGTGTTGGACGGTTGGTGGTTTGGTCTAACCTGGCCAGAGGCAGCCTGCACTGGGAACCAGAGCTGGGATATCTACACTACAGAATTACGGAAAGGAGAGAGATGCAGAGGAACCCAGAGATTTGACTCCAAAAGACCAAGAAGGAAGAGCGAGGCAAAGGTCCCGACCTGTGCATCATCAACACAGTACCCACCTCTCCCAGGTTCCCACAGAGGTCATTTCAGAGCATGCACCCTTGGCTGTGTGAAGTTCAGGCAAACCAAAGGCACCAGTCTCTCCAGGGTGCCTCCTTTCCTATGTTAATCCATGGAGTCACCTGCTCCATGGCTTTCTATTCTCCTGCCTTAATATGGAGACCCCAGTATCCCCCACCTCAAACTCCAAACGTGTCCACAAGACACCCCACGCTGAACAGATAACAATACACAAACCATATGCATTTAACACATGTACAATACCATTGTGCATCAACGTGTAAATTCAGTCCTTTCAAATCAACAGATATGTTGACTAGCACAGGTACAAACAGATAAACACACACACACAAAGCACACAAGCACACACAAGCACACACACATAGGTACATACATAAGGCCACACAGCCACACTTATATTTCATCCCTAAAATTTGGTTTTCTAATTAAGACTGTAGAAATAGTTTTGCCTAGTTTTTTTTTTTTTTTAACAATCCAGCTGTTTTTGCAACATTTTCTTTTTTCCTGCCCTCAATTATTTGCAGACCCATGGAATGATAATTATTATTTACAAAGCAAACAAAGCCTTTGGAGCAAGACCCTGAGTGCTTTGAGGTTCACTTCCTGTGTGGAGACTCTGGTTCTCTGGCCCTGAGACGCAGAGAGCACCAGGAGAGTCAAGACATGCAGCAGAAATAGACACTGGGAAGGTGTCTTTGCTCTTTGAAGTAAGGCAAGAGTCTCTGCAGAATGAGGCTGCAGGCGTGGTGGGGAACGGGAGGGGGGAAGCTGGCTGGTCATGGAGGAGCCACCAGCTGCGGAGCTCATGGGTCACAGGGAATGGGGTGGGGTGGGGTGACGGCCTGTTGGCTGCAAAGTATCCTCACAGGACCTGGAAACAGGGCTGCCAGGGCCTCTTCGAGCCCCTGTGAACTGCTGGACACTTTGCTTTTATAGCTGTGTCTTTAGCACAAACCCCCAACGAAGGTTTCACCCTTAGCGTCCTAAGGGTAGCTTCAAAGTGACAGCTGGTTGGCCAGAAGGTGGGAAGATACTCCCCTATTGCAGGTTCCCGAGCACCCCTACCCCCACCCCGGGCACAGCAATCCCCAAAGGGGCAAATGGCAGACAGTCTGGGCTGTGAGATCCAGCTGTCACGGTGGACCAGGGACCGTGGTATGGGGAAGGCTTTAAGGTAAGGGGCTAAGGGACTCCATATGCAGAACTTGTCTGTCCACCCAGGTCCAGAGGCTAACTCTAAGGTAGGCTACGGGGAAGGGTGGGATAATGAACAACAAAGCCCAGGAGAATAGTGTTTAGGCAAAGCAAGTCAGGGAATAGGCCTATGATTTCCTGGCAATGTGAGATTTGATGGCAGGACACCTAGGGGCTCCAAGAAAGTGCTTGGTGCCTCCTGGCCCCTCTCCAGTTGGAGACAGAGGGATGGGGACCCTCCTTTCTCCTCTCAAGTGGGACCCACTGCCCATAACTGAGATCAAGAGCTTTGCAGAATTCCTAGCAGAGCGAGATGTGGTCAGCAGCGGCGAAACGGATGGACACACTCTCTCCCAGAACAGGTTAGCTCTCTGCACAAAGAGCCCCAAGCTTGCTAGGTTAGGCTGGTGGACAAGGCCCACGCTGACCCCAGGGTTAGACACAGAGTGCATGGGGGAAGGGGAGAAAGTGGCTCTGTCCACCCAGCCCTGGTCCCCGGTGATTGGAGCCCACAGTACAGATCATGTCTACCATTTGTCTTTGGTGGATTGCTCAAGTCTGGGGCAGCTTCCCAAGGCCTGCTGGCCACCAGCTGTCACTTTGAAGTCACGCTTACGACCACACTGGGTCCTTACTCACAGTGCACATTGGGACAAAAGGAAACTCAAGCCCGTCTCTGACAGGGAGTACAGGCTCCTTCTCTAAAAGTGGAACTTTCAGGCATTTTTGACATCGTAAGGGCAACAAGATCAGGAGAAAAACAGCAAGATGACAGGAGAATATTACAACAAGAAGCTGAAAGGATCCTGTTCAGGCCCCTCCCAAATGCCAGCCTCAGAGCAAGGGCGTTTTTGGAGCTTGTTAAGCAAGGAGTTGATATTTAGCCCAATCTATGTCTCATTCTCTTCATAAACTCTTGGGCTATTGGGCATAGATGCTGTGGAATTGTGGAGCTTTCTCCCTCCCTCCCCCCCATCCCTCCCTCTCCCCCACCCCCACCCCCACCATAACCCCTGGCTACCTTCACTCTAACTCTCTTCTATGGGTTCCATTTCTTAGGTTCCGTATATGAGTTTTGTAAAGTCAGCGAGGAAGAGAGCCAGACAAATGGACAAGCAGCTCAGCAGCAGCAGAGGCTTGATTTGGGAAAGGGCCTGCAGAGGGGCCCCTAGAACCACAGAGCAGGAAAGGGACCTGCAAGGAGACACTTGCTTCTAGATCTGCAGTTGGCTATTGCTGGGGTAATGATTAAAGACCATCAGCCATTGATAAACATCTCTCCTACAGCTGTTACTGGGAGGTCTATACAGTGCGGAGGGCAGGAATCTAGAAAAACCATCAAGTTACTTTACTTTCTGGAATTGTTGTGTAGCCCAAATGTCAAAGCTCTACAAAAGAGTGTGACCACGGCTAACAAGGATCAACATGGAGTGCACTGTTAACATGAGCAAGACTTCCTGGGGTGAAGGTGCACCTGCAAAGTATGGTTGATTGACAGTTAGAGCAGCAGTGACGGGAGGTAGAAAGGGTGCAGACCCAGAGGCTAATGATCTTACCTCAGACTAACTTTAGCCCCCGAACAGCCATTTCTTACCCACCCCTATGTAGCTGAAGTTTTCTTCAATCTTGCTTGGCCCACGGTCAGGACAAATCTCTCTCACCCGCCAGTCCCACAGCCACTCAGAACCAACCGAGTAAACACACAGACTTATATTGCTTACAAATTGTATGGTCGTGGCAGGCTTCTTGTTATCTAGTTCTTCTATCTTAAATTAACCCATTTCTATAAGTCTATACTTTGCCGCGTGGCTCGTGGCTTACCAGTATCTCACATGCTGGTACTCATGGCGGCGCCTGGCAGCGTCTCCCTGACTCAGCCTTTAACTTCCCAGCATTCCCCTCTCTGCTTGTCCCGCCTATACTTCCTGCCTGGCTACTGGCCAGTAGGCATTTTATTTATACAGAGCGATATCCACAGCACCTCTGTGTTAGAACTAATAGATAAAACCCTTTGGAACCCAGTAACTCAGCATACAACGAGTTTTCGCCAACCCAAAAGCTAAGAATGTCATCAAATACCATCTGGGGCCAACAGAAGAGTTTCCCTGCCTTGCTGTTACCGCCTCCCTGATGTACCCATCAGTGCATTTTGAACTTGCCTTGATTTATGACTTTGTTTGTACTGTAAAACTGTAACTTCATGAAACTGCTTCCATGTCAGAACAGGGAATTTGGGGTAACCTAATTCTGTGTTTCTGGGGCATAGTCTCTCAAATCTAGCTTCGGAATAAACTACCTCTTGTCCCTTTAAGCTGAGAGTTGTGTTTTCTCATTAACACTAATGAGTTTATGGATTTGGTTTGGTTTTGTTTGTCTTCTGTCCCCAGGTTATTTCACTCAGCATCACACCTCACACCTTTGTAGTCTGCACATGTTTATGCAAATGACAGCATCACTCTTTTTAAGGCTGACTAATAGGTCACTATATATAAACCACGTTCATCATCTGCTCATCTTTGGAGACCTCAGCTTGCTCTCATACCTTGGATCTTGGCTCTAGTGAGAAAAGCTCTAGCTAGCCAAGGTGTGCGGATGACTCTTTGAGGTACAGATTCCATTTCCTTTGGATGGATACTCAGTTATAGAAATGCTGGATCACATGATGGCTCTGTTTTTAACTGTGAGTGTGTTGTATGGGTGTGTGTGTGTGTGTGTGTGTGTGTGTGTGTGTGTGTGTGTGTGTTATATGCATGTGTATGTGCTTGCCTGTGCTTGTGCATGTGAAGGCCAGAAGTCAATGCTGGGTGTCTTCCTCAGTCTCACTCTGTCTTATTTTGGGAGACACAGTCTCTCCCTGAACCTGGAGCTGGCTGAGTAGGGTACACTGACTGCTTGGTGAGCTGCAGGGATCCTCCTATCTCTGTCTCCCAGGGCTGGAGTTACAGATGTGTGCTGCCACACCCAGCTTTTCCTTGGATGCTGGGGATCTGAACTCAGTCTCTAATGCTTGTACAGTAAGCACTGTCCCTACAGAGCCATCTCCCCAGCTTCCATTTTTAGGTTTTGGGGGAAGCCCTTGCTGTTTTCCACAGTGGCTTAACCTCCATCCCGTCCACAGTGCACACAACTTCTCTTTTCTCCACAGTTTCATGGACAGGCCGCCTGCCTTTCTGATAAGAGTCATTCTAACTGCCTGAGGTGCTTTCTCATTGTGGCTTTGATTTGCATTTCCCTGATGGCAATGACACTGAGCATCTTTTTATAGACCCACTGGGCCATTTCTGTGTCTTTCTTAAGAAATGTAAGATCTGGCCCCATGTCTGTTTTAAGCTGGGTTATTTATTTTCTTACTAATGGGTTCATTGCATTCTTTATATACTTGGGTATTACCCTTACCAAACATAGGACTTCCGAGTACCCTCTCCCATTACACAAGCCACCTCTGTAGTCTGTTTTCTTTGCTGTGTGGAAGCCTCGATGTCCCACACAATTCCATTTGTGTGCTGTTGAATTTGTTGCCTGTGCTTTGAGATGGGCCACATTTAAAAACGTTCACTAGACCTGGTCCAGAAGCTCTTTCTGTTTTCTTCTAGGAATTTTGTAGCTTGGGTTCTTAAATTAAAATTTGCAATCTATGTTGAGTTTATTTGGCTGTACTCTATAAGGTTAGGGTCCAAGGGTCCAATTTCATTCTTCTGCTTCTGGATACTTGATTTTCCCAGCAAGATTTGATTTGATTAATTGGGTTTATTTGTTTGTGTGTGTGTGTGTGTGTGTGTGTGTGTGTGTGTGTGTGTTTGCAGGTGTGCACACCTGTGCATATGTGTGGAGGCCAAAGGTTGATGATGTCAGGTGTCTTCCACTGTCCCTCTCCACCTTATTTTTTGAGACAGGGTCCCATGCTGAACCTGGAACTGGCTGTTTTAGCGAGGCTGACTAGCTCCCAGATCCTTTTCTCTCTCTCTCTCTCTCTCTCTCTCTCTCTCTCTCTCTCTCTCTCTCTCTCTCTTCCCATCCCCCAGTGCTGATATTATGTGTGTGCACTGCTACGCCATGTTTTCCACGGGTTCTGGGAATCTGAACTCAGGTCCTCATGCTTAACCTGCAAGCACTTTACCCATGGAGCCATCTTCCCAGCTCCTCATCCCCCAATGACTTATCAAAAGTACAATTTTCTGTAGTGTCCTTGGCATGATTGCTGAAGATAAACCAACTATGGACACTTGGACTGATTTCTGGTTTCTCTCCCCTGATCCATTGGCCTGTAGGACTATTTTAATGTCAGTAGCCAAACTCTTTATTGGTGGTATAACTGCCTCCACTATTCCCCATCCCTTTGCTGGGCCTGGGAATTAAACTGACATAAAACAGATTAGCAGAAGAAAGCAGACAACGTGTCTACTGTTTTTAGATGGTGTGAGGGTTTTCATAAGGAAATGAAAACATGAGGGAGCAGCTAGAAACCAACCCCTGTGTACTGAGCTGGACAAAAAAGTAGCAAACATAAAGATGTAAGAAAGCCAGTGGGTGGGAGCTGGATGATTGATTGCTGAGGATATGGGAAGATGCCGTGGGTGTAATAACGTTCATTTGCACAGACTTCCTCTGGGTTTGGCTGCTGGTCATGGCTAGGAGGATGCTACTTGGTGCAGGGAGGGTGTTGTTCATCAGGAAACTCATCCCCTGTTTTCAAAAAACAAGACAGCTACAGAGATCGTCAGTCAAAGCCCTTGTCTCCCAAGTGTGAGGACCAAAGTTTGCAGAAACCCCAGTAGATGCTGTATGGACTTGACAGCCCACCTGTAATTCCATCCTTGGGAGATGGAGACAAGGGATCTTCGGAGCAAACCCGCTAGCAAGACTAGCTGTGTCATGAGCTCTGGGTTTGATTGAGAGGCCCTACCTCAATGAATAAGATAGGAGAGAGGCTGAGGCTGACCCCCAACATCAGTCTCAGGCTTCCACATGTACACACATCTACATGGACCCACAATCATGAAAAAAAAATGCATGTGTACACATATGTATCACATACATGTGAAAATGGAGTAAAAAGCAGCAGAGTACAGACCAGAGTGGTCTTCACTCATCATTGCCTTTTATGTTGTGTTAACACAAGATTGTTGATAAGCCAGAGCACCACTTTTTGTGTGGTTCTTTTTGTTTGTTTTGTTTTGTTTTTCAAGACAGGGTTTCTCTGTGTAGCCCTGGAACTCCCTCTGTAGACCAGGCTGGCCTCAAACTCTCAGAGATCTACCTGCCTCTGTCTCTCGAGTGCTGGGATTAAAGGTGTGCGTCACCACTGCCCGGCTTTTGTGTGGCTCTTATTCCTTAGTGTCATAGTGTATTCTGAAGTCCTGGAGTGTGGCCTTTCCAGTCTAGTTCTTTCTCGCAAGCTTGCTTTGATTGCTTTGTGTATTCAGGATGTTTTGTGGTTCCACACAATTTCTATTCCTGTGAAACTTGTCTTTGGCATTTTGATAAAGATTTTATTGGACCTATGGATTGCTCTGGGTACAATCATCTAAGATCAGGGACAAGATAGTCAATGTAGTCCTGCAAAGAAAAATTAGGCAAGAAAAAGAAATAAAACATATCCACACTTGAAAGAAAGAGGAAAAATGGATTCTGTTTGCAGATCACATGACCTCATACATGGAAAACCCCAAAGATGACACCAAATCCATCTAAAATAATGAATAGATGCAGTGAAGCTTCAGAATACAAAGTCAACATAGAGATGCCAGGAACATTCCTCTTCACTAACTAACAGAACGTAAAAGGCCTGCATATTAGGAACAGCGCTCTGTAAAACATTAGTGAAGGCTGTGGAGATCCCCAGAACCCACATTAAAGGTATTGGCCATGACAGCACACTTACAATGCCAGTCCTGGAGAGGTAGAGGCCAGAGGCTCCCTGGAGCTCCCTAGCCAGCTGGACTACTTTACTTGACAAAGTCCAAGTCATTAAGAGGCCCTGTCTCTACAGTATAAGGTGAATGGCTCCTGAGGAATGATAGCTGAGGTTGTCCACTGACTTACACACACTAGTGCACCTGCACACTCATGGACATGCACATACATGCAAACATTAATGAAATCAACTGAAGAAGACATAACGAAATGGTAAGCTATCTCATGTTCATGGACTGGAATAATTAATGCTGTTAAATTGTTTGTAAGGTTTGGAGAGATGGCTCAGCAGTTAAGAGCACTTGCTGCTTTCCATAGGACGCCAGTTTAGTTCCCAGCACCCAAGCTGGGTAAACTCCAGCTCATGGAGAATCCAATCCCTTCTTCTGCGTTCCATGGACACTTCACACATGTGGTACACACACACACACACACACACACACACACACACACACACACACACACAAGTAAATAAAAAGTTAGATGTTTTTTAAACAAGGCATCAATTTCATATGCAGATGTTAGTAGAATAATCACCCTGGAAGTAGCTTAGGAAGCAGCTGTAGCAAATGACTACAAATTTCATGATTAGAATGACACAAATTACAGACCTCTGTTTGTGTAGCCCACAGGTCTAACACATACTACAAAGGGGATTTATCAGGTTGTCCCACATGATAGGGACTGCATTATCCAGCAATAGCTGTCTGCACACTGGAGAGGATGAGAGCCTGGGAGCTGCTCAGCCTATGAGACTGGATGTCTCAGCAGTCCCAATTTGGCACCGAAGGCCTGGATCATTCCTGGAGAGCTGCTGGTCTTCGGTTCATACTGGAGGCTGATTGAGCCACATTCTGATGTTGGTGAGGGAGGGGGCAGCAATGCTATAAATGGTAGGTGTGCTCATCAGCAAGAAGCAAAGCAAGGCAGGCAAACGGGCACTGATTTTTACTTTCCTCGGGCTCTGCTTTTTAATCTGTGCCACTGCTGGAAGGCAGTGCACACTTTGGAGGCTGGTGTCCTGTCAATCAATACTTCCTGGAAGAGCCCTCACAGAGGCCAGTCTCTCAACTGTTCCAAATCCAATCAATCTATGATGAAGATAAACCATCACAGAGTATTTTCAGGGCAAGTGTCCTCCTAGGAAAGAATCCTTTCTTGTTTCTAGGGAGCACTGCCACCCATGGCTCACCCCTTCCTCCACCTGCAAACCTTGAGGCTCAGGCTTCAGGATTAGCTCGTCATGCCTGCCCTTCAGAGCTTGTACACAACCTCACAGTCATGGGAGGCAATTTTTAAAGATAAATCACTACTCCTCCCTGCGCATGCACACACACACACACACACACACACACACACACACACACACACACTATAGGCTCTGCTTCTTCAGAGGATGTTGACCAAGATTCTGGCCAGCAGACTCATGGCCTTTTACTCTAGGGGGGCATTTGGGAGAGATCACCATTATCTACAGACAGTAAACACTACAGTATGTTCTACTTGACCCCTGTGGACACAGCAGGACAGTGTCCTTGCCCTCCAGGGTCTCCAGTCAGAGGAGGCTCTAAGGTTGCTGAGAGGAGACAGTCATAACCTAACCTTGAATCAAGAGGCCAGAGGAAGTTTCTAGCAAAGGACTTCTTTGGAAATAGACAACAACTATGGAGCTGGGATGCCATCTAGATGGCCTAGGAAACAGGCATCATCAGTATTGCCACAGAATCAGCCCTAGGCTCATTACTGAAGCAGTGAGTTTTACGAAACAGAAAGAAATTACTTATGACTAATTGTGGAAGTGGGAACCCAAGCCTTGAGTCAAGACTGGTATAGTCATTGATCTATGCACATGTACTCAATCTCTGTAGTTCTTCATGGAACATATGTTCAGAACACAGTGTTATCATGATATGTGGGTTTAGTTTTGGGCCTCCTTGAATCAAATGGTCAACTACCAGACACATATGCAGGCTTAAGGAAAAATATCAGGGTTAATGATTTTAACAAAATCATCCCTCAAACTCTTGAAAGGTAACCTGGGCAACTGTTATCATAATCCACGTTTCAGAGGGATTATCTATCACAAAGCTAGTGGAAGACTGACAACATACTTCTCAGCTATGTGATTTCCAGCATTAATGATTCCCCCCCCCCAAAAAAAAAGCAAGCAAAGCCAGAAGGTTTATACAGGGCTCTCCATTTCAGAAGGACAGCAGATTGGGATTATTCTGGTGTTGGGACCACTGGGATGAATTTTGCCCTGGATGACTTGTGCTGAAGGAATGCTTATTCATTCCTCATTGAGGTGGCTCTCAAGCACTGGAATCCCCTGGAGGACTTTGGAAGATGCTGACTTCTGACTTCTTGCCCTGTCCTGGGATTTCCTGATTCAGCAAATCTGAGCCTGAGACTTTGCATCTTTGGTGGTGAAGGACAGATGGTCTCAGGTCATCCTCTGGGGATTACTGTCCTACTGAAAGGGTGTTTAAGGAACCATAGCTTTCCTAGGATGAAGGTTGAAGATCCTGTCACAGGCTGTATTAGGCAGGGTTCTCTAGAGTTCTCTGTCTCTCTGTCTGTCTGTCTCTGTTTGTCTCTCTCTCTCTCTGTCCCCCCCTCCCCTCCCTACCCAGAGATTTGTTAGAGTGACTTACAGGCTGTGGTCCAGCTAATCCAACAATGGCTGGCTATGAATGCAAAGTCCAAGAATCCAGTAGTTGCTCAGTCTATGAGGTTAGATGTCTCAGCTGGTTTTTAGTATACACTGGAATCCAGAAGAAGTAGGCTCTACTGTCAGAGAAGGTGAACTTGCTAGAGAGGTGAGAGCAAGTAGGCAAACAGCAAAAGCTTCCTTCTTCCATGTCCTTATATAGGCTTCAAACAGAAGGTATGACCCTCATTAGATCTAGATTAAAGATCTAGATTAAAAGTGTAGATTCCCACCTCAAGATCCCGATTAAAGATGTGTTTTTCCATAGCTCAAAAGATCTGGGTTAAAGGTATGTTTTCCTATCTCAAAGATCTGGACTAGATACAGTCAAGTTGACAACCAAGAATAGCCATCACACAGGCTCTCAGAGGACTAGACTGTGCTGGAAGAATCATTCACTTTCAACTTTCCCCAGAACCCACCTGGGATTAATGCCAGCCTTTCATCAAAAAAGAGGTCACAAGTCAAGTTCTGGGGGTAGAGGAGATGCCGCACAAAGTTGAGGCAGGAACCATTTTTATTAGCAAATCTAAAGCATGAGCTGGGGCTGTGGCTCAGCAGGTAACAGCACATGCTACACAAGTGTGAGGACCTGAGTTCGGATGCCACTCATGGCCGCTCATGTTTGTAATCCTAATGCTGGAGGTATGAGACAGAGACAGGAGAATAGCCTAGCTGGAAAATGGGGGAGGGTCCTGTGAGAGATCCTTCTCAAGGAGGAGCGAGAGAGAGACAGAGAGAGAGACAGAGAGAGAGAGAGACAGAGAGAGAGAGAGAGAGAGAGAGAGAGAGAGAGAGAGAGAGAGAGAGAGCAGGACACCTGACATCCTCCTGTGGCCTCCACGCTGGTGCACATGCACCACACACACTGGGAAGCGGATCTAAAGCACAAAGCACAGGTGATCATGGGGCTGAATTCTTAGAGACAAAGAGTAATGCCTGTTTGTTCACTAAGACAACACAGAAGGAAAGCTTGGCTTGCTGCAGTGAGATGATTGCCAGGCAGGAGTCCATGAATAATGCAATAACACTGGAGACAACCTCTGAAGCCCCACAGGGTCCACAGGACCCACATCTCTTTGTTATCATCACCTTCTCTCCAGCTCAGCTCTTCTCCCCAGCCGTTTCCCTGGAATCCTCTCCAAATGACGACTGCAGCTGGTTTGTCTCAGTTCTACTCTGGTGGGAAGATGTGTGACGGGATGGGCAAGGGCTTCCAGACAACCAAGGAGACAAAAAAGGCATACTATGCTTTGGAAATACTTTTTAGTGACTTGTTAAAAAAAATCATGTAGGGAGAGATGGCTCAGTGGCTAAGAACACTGGCTGCTCTCACAGATGGCCAGATTCAGTTCCCAGAACCTACAGGGTCACTTACAACCACCTATAGTTCCAGTACCCAGGATCTGATGCCCTCTAGAGAGCAGCTTCAACTGATTCTTGGTAGCCCAGATTGTTGTCACGACCTTTAGGAATCAATCTCCCAGGCAACCTGCATGCAAACCATCAAAGAGCTAATTTTCAACTTCTGGGAAAAGTTTGTTTCTAATAAAAATATTTTTAACAATTTCACAGTGAGTTTTATGAATTTGTGCTAATTATACAAATAGTTTACTGAGGTTATAGTCAATTCCTGAGACTTTTTGCACAGCCTACATAAGCAGTGGATAGGACAGCACCACCACTTCCTTAATGACCATTCATTATACAGGACATTGGTCACAGCAAGTATATTACAGAATATTAATGATTAAATGATTTCATGATGCTATTAAAGATGGCTTTTAAATTGAATTGAAAAGCAATTGACTATCAAATCAGTGGCATTGTGGAGGTAACACAACCTACAGAAGAGGAGCCAGGTAGCAGCATTGTTTAACTGGAATTGATTCAAGCATAAATATCTTTTTTGGGCACAAGTATGCATGCAAATGTATGCACAGACATGCACATTTACATGTACATGTGTGTACTCATTCATGTATGCACAGACATAATGGCAATTCTCCTATCACAGAATGGAGCAATGTCCACAATGAGTGTCCATGTGGTGAAACTGTTAAACTGAGTCCCAGACTCAACTGATTGACTATCTTAGTTAGGGTTCTATTTCTGTGAAGAGACACCATGATCATAACAACTCTTATAAAGGAAAACATTTCATTGGAGCTGGCTTACAGTTTCAGAGGTTTAACCCATTATTGTCATGGTGGGAAGCATGGCTGCATGCATGGTGCTGGAGAAGGAGCCGAGAGTTCTACGTCTTATTTCATGGGCAGCAGAAAGGGACTGTGTGCCACACTGGGCATAGCTTGAACATATGAGACCTAAAAGTGCCATTTCCTATGGGCCAAACATTCAAACACATGAGTCTATGGGGGCCATTCTTATTCAAACTGACACATTGACATATAATGTAAAAGTAGGACAAAAGAAACTGTTTACTAAATGCTCAAAGCACATCAAGAATCTTGAGTGTGAGTGATTTCCCTTTGGGAGAAATGAATAAATTCACCCAGATGTAACACACTGACAGACGAAAGAAAAGATTCTACCCAAGTCAAGATTGAATCCTATCTTAATTAGAGATTTTATTGCTGTGAAGAGACACCATGATCATGGCAATTCTTACAAAGAAAACATTTAATTGGAGTGACTTGCTTACAGTTTCAGTCCATTATCATCATGGTTGGGAGCATGCTGGCATGCTGGCAGACAGGTACTAGAGAGGTAGCTCAGAGTTCTACATCTTCCAGGCAGCAGGAAGTTGACTGAGACACTGGGTGGTATCCTGAGCATAGGAAACCTCAAAGCCTGCACCACAGTGAGACACTTCCTCTAACAAGGCCATACCCACTCCAACAAAGCCACACCTCCTAATAGTGTCACTTCCTCTGAGATTATGCGATTATGGGGGCCAATTAAATTCAAACTACCACAGAACCCAGGTGACTTTACTGGGGTTACTCATAGAAGTGTGGATGATGACTCAGGAAGACTGTATCAATCAAATTCCTTCTGGAATTAGCATGCAGCTCCACCAAAGGGTATCCTCTCCCCTAGCAATTGTTTGCTACTTACACGACCTCAGGAAAGCCCTTCTGAGTGAGTCTCAAGACCTCCCTGAGTCTCATAGCTTTTTTTGAGCTTCCTTAGTCCTGTGACTCTTGACACTCTCCAGGAAGGAATGTTTCATTTTAGAAGCAATAGCTATACACAGTCCACCCCCTTCTCTGCCTCTTACACCCTTTCCATTGCTCTTCCGCTATACTCTCTGAACCTAGGAGCTGGAGATATGGTGTCTGATTATTTTCTCCAGCCACAGCTAAGACTGGACACCAACAGCGACAGTTCATTTGTTTTAAGCAGTTTGGCCACTTACGAATCTCCAGTAATCACCATCCACTCAAAAAAGCAGTTTCCTTCCACGGCCGAGGGTAAGAGCAGCAGTAACTTATGGACTAAACATAAATGTTATAAACACCTGATAGATGCAGCATATCTATTTAGCAGAACGAGACCAGTAGTCCCCCACCTGATTCGCCATGTCTTCCCAGCACACGCTCTGGTCCTGGTTTACAGTATAAAACATGAGTTCCTTTTTGAGGAATGGGCCTTAAAACGCACTCAGAAAGCAGGTGGTTACACTCCTCATAGTTGTGCACGAGCAGACCCATCAAACACAGGGTCTGAGCAGGACTGTGAGTGACAGTATTCCCAACAGCTTGCACAAGTACCCTTGCATTACATTTCAGCCAGCAGGAAGGGAGCACAGTCCCAGCATGATTTCTCCTGCAAGCAAGGTGTGTGGTATCTTTAGCAATAAGGACTTACCAGCAGGTTCTGGCTCACAACCCTCAGCAGTGGCAATATCCTATATGGTTTGTGGGGCCTCTGGGGATCCCTTGACTGACAGCCCATAGAGTGGTAGCCCACCCCCGACACCGGAATTTTCATTCTAGAACTTTATGGCTTCTGGGAGTGCCTTTTCGGCTCACGCCAGGGCTTTCATCCAATCTCTGTAACTGTTAGTTTTACCATCACTCCAGGTGTGTATCCAAATCTGTAAGACCCTCAAGGGTTAGCATTATATAATGAAACCTGGCCCAGGAAAATGAACTCTTAATGAGTTCTGCATTTGGGAAGGCTCTGTGAGATGCACGATCCCTTGCCCTTCTGGGCCTGGCAGAGCTCTCTGTCCCTCTGTTCATTCCCTTGATGGTGGAGAGGTTAAGCCTTCTGTATCTTTTCTTTGGAGGTCAGTTTCAGCTCCCACAGGTCTGTTAAACAGTACAACTTTGCAAGTGGAAAAAAAAAAAGCTGTGGTCTGATAGCAGAAGGAAGAGCCACAAGCACCTCTGGAACATCTCCTCTCCTACCAGGGCTTCAGCACAGCCTCAGTCACAGATGGGCCTCTTTCACCTTTGAATTCCCCCCACCAGCATGTGTGGGCACTGTCAGTGAACTAAAATAAACTGCCTGGGTCTTCAAGGTCAAATTCCAGATGCTGAGCAGTAACTGGTCGGTGTGGACCACACTGCCCCACCTCCCAATCTCTAGAGTTCTTTCAAATGTTCCGCTGCAGAGTGTGCACTAAGAGAGATGTGCTCTGAATGTTACTTTTTCTATGTGAGACAGTATGGTAAAAACAATAGCATGCTTATGTCTGGAAAAAGGAAAATGACTGACCAGCAATACTGGCCAAACGTGAAGTTGACCCTGCCTCATGACATTGGCAGACAGAGCCTTTCATGTTCAGTGAGTCCTGTTGGAATCCAGCCCACATGTGTGAGCCCTACAGGGATCCAGCCCACATGTGTGAGCCCAACTGGGATCCACCCCACATGTGTGAGCCCTACTGGGATCCACCCCACATGTGTGAGTCCTATTGGGATCCAGCCCACATGTGTGAGTCCTACTGGGATCCACCTCATATGTGTGAGTCCTACAGGGATCCAGCCCACATGTGTGAGTCCTACTGGGATTCAGCCCACATGTGTGAGTCCTACTGGGATCCACACCATATGTGTGAGTCCTACTGGGATCCACACCATATGTGTGAGTCCTATTGGGATCCACCCCACATGTGTGAGCCCTACAGGGATCCAGCCCACATGTGTGAGCCCTACTGGGATCCACCCCACATGTGTGAGCCCTACTGGGATCCACCCGACATGTGTGAGTCTTATTGGGATCCAGCCCACATGTGTGAGTCCTACTGGGATCCACCTCATACATGTGAGTCTTACTGGGATCCAGCCCACATATGTGAGCCCTACAGAGATCCAGCCCCCATGTGTGAGCCCTACAGGGATCCAGCCCACATGTGTGAGCCCTACAGAGATCCAGCCCACATGTGTGAGCCCTACAGGGATCCAGCCCACATGTGTGAATCCTTCTGGGATCCACATGTGTGAGCCCTACTGGGATCCACCCTGCAGTTGGTTTGCTCGGTCCCTCCATCACCAGCCATCAGTGTCAGGATCTCGGCTGGTGTGGAGAAGAGCTGGGCCTTGCTGTGGACTCTGCTCAGCTGGAAGGAGCCCGGTGCCCCTGCAACCGTATGCTTTAGGATCACCTGATAGAGGACGTCGCTACTTTCCAGAGTGGCCCAAACACCCGTGGGGTGAGGGGATGTCTCCTCTCTCTACAGGGTTTCCATGTGGCCAGGGACTCTGCAGATGCTGACTAGGAGGCTTTCACCAAAAGCAGGCCTGAGCTCAAGATGGCTGACCCAGAGATCCTGAGGGAAAGGGTTTAAAATTAAGGCAATAATTATACTCACCCACATGTTCATGTGTATATGTGTGGACCAGAGGTCAACACTGGATCCTTCCTCTGTCACTTTCTACCTTATTTTATTTTATTTTTTGAGACAATGTCTCTCACTTTACCTGTGACTCACTGATGCAGACACCAGCCAGTTAGCACCAGGCATCCCTGGCTCCCACCAGCAATGTTTCAGATCACGGGTGCACCACAGTACTTGGCTTTTTTCATGTGGATGCTGGGGATGGAACTCAGATCCCGCTAGTGTAACAAGCCCTTTTCTAACTGAACTATCCCCCAGCCCCAACAACCACACTCTGTAGAGCAAGAGTTTCTAGACAATTTCACGTTCTCCTCACACATCGAACCCCTTTTCTTCATAAAGCACAGACCTCCGTGGACAAACTTTTAACGGCCTCTGCAGACTATGGAAAGTTTGCACAAAGGGCTCTTTGGAGGAAACATATGATTGTTTATCAGTTGTTTTGTTTGGTCATGTGAGCTTCTATTTGTGTCTACAATCTGTTATTCAACAGCCTGAGTTTAGTTTGTTTTTAGAGGAAATAAACATCAGGATATCAAAGTCAGGGATCAGCTCCGTTATGTATTTTTGTTACAGTGCTCAGATGGGCTTGTGATGCAACTTGACATTGTGGAGACCTGCTCCAGCCTCCTCCATTCCAGGGCCCAGCCAGCTGCCCCTCCACCACCCAGTGCAGGTGGGAATGCTGGGTTTCAGTCCGGGTTGGGGTGAGAGGCTTCACTGCCATGGCTGCCACACGTGGCTGGTAGTGAAAACTGAGTTCGGCTGAGAAACACACTCTTCCGGTAGCAGCTGAAAGGATGTGTTAGTTTGTTTTTCCCAGGGACTTAAACAGAACAGGAGGACATCACTGGAGCGTCCGTTTCTCCTTTATCATGATGGGTGTTGATGTTCTTGCCTTGAAATGGCTGTCAAGTGACTTTAATTGCTGATGATAAGAACTGTGCTCTAATTTGTTCCCTAATTCTATTGCTTATCTTCAAACCTACTTACTGTTGACTCCATGCCAAGCTTTGGGGGCCTTGACAGTGCGTCAGGCACGGACATCACTGGGGTTAGAGTTAGGGCAGGAGTCAAGGGAACCGAGGAAAAGAGGTCCTTATAAGAGCTGCAGTGAGCCGTGGTCCTCAGGTGAGGGAGACTGAAGCGTGCAGAGGAAAGAGACCTGGGATCAGTTAGAAAACAGGGTCAAAGGGCCAAGCCTGGAACCCGGGGGCTTCGTGTGGAAAGAGCTTCGGCCTCTTTCAGTGTCTTGGAAGTCTCTAATCTAGTGTGATTTTCAACGCTGGGGCAGAAACCAGATTTAGCCCACTCTACGCAAGTGCTCCCAGCTCTACAGCTGTGCTTCCTGACCCAGCTCTCTATTAGGACGTTCCGAGAACACCATCTGCCTGGTCCCCACTTGCTCCTTGTTTTGTCACAGTGACCAGGCATGTATTGTTTGGATAACAAAATAATTGCAAAATAGAAGTAAACATTGATGAGATGGAAAATAAAACACACATTCAGATGTGTCATTTGCACACTCAGTGTCCTCTTAAAGACTTTTCTCCCCTTTCTGTTTTCATGTGTTTGTGGTGTGTATGTGTGTGTGTGTGTGTGTGTGTGTGTGTGTGTGTGTGTGTGTTGGCCTCTGTGTGTGTGCAGGCCTCTGTGTGTGTGCAGGCATGCACTCATGTGCATATGGAGGCCAAGGTTGATGTTGGGAACCATTCTCAATCCTCTTCCAACGCACTCAGTGAGGCAGGGCCTCTCAGTGAAACCCAGCATTTGCTTGCTGATGAGACTAGCCAGGCTAGCTGGCTTGTTTGGAGATCCTCCATCTCTAGAGGGTAGAACTACAGGTGGGATGCCGTACACACCTTACATTTACATGGGTTCTGGGGATCCAAACTCTGTGACCTCATGCTTGTGCAGTAAGTGCTATAACCACTGAACCACCTCTCCAGCCCCAGGACCCAATTCTAGAAGTCAGTGGGGACAACTTATATCAAATCCTGGACTTCTGCTTCTCTATGCAGAAGTCTTGAGACTGAGGGGTCTCAGAGGAGTCTTGGTTCATGTTCTGCTGCTATAACAGCACACCCGAGTCTGAATAACTTACACTGAACAGAGGGTTCATTGGCTTGTGGTGGCTGGGAGACCATCTGGTGGAGGCTTTTCTCCTGCATCTGTCATCTCATAGTGGAAGGGCAAGGCAGGTAGACTGCGAGAGCGGGCAGAACAGGCTTCCTTTTCTTCTAATTAATGTTGCTGTTATAAAAATTAACTCATATTCATCATGCAAATGAGTTGGTTCCACGGTGACATCTCCTTGTATGCCTGTGTCCTGCTTTAGTGAGTTTTCCATTCCTCTCTTCCCTTCCCTCCCCTGACGACAATCTTCTATCTGCCCACCCAGCCTACTTCTAACAACTAACACGCTCTCACAATAACTGCTGTGGTGTTGACATTAATTCATTCATAAGGACAGAGCCCATAAGGTGACCAGTCACCTCCCACACTGCTGCAACGGGGACTGTTCCCAACACATGAGCTTGAGGCAACATTCAAACCACAGCAAGTGTGGTGAGAAACCTTGTGAGATCTGTTAAAAGTTAGAAATGGGGGGCACGGTGGTCGGTTCCCAATGGGTCCACGAGAGGTAAAGTCACCAATGAGGAAAAGAATTTCCAGGGGCCCTGGTTTTTTCTTAAATTCATTCATTAAGTTTTGTGTGTATATGTATGTATATGTGCGTGTGTGTGTGTGTGTGTGTGTGTGTGTGTGTGTGTGTGTACACATAGATGGTTAAAATACGTTTTAAGTAATTTTTGTAGCCTGCCTTTTCTATTTAGTTACTAGCTACACGTTCTCATATGCGTGTCTTTTTAAATGACGACACAATGTTTCTCATAGAGATATATAGATAGGGTTTATTTTACTCACCCTTTATTCTAAGGTCATTGACTTGTTCTCATTTTTTGTGTTATCTTACACAGCACAGCACTGTGTCTTCATAGCTATACTGGTACACATGTCTTGAGTTTTCCCTTATCATACGTTCTAAATAGAAGTGAATGGGGAGTCAGGTAGTGAAGCCCGTCCTTAGGAACTTCAGGAGGATTTCACTTTTAACCCTGGAGAAGGGCATCCTCCTCTAGCCGTTCTCTGATGCCTGAAATTCCACCTCAAGCGTGGATCCTGCTCTAAATAGCTTTCTACTTAGAGTTATGACCATTCTCGGGGTTAAAATAACATATCCAAAATGCTGGCTTTGTGGACTGAATGTCCATTCTACTTCTGTAGTGAGAGAAAGGGCTTAGAATGGGAAGGGATGGGAACACATGGGGTATGTCATGCACGCTCAGGTCGCTTTTTGCTCTTCCTTGGTTAGCCCCTCTTCCTCAGCCTTAAGATCTATATTCTTTATAGAACTCATCTTTCATGATGAGGTAACTTTAGATTTGCAGAAAAGTTGTTGAGATAGCTATGCTGGTTGGTATCATCATCATCATCATCATCATCATCATTATCATCATCATCATCGTGTGTGTGTGTGTGTGTGTGTGTGTGTGTGTGTGCGTGTGTGTAGATGTTTTACCTGCATGTATGTACATCATATGCATGCAGTACCTGAGAAGCTGGAAGAAGGTATCAGACTCCCCTCAAACTGAAGTTACAGACGATTGTGAGCCACTCTGTGGGTGCTGGGAATTGAACCTATGTCCTCTGGAGGAGCAGCGAGAAGTCTTAACCACTAAGCCATCTCTCCAGCATCCTGTACTGGTGAGTTTTAATTGTCAACTCGATACAGTCTAGAGCTGCAGTTCTCAATCTATGGGGTCCAGATATTCTGCATATCAGATATTTACATTATGATTCCTAACAGCAGCAAAATTGCAGTTATGAAGTAGTAACAGAATAATTTTATGGTTTGAGGTTTCCACAACACAAGGAACTGGATTAAAGAATCCAGTGTTAGGAAGTTTGAGAACCACTGGTCTACAGTCATCTGTGAGGAAGGTCTTAATGAGGAATTACCTTGATCAGGTTGGCCTGTGGGCGTTTCTGTGAGGGGTTGTCTTGGTTAATTGATATGGGAAGACCCAGCCCACTGTGGGTGGTGCCATTCCCTAGGCAGGAGTTTCTGACCAATATAGGACAAGAGAAAGCTAGCCGAGAGCAAGCAAGCAAGGATCCAGGTGCTTACTCCTTCTCTGCTTTTGATTATGGACATTATGTTTAAACTTCTGCCTTGACTTCCCCACAATAATGGACTGCAACCTGGAATTATATTCCAAGTAAACTCCTTCTTCTTGGTTGCTTTTTTGTCAAAGTAGTTCATCATAGCAGCAGAAAGAAAATTAGATCAACAGTGTACAGATTTTCTTCTCCATTGAGCTCCCTCTAACATTAAAATCTTAAACAGACACACCTTTTGTCTAAACTGAGAAAACCTCATTGGTGTGCTGCCCTGTTAAGCAGGCTAGCTTTTCCACGAACGTCCTCCTTTCTGCCGCAGTGCCCAGTCCAGAATTGCACATTTCATTTAATCACGGCCATTTAATCTTTACTCCTTCCACACGTGTAGTTGCTTCTGGCCTGTCCTTGCTGTGGCTTTGGTCGTTGCCAAGAGAACTGGGGGAACTTTGGAGAACTGTCCCACAGTTAAGGTCTCTGTGATGCTTTGCCCTGGTTACACTGGGCTTAAAGATTGGTCAAGTGTCCTCAAGGGTCAGAGTGCTTGAGGCCAGGTGACTCCCTCTCGATGACAGCCTGGGCCACCTGCTGGCGGTGGCACCCTCAGGGTTTCTCTTCCTGGAAATGAGGTTTCTCCTTTGTTCCTTCCTCAGTTGGCTACGTGTGCTCACCAAGTTCACCTCATGCTCAAGGGCAGAGAAAGTGGCATCAGCCCCCTGAAGGTGGATCAAAGCATCTCCAGACTTGTGTGAAGTTACACCATGAGTAATAAATATTTGGGGGCAGGTACTTTGAGGCTATGCCAAGATCCTGTCTCTCAGAGACCGTCCCACGCTGTGGCATCCATCCATCCCTGCTTCTCTGCTGTGGCCGCTCCCACCAGGCAGTTCTCACTGCAAGTTTCTTCTCTCTCATTCCTCCTGTGTTTATCACTTGGCGTTTTTAAAGGGAAACTCGTCCCGTTTGCTCCTTTATTTATTTTTGATCATTTATTTTTATCAGCATGCACCCATGGATATTTATTTTATTCCCTGGGTTGTTGCAATCGAAGCCTCTGCTTTATCTTGTTACTCAATTTCTTCCAGTTTTGGCCACTGGATGGGTTCTCAGGTTGCCTCCCTTGCTCTCTCAAAGGCCTTCCACTTGTTATTTTTCCCTCTATCTTGAATACTTTCTCAATTCTGGCACTACAAAATGTTCCCACTCATCATGTACTTTTCTTGCCCCCATCCTGGAAGCAGCCATGTCTCCAGGGAACTGTAGTTCTGTCCTTTGGTTCACTGGAAAATGGTATTTGTGGCGTAAGAATGCAGTGTGATGAGCTGGTTTTCCTGGATGCCATGCTTTCAGACCCTCCCACTGACAGAGCCAATGATGCCCAGGCCTCTCTAATGTGTCTCAGAAGCACATGGTGTGTGGACAGTAACAGATGTAAAGACCCACACTAGAACCAGCTCCCTGGAGAGTAGCCAGTCCCACCACTGGGGTTGCTGGGAGCTGGGAGGGCTTCTATTGCAGGAACCTATAGGCCTGGCTCATGCTGTGCTTTAGCCAGAGAAAAGGTCATTTCAGAATCCTAAATATGGTTCCTACTGAATATGTACTGCTTTTGATTCTTTAAGTCTGAAAATTGTAAGTTGGGAATCATCTCTCTCTCTCTCTCTCTCTCTCTCTCTCTCTCTCTCTCTCTCTCTCTCTCTCTCTCTTTCTCTGAGTGTGTGTATGTGTGTTCTCATCCCTGTACACATGTGTCTACATTTATTTATCTGTCTATTGACAACGGTAGCAAAATAAATATGAATTTATGCCTCCATCTTCAGCATTATTCATCATCAACTTGTTGATATAGTTAGATTTAGAATAGGTATGCGCGCACACACACACACACACACATGCAGATATACACACACATATCACATATACCACATACAAACACACATACATTTATCACACATACTACATACATATATGCTACACACATACCATACAAACCATATACCACAAAAACCACCCACCCACAACACATATACACCACATACCACACACTCATACCACACTACCACATCCACATACTCCCCCACATATACCACAGATCTAACACCCACACAAACATCTACATATACACCCTCAACACCCTCCCACAAACACACACTACACACACATAGCATACACCATACCACACAAAACATCACAGACTTGATTCCTACAATGTTTCTCACAAATCCTTTTGTTGTGTGTTTGGTTTCTTAACATCAAGAAATGATTATGATAGCACTTGCCCACAAGTATCAGAAAGCAACCATCTTTGGTGCACAGATGTTTATAGTAGTGGAGAGTTTCAGGTTTGGGGCTCAATGGGGACACTAGGTGGATTCGTCTTTTGGGTAAGACATCTCTTGTAAGAGTTACTGGGTATTAGCTAAGGCCAGGCTATTTCATAAAGTTCCTCCAACTGTCAGAATTCTAGAATCACAGTAACTTGGTTTCCAGAACTGAAGTGACTTCTTTTTCTAGATGCTTGCCCTCGCTGTTATGGACTACATCAGTCACATGGCAAAGAACCGCCTCATCAGAAGGGACCCTCCCCCCATGGCCCTCATTTCTCCTCAGTGATCCCACCAACACACAGTACAGTTCATAGTAGCTCCGAATAGGAAACAGCCCAAAGGTCGGACCTCTCATGAATGAATGAAGTGTGGTATGTTCGTACTATGAGGTATCATTGAGCCATAGTAAGAGCTGGAGTGAGGATCCAGGCTACCCAATGGGTGACCCTGAAAGCAACGTGGGAAGGGAAGGAACTGAGCCACTTCAGACTCAGAATGATTTCATATCATGAAACACCCAGAATAGACCAGGGTAGACAGAGAGGACCAGAGCCAGGGCTACTAGGCTGGCAGTATCGACAGAGATACGAGGCGATAGTATTGGAAACAAGTGCCAGGACTCTCTTAAGAGAAGTGAAAGTTGTAACATCAGACAGTGCTCTTCCTGCCTAACCCTGTGATTGTAATTAAGTACACTTGACTATATACTTTTAATAGACAAATTATGCACATATTAAATATAATATAGCTGTCCTTTTTAACTACCTGTTCATCATCTCCCAGTATCCATGAATTCTGCAGCCCCAGCCAAGTCTCCTGCTCTGGGCTCACAAGTTTGTGTCTCAGGAATCCTTCAGCCTGCGCTCTCGAATGAAGCTTCAGTCCCCTTCCAAGCTCATACACTGGCTGGAGAATGTGGTTCTTGTGGCTGCAGGATTGGAACCATCAGCTTGGCACCTTGTACGCTCCTCTGCCACTTGGTCCTATCTCCAAGCACGTCACAGATGGCATTTGCTGCCTCAAGGACAGCATCAGCGTCTCTCTGTATACACAGCAGGACAAAGCCTTGAGTATATGTTGAGTGTGCAATGCCCCCTTTGGGCTCATGTTTTTGAAGTCCGTAGCCTGGACTCCACTTCCTGTGACTCTCTGACGCCTGGTCCAGCGTGCTGTGAATAGCCTCTGCTATATGTTTCTGCAACTACGAATTAGCTTCTCTGCCATGATGGATTGAGCTTTCACAGTAAGCTCATGGCTCCCTTAGCTTATTTCTGTTTGCGCAGTGGCTACTGCTATGCAAAAGCAACCAGTATAGCACTTTGATTGCAACCTGATCATGAGATGGATAGCCTTGGCTATGCCTCATTGGTGAGAACACCTCACTGGTACCCTATACTTTGGAGGAGGGGTATGGCATGGAAGGAGGCCTAGGAGCCATCTCAGCCTCCCTTCTCCCATTACTGGTACCTTCTGCCCAGAGAACTGGCTCCTAAACTAATCAATTCACGAACACAGTAGCCTTGGCTGCTCTCAGACTCACTCTTTACCCTAAAACCTCAAATTCATGGCAGTCCTTCTGCTTTGGCCTCAAGGTTTGAGGCCACCGATAGTTCAAGCCATCAAGACCATCTCTGAGCAATTTATTTTTAAACCTGGTTATCTTTCAGAAATGCCTGCCTCTCTCCACACCTCTAGGGCCAGGCAAGATCTCTATCATCATCAAGCCACATGTCCAAGCTCTCTGCCGGAAGCTTCATAAAGAAGCCCATTTCTCCTTCCTTCTGTCTTTCCTCATTAACACCTCTATGTCAACATTTTGAGTCTTTCAAACTAAGCTAGTTTTTAAAAATGACATCATAGTCTCCCAAAAGCTGCATGTTGAGAACTCAGTTTTAAGAATTTTTATGGAGAAGCAATCCTTGCTGAGAGGCCGAGGGCACTTAAAATTCCAGGAGCTGGGGAGCGGGAAGGGGGCTGCCCTCAAAGCCTTCCCACTATGTAGTCCAATAAAAACCTCCCCCACACTCTTAAACACTCCTGTAGTTAATTTGCAAGTGTTTTGTGTGGGTTGTTTCATGTTTATAAAGATGATTGCTTGGGCTTCAGGGGCATCACCGAGCACTTTCATTTCTGTGTCTATTTTCACCTGAGGGCTGACACTCAGCATCCCAAGCCTCTAGCCTTTGCCTGGGCTCCCAAGGATCACCCCGTACACTCATCTGCTGGCCCAGAACACACCTGAGCCCAACGCACTTGGGCCACATTGTTTTGTTGTTGTTTGCTTAATTTGAGACAGGTTTGCTATGTTAACCAGGCTGGCCTTGAACTTGTGTTCCTGCCGCCTCAGCTTCCCAAAGGCCGAGATTACAGGACTGTACCTCCAAGCCCGACCCTACTCACTTCAAAAAGGGCCATGTCCTAATACTCTTGAACATATGGACACATAGGTGGATTTGTATATTTTGGCTACTGTAAATAGTGCCATAGTGAACATAGGGTGTGAGGGTAATGGTGACACACTGACTTCCTCACACGTGGAAGCCGAAGTGTTGATCTCAGAAGTGAAGAGTAGGATAATGGTTGTCAGAAAGAGGCTGGGGGCCGGGCGGTGGTGGCGCACGCCTTTAATCCCAGCACTCGGGAGGCAGAGCCAGGCGGATCTCTGTGAGTTCGAGGCCAGCCTGGGCTACCAAGTGAGTTCCAGGAAAGGCACAAAGCTACACAGAGAAACCCTGTCTCAAAAAACCAAAAAAAAAAAAGAGGCTGGGAACAGCAGGGAAGAAAGGAAGGCAAGAAGACCTGGTGGTGGGATATCAAATATGGCTAGGTGAGAAATGAGCATCACTTCTCTGCAGCACAAAGAGGTGGTAACAGTCAGGGGAATTCGTCTATTTCTAAATAATTAGGAAACAAGTACCTTAATTCCTTTGTCATCACCCTGACAAAACCAGAGAAGGAAAAAGGCTTTACTTTGGTTCATGGTTTTCACAGGGTCTGTCCATGTGCTTAGGCACAGCCTGGAGTGTGTTACAGAAGCCTGTCTTCACTTTTGTGGCTGAATAGTGAGAAATTGAGGAAACAAGGGACACACCCCAGTGATCTCTGTTCTCAATTTAAACCACACCCCCTGCTTTTCCACATCCCTAATGATGGCATCACAATACAAAGCCATCAAGAGACTGATGTATAAAAATGTCAGGACAGACACACCCAAAGGTGGGCTTCACTAACCCCCAAGAGCTTCTTAATCCAGTCCAAGTGACAGTCAAAATTAACTATCACAAAATCTGAGTGTTCTGAGCATAAAAAATGACTGGGGTGACAGAAATGCTAAACACCTATGAGTCATTGTGTGTTATAGACACACAATATTGCCCAATTCTGCTCAGTTCTCCTGTGTCAATCAGAAGAGAAAGGAGAAGAAAGGAGGGGGAGAATGAGGAGGAGGGGGAGAAGGTAGAAGAGGAAGACAGGGAGGAGGAGGAGGAGGAGGAGGAAGAGGAGGAAGAGGAGAATGAATAAAGAGGAAGAGGAGAAAGCAGAGGATGAGGCCGAGGAGATGGAGGTGTTGGAGAAGGAGGAGAAAGTGGTGGGGAGTGAGGAGGAGAACAGCACCCACCAGCACTGGCCCAGGATATACAGCTATAACTTATTGGGCCAGGCAACCAAAACAGAAAGGAAAATGGGGGAACCAGGGACAGGGCACTGGGCAGCTCGGCTTCCGCCCCTGATGAAGGGGAACATCCAGCTGCAGAAGCTTAGAACCTCGCTGAAACCTTGAGGAGAAGGGGCTCTGTTTTAGCTCAGGAACTAAGGTGAGAAAAATGGGAAGCAGGAACCACCCGAGGGAATATGTGGAGGAACACATTGCTTTGCCTTCTGTAAATGGATGAGAGCCCCAGAGCATGCACCACAGGGTCGTGGGCACAGTACCTCCTCAGAAGAATCCTGTGGCTGGCATGCTCCTTCTCACTCAGTGCTCGGGAAGCCCTGAAGTTCCAAGGATCATGAGAACCTGGTGCAGATGGGGTGGAAGAAAGAACTCACCATCACAGCGTTCCCTGGAATGGGTGACTCTGGTCCACAGGGAGCCATGCCTCAGGGAAGGATAGGAGATCAAGCCAACCTCAGACCAGGGATTCCTCATTGAGTATATGTGTGCATGTTGCTAATCCAATAAGGGAGAAAGGGGGTATAAAAGATTTTGTAACAGCAAATGTTTTGTTTGGACAATTGAAAACTGAACGTCAGAGTCCATGGAAAATGGAGGGACAGCAAACTACCGTGGCAACAAAGGATCCAGAGGTAGGAGCAAACCAAACAGAGCAACCTGGAAAGAGAAGCAGAGGCTACCAGGAGAACTCTGGATATTCCAGGCGATGGAGACACCCTCTCAGCACAGCTGCAAATGGGAAAAGTGACTCTTCCTACAATCTGTTTTTGTTTGTTTGTTTTTCGAGACAGGATTTTGTAGACGAATTTTTCTTTGGGCTGCTAGCTCACAAAAAATAACAAGAAGACTTATTATTAATTATAAAAGCTCAGCTTATAGCTTAGGCTTGTCCCACTAGCTCTTATAACTTAAATTAACCCATTTCCATTCATCTACATGTTGCCATGTGACTCGTGGCTTTTACCTCTCCTGCATGTCTTGCTCTCTTTGTGTCTGGCTGGCAACTTCACCTTTCTTCTTCCCAGAGCTCTCTGTAAAGAAGCCCCTGCTATACCTCCTGCCTAGCTACTGGCCATTTAGCCTTTTATGAAACCAATAATAGTGGCATATCTTTATGCAGTGTAATCAAATATCTTGAAACATTTCCTCCTTTTTGTTTACATAAGAAGGAAAAGGTTTTAACTCTAACATAGTAAAACTATATACAATAAGAACAATCATCAGGTAAGACTTACATTTACAATATCCAGTCCATTTGTATTGGCAAATTTGAAGAAACTATTCTATTATCTATCTTATCTTGATGAGTTCAAAGTTTTATACCTAAACCATTTTTTATCATAACTTGTATTACCAACCCAAAACTATCTTTTTAGACCTCAAAACATTTTCTTAGATAAACAATTTAAACTGTTATATCTCTCAACCTTACACACTTTACACCTCTTTTGTGAGTTTCTTTTCTGAATTTGGTAACAAGGAAAACTGTAACTATAACAATCTCATCTTCAACTCCATTAGAGACCCAAGAAGGATATAATATTACCTGAGTAAACAGAAAATGCAGAGCAAACAACTTCCAAAACTATAGAAATGGCAGAAACACCTGGCTGCTTGGACACTCAGCCCAAGGTTCCTCTGCAACATTGGGGCATCCATCTTGGGCCTACAAGCCTAGAATATATGACAGAATCTCTGGTGAAGCAGGAATTTTGAAGGACTGTCCCACCTTGTTTTGACAAAGTTTGGCAGTTGCTTTCTTTTTCCTGCTTTTCCAGTTTAGACACCAAACTGTCGGCAGTTTCTTTGCCCAGTGGCTAACTTTGCAACCTCATATGGAGGTTCTTCAATGCCCATCATCCTTTTTTGAAGTAGATTGGTGCTGGCAGGAGCAGATATGTCTCACTGTCATGAAAAGCCTTATGTTATTTTTTCTTTTTTCTTTTCTTTCTTTTTTTTTTTTTTTTGATTTTTGAGACAGGGTTTCTCTGTGTAGTTTTGGTACCTCTCCTGGATTTCTCTCTGTAGACCAGGCTGGTCTTGAACTCACAGAGATCCGCCTGGCTTTGCCTCCCAAGTGCTGGGACTAAAGGCATGTGCCACCACTGCCTAGCTGCCTTATGTTATTAAAACATTTTAATCGACATATTCTATAGGTCTTTGAAGTGTTTGAAGATTATCTATCTAAAATATATCTCTGTATGACATTGAAAACATACCTAACATACTATAAGTTTGATTGTTACAGATGACTAACTATTAATCTGTATTTCTTTATTATCCTAAATAGCTTTCAAGGACTAAAACTTTACATTTTTAAATGAGCTGCATAGGTACAATACTTTAAGCAAGAATTGAAACATATATAATATAACAAAAATAACCTTAAATTTGTATCAATATACAAAAATCCATACTAATGTAAAATATTTGAGGCTAGTGTGGTTGTTTAAAAGTAGACTCAACAGCCCACCTTTTATCTCACCATTTCTATATTATATCTCCCCTTTTGCCTTCAGAAAGAGATCCCTGAATCTAATCTTTGTTCAGCTTTTTTCCTGACAATGACCAACCCCCCTACATGATGACAAACATCCATAACCCACTGAATGACCAAAAACCACCCACCCCAACTCTTGGGAATGTGGGCATCATGTTCTCTAGACTGTTCCTTGTTGTCTGTGGGTGACAGCATCTTTTGGGGATTCTGAGAAAATTGGGATGAGGGTTAAGTCCTGAGAAAACTAGTTATAACACTTGTTGTCCAGTCTCTGTGCAATGGGAAAATGCAAGTCTTATTTGTAGTCATGGCTAGGATAGTCTGTGAGGCTGGACCATCTCAGCCAGCAGCCTTGAAGCTGTTTTGGATGCAGAATTCTGAGGAAACTATAACAGAGGCACTCTGAGAGGCCAGATTACCAGGGCCACCATTTTTGTTGGTGTCTGCTCCCCTTGCTCTGAAAACACACAAACTTTAAAAGGTAATGTACATATCTGCATTAACACAAGTGTGGACTGTGCACTGTACACAAGCCAGCCAAAGATGATATTTGTTTTATTCTTGAGCAGGTAAAATATATGTCACCTGTCATGTAGTCTTTTTTTTCTAGGTTTATTTCTTTATGTCTGTAGCCAGAATTTTCAGAGGGTCTCCCCCAGTCAAATCTGATCTCTATCAACCTTGAATGAATCCACAGCCTTTCATTTCTGTGGAAACAAAAGAATAACCTCTTCCCAATGCAACAAAATCTTTGACTTCCATTTTGAAGTAAAGGCATTTTTAAAATATATAGATTGGTTTAATTTAACAGTTTCCATAACCCAGTGTCTCTCAGCAGCTATTGTTTGCTCATTAGCAATAAAAAAATTTAAAGTCAACAAGACACCATATAGGATCCAGACTCCCTGTGTATTTTCCATCTTTACATGGAGTATCCTTTCTATATTATTTTATTCTCTCTTTATAAACTTTATCTTATTATTTATAAACTTTTTAAATGACTGTCTATACCCATTTTCTTTTCCTTTTTAAGCCTATGCACACTTTTTAAACACACTGTAACCTGTTTAGAGGTTTCCATCTGACTCTGTCTTTACTGAGCATCTGCAGCTGTCTCTGATCATGTGAGACAAATCTTAAACTATTATGTCACCTGCCACGTGGCTCAGCTCAGCACATGGTACTGGTGGCTGGCTCCATCCCACAGGCAATGGTTGTTAGCCACATCTCTGCACACCAATGAGCCTAACTGAGTGACCACAGTTATCAGGAAGCCACATTTGACTCTGCTCCAAACTTCAAAAAAAAAAAAAACTTTCTCAGGCCTCATGTGGGTATATGTGGCTCCACATTGGGCTCCATGTGTAGACATGTTTGTCTTTGGGCTGCCAGCTCTCTGTACAGAAGTTCCTGCTATACCTCCTGCCCAGCTACTGGCCATTTAGCTTTTTATTAAACCAATCACAGTGGTGATTGGTTTAATATCTTTACACAGTGTAATCAAGTATCTTGCAACAGAATTTCTCTGTGTAGCCCTGGCTGTACTGAAACTCACTCTGTATACAGGCTGGACTCAAACTTGCAGAGTCTGCCTGCCTATGCCCAGATGTGCTGGGATTAAAGACATCACCATCGCTGAGCTCTACAGTCTATTTTTTGTTTATTCATCTATTTAATTTACATCCAGGCCTCAGCTTCCCCCATCCTTCTCTCCCAGCACTCTCCCACATCCCCCCCCCCCCGCCCGCACACCTCAGTCCCTTTCTCTTCCATCTCCATCTAGGAAAGGGCATGTCTCCTATGAGTCAATAAAACATAGCATATCAAGTAAGACTAAGGACCTCCCATGTGTTTGATGTTGGTAATTGGCTTGCTGTATATTGCTTTTATTATGTTTAGATATGTCCCTTGAATCCCCATCTCTCCATGACTTTTATCATGAAGGGGTGTTAGAATTTGTCAAAGGTTTTTTCAGCATCTAATGAGATGATGTTGTTTTTCTTCTTTCAGTTTGTTTATATGGTGGATTACATTTACCAATTTTCATATGCTGAACCATTTCTGTATCTCTGGGCTTAAGCCTACTTGGTCATGGTGGATGATCTTTTTAATGTGTTCTTGGATTTGGTTTGCCAGTATTTTATTAAGTATTTTTGCATCAATGTTCATGAGTGAAATTGGTCTGTTATTCTCTTTCTTTGTGGGGTCTTTGTGTGGTTTGAGTTTCAGGGTAACTGTGGCCTTATAGAAAGAATTTTGCAATGTTCCAATTGTTTCTATTTTGTGGAATGCATTGAAGAGTATTGGTATTAGTTCTTCTTTGAAAGTCTGGTAGAATTCTGCACTGAAACTACCTGGCCCTGGGCTTTTTTTTTCTCCTTTGGTTGGGAGATTCTAATGACTGCTTCTATTTCCTTAGGGGTTATTGGTCTATTTAATTGTTTATCTGATCTCAATTTAACTTAGGTAAGTGGCATCTATCAAGAAATTTGTCCATTTCTTTTAGATTTTCCAATTTAGTGGAGTACAGGTTTTTGAAGTATAACCTAATGGTTCTGTGTATGTCCTCAAAGTCTGTTGTTATGTCCCCCTTTTCTTTTCTGATTTTGTTTATTTGGATATTCTCTCTCTGCCATCAGCTAGTTTGGATAAAGACTTATCTATTTTGTTGATTTTCTCAAAGAACCAATTCTTTGTTTCATTGATTTTTATATTGCTCTGTTTCTATTTTTACTGATTTCAGCCCTCAGTTTGATTATTTCCTGCAGTCTACTCCTCTTGGGTGTGTTTGCTTCTTTTTGTTCCAGAGCTTTCGGATGTGCCATTATGAGATCTCTCCAAATTCTTCATGAAGGCACTTACTTAGTGCTATGAACTTTCCTCTTAGCACCATTTTCATTGTGTCCCGTAAGTTTGGGTATGTTGTGCATTCATTTTCATGGAATTCTAGGAAGTCTTTAACTCCTTTTTTATTTCTTCCTTGACCCAGTGGTAACTCAGTAGAGAGTTGTTTAGTTTCCATGAGTTTGTAGGCTTTCTGTTGTTTCTGTTGTTGTTAAAATCCAGCTTTAATCCATGGTGGTCTAATAAGATACAGGGGGTTATTTCAATTTTTCTTGTATCTGTTCAGACTTGCTTTGTGGCTGAGTATATGGTCATTTTTGGAGAAGATTCCATGTGGTGCTAAGAAGGTATATTCTTTTGTGTTTGAGGGGAATGTTCTGTAGATAACTGTTAGGTCCATTTGAGTCACAATGTCTGGTAGTTCTGTTATTTCTTTGTTTAGTGTCTGTCTGGATGACCTGTCCATTGGTGAGAGTGGGGTGTTAAAGTTTCCAATTATTATTGTGTAGGGTTCTATGAGTGATTTAAGCTTTAGTAATATTTCTTTTACAAATGTGGGTGCCCTTCCATTTGGGGCATAGATGTTCAGAATTGAGATAGCGTCTTGGTGGGTTTTTCCTTTGATGAATGTGAAATGTCCTACAGTCTATTTTTAAGTTTATTTACTCTATGTGTGTGTGTGTGTGTGTGTGTGTGTGAGAGAGAGAGAGAGAGAGAGAGAGAGAGAGAGAGAGAGAGAGAGAGAGAGAGAGAGAGAGAGAGAGAGAGAGAGAGAGAGAGAGAGAGAGAGAGGCGTGTGTGTGCTGGTGCATGCACGCCACAGCTCATGTGTGGAGGGCAGAGGGTAGCCTTAGGAAGTCAGTTATTCCCCTCCACCTTGGCTCTTACTGTTTCTACTGCTGAATTTCGTGATCCAGGCTGGCTGGCCTACAAACTCCCAGGTGATTCTCCTGTCTCCACCTGCTTTTTCTTGCTATAGGAATGCTGGGATTACAGATGCAGGATCTCACTGAAGCTGACTTTTCATGTGGGATCCAGAGATGGAGCTCTGGCCTCCAGCTTGCATGGCTAATGCCTATACTAGCCGAGCTGCTTCCCCAGCCCTTCTTATACATCTTTATGCATTGTCTGGCTATTGTGTAATAATTTACTTTGAGATTGAAACATTTCATCCTACAGGGAAGCTCTTTAAATAGGAAGGTAAACAACCTAAAAGAGCTTCAGGAACTCCCTGAAGCTGACCAGATTCAGTAGGTCCCTCCCTGCCAGAGTAAGCAATAAAAGCTGAGTTCCCCTCAGACAGAAGGAAGCTGAGTTGCAAAGAAGACTTGGAGACCAGACCAGACCAGCTGCGTGGAAGAAACAAAAGCTGATCTGAAGAGGTTTAGTCAGCCTGAAAAGGACTCTCTACAACTGGCTGAGCCGCCTGAAGGCTGTGCAGTGTGCTCCAGGTTTCCCAGCTCTGTGAGCTGTCACCATGCAGGGGTGAGCCCAGGTGATGCAGCTGCCTTTGAGTCTTTTTGCTCCTGTAAGTACCCCTCACCAATACTCCTCTAAGTAACCCCAATACCACCAAGTTGGACTTTGGTGTTATCCCTACTTTGCTCTGTTGTGGGGTCCCTATCTGGGGTGAGTAGACATGTGTTGTGGCTCCTAGGAAAAATTTTATCACACAATTGGCCCTCCTTTCTTCCTTTGCTTGAGGCCTCAGGGTTATGGAATCCTCCCCAGCCTGGTTTCCTGCCAAAGACTCACAAAAACGATACTTCCATGGCACTTACGGTTGGTAGCATAGCCCTGGTGAATGTGCCTGGGCTTTTCAGAACACATCACTTTTATTCTAGCATGGTCTTGAGATCCCAGCAGACCCCTAGACAATCTGTCAGCTTCGGATGCCCACTTCTATACAGGCTTCCCAGTATCACAAGGGCAAAGAGAACAGGCTAGACCAGGAGGAAAAGGGTGATAAATAAGGTTTGGGCATAAAGATAATGTAAGTGGCCATTGCCAGGAAGGCTGGGTGGACGTCAGAGAAAGCCTGTGTTGGGTGTACACATTTAAAACATTTTTTCAGTCTTGTCTGGGGAAACAGCTCAGTTAGAAACTGATTGCCTTGCGGGCATGAGAACCTGAGTTCACTCTTTAGAATCCACTTTAAAAAGCCAGGCTTGGTGGTGCACACACATATTACCAGCACTAGGGAGGCAGAGACAAGTGGATCTCTGAGGCTCAGTTACCAGCCCACCTAGACTGACTGGCAGGCTTCAGGCCAGGAAGACACCCTGTCTCGAGAGAAATGTGCCCAGCTCTCAGAGAATAATGCTTCAGGTTAACTCCAGGCTTCCACATTACATGCACACACAGATAAATGAACCCCCTCCCCACCACACACACACACACATTCACAAGTATGTGGACACACACACGAATTGCCAGTATTACTGTGAGTACAGTCTGGAGTTTCTAGGCATCAGTCTTCTCATTGATATAACGATACTGTTAATGTCGTTTGGATCTAAGCATTAGTGCCACTACCACCATTAACATCACTACCGCTGTCATTAGCAGCATTGGCACTATTATTATCACCATCATCACTAACACTTCTACCATCATATCACTGTCACCACTAACATTTCCACTACCATCACCATCATCACTTTCATCACCAATATTATAACCACCGTCATGGCCAACATCATCATCATTATCATCGTCGTCGTCGTCGTCGTCGTCGTCGTCGTCGTCGTCGTCGTCATCATCATCATCATCATCACTATCCTCACCAACTTTATAACATAACTACTCTCACAGTCTTCGCTACCATCACTGACATGATCAATGACTAGGGAGGGTCTTGGGTGGGACCAATACCTAGTTTGGAACCCTGTTAAGCAGAGCAGAGCCACAATCTTTAACTGCTCTATCCCTGACCCCCAAACAGCTTAATGAGTGACATCTTGACAAAGAAGGTGGAAAAATCCAGTCAGTTTCTGTTATCTTTTTAGCAATTTAAATTATGGCAAGTTGTAGAATATTCCTTTACACTGTGTGAAGATAAATTGCTGTGATTGGTTTAATCAAAAGCGAAATGGCCAATAGCTAGGAAAGATTTTCAGGGCAGAGAGAATGTTGGGAAGAAGAAAATGGAGTCACCAGCCAGACATAAAGGAAGCATGACAAGCCAGGCAGTGATGGCGCACACCTTTAATCCCAGCACTCGGGAGGCAGAGCCAGGCAGATCTCTGTGAGTTTGAGGCCAGCTTGGTCTACAGAGCGAGATCCAGGACAGGCACCAAAAAGAAGCATGACATGTAGGAGATGAGGTAACAAGCCATGAGCCATGTGGTAGCATGTAAATGAATAGAAATGGTTAATTTAAGTTAAGTGAGAAGCAAGCCTATGCTATCGGCTGAACTTTCATAATTAATAATAAGTCTCCCTGTCATTTATTTAGGAGCTGTCTGACAGGGCAGAGAAAGACAAGTTACAGTGGCATGCTGTGGATGATTGATTGATAAATAAAACACTGATTGGCCAGTAGACAGCCAGGAATTATAGGCAGGACTAACAGAGAGGAGAATTGAGAGAACAGGAAGGCAGAGAGGAGGAGATGCCAGCCTGCCTTCCAGGGAGCATCACGTAAAGGCAGCAGGTAAAGCCACGGAACATGTGGCAACATATAGATTAACAGAAATGGGCTGAGTATAAGAGTAAGAGCTAGACAGTGGTAGGCCTGAGCTAATGGCCGAGCAGTTTAAATAATGTAAGCGTCTGTATGTTTACTTTATAAGTGAGCTACGGGACTGCCAGGACCTGGAGAGAAAAACTCCAGCTATAGGGGCATCATATCCCAGGCTAAAATAAATCATCTTGCACCCTTTAAAATGTTCAGTGAGGGAGCTGGAGAGATGGCTCAGCAGTTAAGAGAACTGGCAGCTCTTACAGAGGACCCAAGTTCAATTCCTGGGAGATCTGATGCCCTCCTCTGGCCTCCATGGGCACCAGCTGTATAAGTTGTGCATATATATACATACAGGTAAAACATGCACACACAAAAAAATAAAGATTTAAACTGTTCTGTGCAATGGCATTAGGTGCATGCCCACTGTTATGTAATGCCAACAGCCACCCATCCCCAGAGATTTTGTATCTGAAACTCTGCGCCTGTGAAACCCATCCTCCCTGACCCCAGCTCTCGACGTCTATCACTCCACTTTCTGTCTCTATAGACTGCACTGCTGGATGCCTCAGACAAGTGAAGTCATGAGGTACTTGTCTGCCTGTGACTGATTTATTTTAATACAGATAATGTTCTCAAGGTTCCTTCTCTATCAAGGGTGCATATGATTTCACTGTGCAGACAGATTACCCTTCATGTATGCATTCATCTGTAAAGAGACACTTGGAGTACTTTCATATTTTAGCTACTATGGATGGTGTTTACAGTCTCTTGCTGCCTTTGAGCATTGAGAACATTAGTCCTATACGTGCTGTTGTCTTTATGAAGGCTTTGAGTATTAACCTGCGGCTGTGGCAGTATTATGGCTTTCAGTAGGGAATCTGAAGACGTGACAGCTCTCTCGAGCTCTTCTGGTGACTGGTGGCCATGGTGTCTGTTCTCTGGCTCCCCTCAGCCACAATCCCTCTGTAATCTCAGCGGTATGACCAATTTTCCATCATACTCACTTCTGCCCTTTCCTTTCCTGCCCTGGCTGCTCTCAGGTTGTCCATCTTCTGCTCTGGAGGAGCCTGCTGCCTGTTACCCACTCAGCTGTCACAGTCTCTGCCGACCAGCTCCCGTTTCCCCTGGCGCTCTTTGATGCTTCAATGCTTCCACATCAGTTCATCCTGCACTGCTAAAAGTAACCGAGAAAATCCTTTTATCAGGCCTTATGTAACCTGGTGGGGCACAGGGACAACATGGGAGAGTCCCTCTCACAGGACTGGGTAAATCTGAGCAGCTACTTAAACAGGTGAAGAAGGGACATTCGGACCAATCATGGTCGTGTGTTTGATGAACTGTAGTGTAGCCTTTGGTTCTGAATCAGTCAATTATAGACATATGTTTGGGCCAATCACAGTCATGTCTATCTGTAGCATGAATCTTAGACGGTCTTATTAATAAAATCAAACCCGGGGCCAGTTATTGGGGTGAACACTGGAAGATCAGAGAGACAGAACAAGCCACAGCTTCCTCACCTCGCAGGATCCTCAGCTGGTCTTTTTTCCTCAGACTGGAGGCCTCTGAGTCCTCATCCAGAATGGGTCTCAGCTGAACTGCTGCTCGAAAGCCTGAAAGCTTAACCAGCCAAATGCTTAACCAGCCAAATGCTTCTAGTTTCTGGTCCTCATGCCTTATATACCTTTCTGCTTTCTACCACCACTCCCTGGGATTAAAGGCTCGCTTTCTGGGATTAAGGATGTGTGTCACCATGTCTGGCTGTTTCCAGTGTGGCCTTGAACTCACAGAGATCCAGAGGGATTTCCGTCTCTGGAATGCTAGGATTAAAGGCATGAGTGCCACCATTTTCTAGCCTCTGTATCTAGTGGCTGTCTGTTCTCCGACCCTAGATAAATTTATTAGGGTACACAATACTTTGGGGAACACAATACCACCACATCTATCAGCACAACCATAGCATTGCCTTGACTAGACCAGCAGGGGAGATGCACCTTATCTGGCCGAGTTGGACATAGCTACAGGGTCATCTAAAATTAGCCAAGGCTTGAGATGGAGACCAGTCCGCTAGAAACCATTTCAAAGAATGCTAGCTGAGCCCAGGCCATCAGCTATGATCTCTTTCTAGTTATCTCAAGTTATGCAGTGGAGTATTCCTGAGAGCTAGGGTGGACATCAGGTAACCTAGCTGCTAACCAGAGAGTCACATAGCCCTAGGCCCTGACACCTTTGTTGTTTATGGGAAAATGAACCTCAGAAGAGTGTATGCAACTACCACCAAGGATAATTTCCGCTAACACCAATAGTGATTTTTAGTCTATTGTGACAGTGCCTAGCCCTGCTCAATGTCCCAGGAAAAGACTGGTTCCCCTTTGTTGGCCTCAAAAACACAGCAAAGGTCAAGGGGAAGAATTCAGTAGGAGAGAGGGGTGGACATCTCTCTAGTTCTGCCCTAAACAAGCTCTATGACTGCAAGCAGCTGCCACTTCTCTATGCTTCAGATCTTCCCTAGTAAATAATGGGACCAGCACCCAAGTGTGTAATCCCAGCACTCAGGAGGCTGAGGCAGGAGGATTGCTGTGAGTTTGACCCCAACTGGCCACACATAATGAGTATGAAGCCAATCAGAGCTACATAGCAAAACATAAATATGAAGTCCCTGACCAGGCCTGACGAAGAGCACCATCTCAGGAAAAATGAATTGTATTTACTGTAAAAGAGATGCCAGGGTTGATGGTCTGCTCAGCCAGGTAACACCTTAGAGAGCAGGTTTGCCTTTTTCCATAGTTTAAAAAGTTCAGGGAAACAGCATTGAATTTTTACTTTTTTATAATTTTAAAAAATGTTTTGAAGATATAATTACACTGGTTTCCCCTTCCTTTTCTTCCCTCCAAACCCTCATATGATATTCCCTCATTGCTGTCTTTCAAATTCGTGGCCTCCTTTTCTTTAATTGTTTATATATACATATGTATATAGGTGTGTGTGTGTGTGTGTGTGTGTGTGTGTGTGTGTGTGTGTGTGTCTGGGTAAGTGTGTGCCACCAGAAGAAGCCAGAAGAGGGTGTGAAATCCCCTGATCTGGAGTCATAGGAGGTTGTGAGCTGGATTAGAGTGCTGGGATCAGAACTTTGGTCTTCATGATTGAGCAACAAGCATTTTTAACCCCTGAGCCATCTCTCCAGTCTCTGAGGACTGAATTTCTTTTCTTTCTTTCTTTCTTTTCTTTTCTTTTTCTTTTTTTTTTTTTTTGAGACAGGGTTTCTCTGTGTAGTTTTGGTACCTGTCTTGGATCTCACTCTGTAGACCAGGCTGGCCTTGAACTCACAGAGATCACCTGGCTCTGCCTCCTGAGTGCTGGAATTAAAGGTGTGTGCCACCACTGCCTAGCAAGAATTGAATTTCTTAAACTCTAACATTTGTATCTTCTCAAAATATGTTTTTCAAAGGAGACTTAGCAAGTTACAAAAAAAAAAAAAAAGATTGTGATGGTAGAGTTTTGTTTTTTTGTTTGTTTGTTTGTTTTTTGTTTTTTTCCCTGTAATTCTCTTTTTAAATAGGAAGATAATACCTGTCATGACTTGTAGGGCTTTGGACTATTTCAGTTTTTTATTGCTGTGTTAAAACAGCCTGCTGAACACCTTACGAATAAAGAGGGTTATTTGGCTGGAAATTCTGATACCTGGAAGACCCAAAGAGTGTGGTGCCAGGACCCTGTGAGCCCTCCCTGTAAACATTACAACTTAGATGGAAAGGTATCCTGGCAGTCTGGAGCCAAGTAGTACACAGTCATTGAAAGCATAGCAGCTTACGGCCCTACTCCAGGGAAAGGCCTGTCCCCCACACCGACCCATGCAAGTGTAACAGCTCTGCTCCTGCAAGGGAGGGTTTCCCAGTGAAGTTGTTACAGCTCTGTTCCTCTCTGCTCTGGAGAAGTGTTACAGCTCTGCTCAGGTCCCCCTGAGTATAACAACTCTGCTCCACTGGGGGACAGTTTCTCTAGCAAAAGTGTTTCAGCTCTGCTCCCCTCCGGCTCTGGGGAAAGTTGTTACAACTGGGCTCTAGGGTAAGAAGCAGCAGCAAACTGAACAGGGCACAGAGTTTATATAGGGTTTCTTGGGGGAGGGGCAGAGTTTTCTAGGGTGGCTAGGGATTGGTGGATTTTTGTGGCCTGATTCTGGGGCAAGCTCAGGGATTGGAAAAATTATGCAGCCTGACTCTGGAGCAAACTCAGGGATTGGAAGAATTATGCAGCCTGACTCTGGAGCAAGCTCAGGGATTGGTAGGATTTCAAACCCTGGTCCTGGGATCAAGTCAGAGTCAGGGTGTGTTTTCCTTGGCCCATTTTACCCTACACTTCACAGAAAATGAAAAGGGACATGATCTGTATGTGAGTGGACAAGTGTGGGGAATGACCTCTTCATAACAGCCCACTCTTTTAGAAGCACATTCTTGTACAGCAGCATCAGTCTCTTCCTGGGGCATACTCTTGTGCCTGGCTTCTAGTTCATGAACTCTGAGAGAGACTCAAACCATGTTCAAGTCTTAGCAGAGACTCATTCTAATTGGTGAGAAAAGCAGGAGATCATAGGCCCCTATAAGCTGGCACCTCATAGTCTACCAAGGGCAGGGCCTCTCAAGCCCACCTGTGAGCTGGCACCTCACAGTCCACCAAGGGCGAAGCCTCTCAAACCCAGACAATCTTCAGAACCTCAGAGCTAGACCTGTGTTTTCAAAATCTCTTGAGGTTAGGGAATATGGTTTGGTAGATAAAGCACTTACCTAGCATACAGGAGGCCTGACCTTTGACCCCCAATACTGTGTACACTAGGCATGGCCACAGACATATACAATGCCAGCATTCCAGAGGTGAAGGCAAGAGAATCAGAAGTTTAAAGTCATTCCTGGATATATAGTGAGTTTGAGGCCATACTGAGATACAGGAGACCCTGTCTCAAAAAGGGAGGGGCCCTTTGAAATATATTTCCAATGATTTTAATATTCAGCAAGATTGGGGATCACTGACATAGATTCCTCAGCCTTTGTAAACAAAAGTCAAGCATCAGAAACATGGCTGCCTATCTGTTTGGTTATGGTATTCAGTGATGGCTGTTTGTGTGGGTATGTGTATCCATGAGGTGCACATGGTGAAGCCAGAAGTTGACCTCGTTCAAGTGTCTACCTATACAGCTCTCTACTTACTTACTTACTTAGTATTAACTAATTAATTATGGAAACTAGGTCTCTCACTGAACTTGGAGCTTACTGCTTTATCTAGACAGGCTTATCAGTGAGCCCTGGGGATCCACCTGTCTCCCTCATTTTCTCCACCTAGGGTTGGCTTTTACACTGGTGCTAGGAATCCAAACTCAGGTCCTCATACTTGCACAAAACAAGTACTCCTCAAGCTGAGCCACCTCTCCCAGTTGCTGTCTTGGCTTTTGCTTAGAGGAAACACACCCTATGGGATGTCCCCAGTGTTCTGAGGATTTTTCAATCTCCATGATTCTGTATCTACAGGTCAAGGGTAAATGTTTCTGATGTGAAACGAGCACTATGATTCTCCTGTGAGGTTCTCTGGTGAGGTACCCTTGAAACCCTGGTGTTGGGGGAGATTTATTCATGTTGATTGCTACCAGACCATCTACCTCGGTTTGGAGGGTGGAATCCACATTTAGCTGACTGGAGTGAACCATAGAGTTTCCTGGCTGACTCAGAGGGAGATAGAAGGACACAGGGAAGAGGAAGAAGAGGAGTTGAGAGGTTGGGTGGTCTTTTTGATTTGGGAAGTGGAATCTAGGGCAGGTGTTCATGTCTCTGTTGCTTTGAGGTTTATTCCCTAATATTTACTCCCAAGTTTCATTTTTTTTAAATAAAACAACAAAAGAAATCACAGTTATTGGTGTCTGATGCATGGTGATATCACCTGGTGGCTTTTAAACCTTCCACTTCCCTGTATGACCCTGTGTCACCATAGATCACCAGCTTTTCACACCAAGGGCTTTCCTTGTTGTGATCTGCGAAGCTACTTGCTGAATCTGTAGCCACCTGAGTCAGCTGCTCATCACTGGCTCAGTCATTCAAGTGGCCCGGTGCCCTCCCACACCACATCCTATCCAAGTGGTCTTCTGCCTGTTCTCCCCTGGTGCCTGCTTCTCAGGCCTCTCCCCCCTCTCCCTGCATAGATGGCACAAGTCCCTAGGCAGAGCCCCTCCCAGGCAGTTCTCTGTGTGACACAAATGCCTGGACTGAGCAGAGCTAGTCCAGCTGCCTGGCCATCCCCCCACAGCCACCACCACCATGACCTCTGCTCACCACAGCTCCTGCCCTGGTCTTGGGCTTTTACTGCTGCTGCTCCCATCACAAGCTGCTGAGGGGCCTGTCGCCACCAGTATCCTCTGCCTAGTTGTGCTGAGCAGCAACAGCTAACCACCACTGTCACTAGTGGCAGCGATCCTATCCTATGCTGTGCCACAGATGCATGGTTTTCTCTTACCAGTTTCCTTACATTACCTCTTCAGACAGCTCACCCCCTCCCTACACAGTGCTTGAGCAGCCACAGTGGCCCCCTCTCTGCTCGCCCTCTGTGCCAGCACAGTTGAACTTTATCACTGCAGCTGACTACCCCCACACATCTCTGCCTACCCTGTCAGCATCATCAGAGCTGGTAAGACACTTGGGAATTAGGTTTTTTTAAAAAAAGGGAAAAATTTCCCATGTTAAGAATCAGAAATATAACAATGCAGGGAGTTAGGACCCTGTTTAGTGCTGCTATGGATGGTTTGCAAATAGAAAAAAAATAAATGAGGGGATAAGAAACACAGCTAAGATTGACATAATGTTGATCATAACTATGATCAGTTTAAATGAGGGGATAAGAAACACAGCTAAGATTGACATAATGTTGATCATAACTATGATCAGTTTGGTAATTCATATTTTATACTTAAAAAAGTGGTTTAATAACTGTGCCAGATATGATAATTTGATAAGATACAAACCTTAGAAAGAATTACTATTGATAAGATACAAGCTTTAGAAAGGCTTACTACTGATAAGATACAAGCCCTACAAAGACTTATTAATGAAAATAAGAAAAATTTGACTGATAAAATACAAGCCTTGGAGGACTTACTATTGATAAGATACAAGCTTTAGAAAGACTTACTACTGATAAGATTAAAGCCTACTAATGAAAACAAGAAAAATATTCAGACACAAAGAGAGTAATTTAGAGCAGAACCTATTATATTATGGCATTATGAAATTGAAGAGGAACAGCCCAAGGTTATTGGAAAACCAACTTTAATTTATCCAGTTAGCATGAAAGAATGACCACCAGATGATAGGCAACCCCAAGACTATGCAGAAGCTAACTGGAATCTTGTCAAAATGTTAGATTTGAGGAGATTTAAGGAAGCAAGACTTTCATATGCTATACATTCACCTTTTGTGAAGCAGATGTTAAATTCATGGGCCACTCAGAACAAAATTATTCCATAATACTGGAAAGATTTAGTTACAGCAGTACTGGAAGCTGGTCCTCAATTACAGTGAAGAACATGGTGGAGAGATGAAGCTAGGGTCATGGAACAATGGGATACGGCTAGAGGTTATGAGATTTCCCAAGGTCAATTTCTTGGTGAGGGCCATTATGCTGATGTGGAAAGATGGATTACATTCGATGATCACACATTGACCCTTTGCCATACAGCAGCTTTGAATGTTTGGGATAAGGTTGAAGAATCAGAAAAGAGGACTGAGCCATTTACTAAAGTTATACAAGGCTTGAAAAAAGCCTTCACTGATTTTTTACAAAGATTGATTTTAGCTGTAAATAGAATGATAACAGATCCAGAAATTAGGCAAATCTTAATTGAATTTTTGTATTTTTGAAATGCTAATTTAGAATGTAAAAGGGTGATCAGGCCTTTAAAGACAAGATCAGCACTCATAGATGAATGGATTAGAAATACAGATGATCAGTAAAAAACAATGACATCATGAAATTTTCAGGCAAATGGATGGAACTAGAAAATATCATCCCGAGTAACCTGAGGTAACCCAGACTCAGAAAGACAAACATAGTATGTACTCACTCATAAGTGGATATTACATGTAAAGCAATGGATAATCAGACTACAACCCACAGCTCCAGAGAAGCTAGCTAACAAGGAGGACCCTAAGAGGGACACATGGAGTGCCCTGGGAAAGGGAACTAGATGATATCTCCTGAGTAAACTTGGGGATGGAGGGGCAATAGAGGGCTGGGGATGGGGGATGAGAACACAAGGGAATGGAATGGCCGATCTGGGGGAGGGACAGAGTGGGAGATCAATGAAAGAGATATCTTGATAGAGGGAGACATTATGGGGATAGGGAGAAACCTGGTACTTGAGAAGTTCCCAGGAATCCCCAAGGATGATCCCAACTTAGACTACTAGCAATAGTGGAAACAGTGCCTGAGCTGGCCTATCCTGATAATCAAATTGGTGAATACCCTAACTGTCATCATAGAGCCTTCATCCAGTAGCTGATGGAAGCAGATGTAGAGATCCACAGCCAAGCACCAGGCCAAGCTCTGAGAATCCAGTTAAAGAGAGGGAAGAGGGATCCTATGAACAAGGGGCATCAAGATCATGATGGGAAAATCTATTGAGAAAACCAAATCAAGCTAGTGAGAACTCATGCACTTTAGACCAACAGTTGTGGCACCTGCATGAGACTGGACTAAGCCCTCTTCATAAGTGAGACAGTTGTGTAGCTTGGTCTGTTTAAGGGGCCCCTGGCAGTGGGATCAGGATCAGCACATGAGCTGGCTTTTTGGAGCCCATTACCTGTGGTGGGATAACTTTCACAGTCTTGATGCAGAGGGAGAGGCTTGGACTTGCCTCAACTGAATGTACCAGGCTTTGTTGACTCCCCATGGGAGGCCTTACCTTTTTGGAGGAGGGGATAGGGGGAGGGTTGAGGGAAAGGCTGGAGAGGAGCAGGAGGAGGGATGAGAGGGGAATCTGTGATTAGTCTATAAAATAAATAAAAAATTTCTTAATAAAGAAAACCCAAGAAATATAGCTGATATATACTCATATCATATATCATATACATGATATACTCATGACAATACTTGGATAGGAGAGGTGAATTCCTAAAACTTTAATAAAAATCAAAGAAACAAATGTTTAGGTAAACAAGATCACCTAAAAAGGAATTGTAGGCAAGGCATTCCTAGAAACAATAGTTTTTCTAGAGATAATCCAATCCAGCATTCAGAAATATACAGAAGGTGTCACAAAGGCCAACATTGGAGTATTGAATGCAGATCAACAAGAGATAGGAAAGGTAACTCTTTGCAATTGGGAAACACCTTGAGAGGGCCTCTCAAAGACTCCAATGTCAAATTTGGTTCAATCATTCTCTATCACCATGGTAGAACCTCCTCCACAGAGCAATTAAATGCATGTTGTTAAAAACCATACTGCTCTAGATGACGGAACAGCTTCAGTAGATAAAACAAAAATTTTAAGGGAGACCATAAAGCAAGTATTTTGACAAATTTTTATAAATGATCAAAGGCCAAAGCTAAAAATATGGATAAAAGGCATTGTAATTAAAGGTTTGGTTGACATAGGTGCAGATGTAACCATAACTTCACCAAAATCTTGGCATCCAGATTGACCTCTTCAGGAGGAAAATGTTCAACTTCTTGGGATTGGGACTTTATCTCAGGTAAAACAAAGTGCAAGATTGGTTGAGTGTATAGGGCCAGAGGACAGATAGGAAAATTAAAACCATATGTGACTAACATAGCAATGAATTTATGCAGACCTGATTTGTTAAAGCAATGGAATACTCAGATTGACATCCCTCCATTCTCAAAAACAAACTATAAAATAAATCATGCTTCTTAGAGAGATATTAAAAGGTATTATCAAGAACAGTCACAGACCATTTAGGTTGTATATATGGAGGACACAACAGCTGGTGATCTTTCAAAGGTAACAATGGCCCTACCTTTGAACTGATTAACTGGCAAACCTGTCTGGGTAGAACAATGGCCTTTGACATCAGAAAAATTACAGGCACTAGAACAGCTGGTACAGGAGCAGCTAAATGCCCAACATATTGAAGAATTGACCAGTCCTTGCAATCCTTTTATATTTGCCATTAAAAAACCTGGAAAATAGAAAATGTTAACAGATTTAAGAGCCATAAATAAGGTCATTCAGCCAACGGGCTCTTTATAGTCAGGAATTCCCTTGCCTTCTCTATATTCTAAAGGATTGACAATATAGTCCAAGAAATTTATCAGCTGATGTTGGCAGAGAATTAGTTTTGGTAAGGAAGAAATTATAAGATACACATGTGAATTGTCTTAATCCAGAACTTGATTGTATTCTGGTTATTTGACCTTCTGCATATTCTCCTATAAGAATTCTTATGCAGAGAGAAGACAATATTTTACAATTGATATTTTTGCCACACAGAGTAAAAAAATTAAAGACCTATGTAGAAAGGTTTCTGAATTGATTCTGAAAGGAAAATTGAGACTTTGTCAATTAGCAGGAATAGACCCCACAGAAATTGTAGTACTTTTTACTAATGCTGAAATTTCCTCATTATGGGCAGAAAATGAACATCTGAAAGGAGCTTTCAGTAATTTCTTAGGAGGGATTAACAACAAATATCACAAAAGCAAGAGACTTCAGTTTATAAAAAAGAACTAATTGGATTCTTACATTGCGTGAGGAACACCAACTTCTGGAGCCCCTACATTCTATACCAATGCAAATAAATCAAGAAAGGCAGATTATAGGTCAAGAAATTTAAGTAAAGTAGCTCAAAGTCCTTATGATTCCATTCAAAAGTCAGAATTATATGCTATTCTTACGGTATTATTAGATTTTTCAGAAACTCTTAATATAGTTATTGACTCTCAATATACAGAAAGAGATGTTTTATGTATTGAAACCACTGAACATAATTCCAGATGATTCAAAATTAATTTTGCTATTTATTCAATTATGTGAAATAATCAGAAATAGAAATCATCCCTTGTATACATCACATATCAGATCCCATACGGGCCTAACAGACCCTCTAGCACAAGGTAATGATGAAATTGATCAGTTGTTGGTAGGAAATGTGCTAGAAGCCTCAGAATTTTGTAAGAAACACCATGTTAAGAAGAGCAAAGATTAGAAGCAAGATTTTTCTATCTCTTGGCAACAAGCCAAGGAAATCATAAGGCCATATCCTATTTGTTCTTTGTATAACCAAACTCCACTACCTGTAGGAAATAATCCTATGGGTACCCAAAGAAATGAAAGTTGGCAAATGGATGTGTTTCATCTTGTAGAGTTTAGAAAATTAAAGTATGTGTACTATGTCATAGATACTTATTCAGTATTTTGATGGACAACTGCTTTAAGTTCTGAAAAGGCTGATTCTGTAATTGCACATTTATTAGAAGTTATGGCCTGTGGTGGTATTGTGTTCCCCAAAATATTGTGTACCATAATAAATTTATTTGGGGTCAGAGAACAGACAGCCACTAGATACAAAGGCTAGAAAATGGTGGCACTCACACCTTTAAGCCTAGCACTCCAGAGGTAGAAATCCCTCTGGATCTCTGTGAGTTCAAGGCCACATTGGAAATGGCCAGGCATGGTGACACACACCTTTAATCCCAGAAAGCGAGCCTTTAATCCCAGGGTGTGATGGTAGAAAGGAAAGATATATAAGGCGTGAAGACCAGAAAAAAGAAGCATTTGGCTGGTTGAAAATTTGGCTGGTTAAGCGTTCAGGCTTTTGAGCAGTAGTTCACCTGAGAGCCATTGGGATGAGGACACAGAAGCTTCCAGTCTGAGGAAACAAGACCAGCTGAGAATTTGGCCAGGTGATGTTAGCTGTGGCTTGTTCTGTCTCTCTGATCTTCCAGTGTTCAACCCAATACCTGGCTCAGGTTTGATTTTATTAATAAGAACTTTTAAGATTCCTGCTACAATGGCCGTTACGGGAATACTTGTACAAATCAATACAGATAATGCTCCAGCATATGTCTTTAGTAAAATGAACCAGTTTCTTGTATATTGCAATATAAAGCATGTTACAGGTATATCACACAATCCTACAGGACAAGCAATTTTAGAAAGATCTATTCACACTTTAAAAGATATACTTAATAAACAGAAAAGGGCAATAAAGACCCCCAGAAAGAGATTACACAGGGCTTTATTAACTTTAATTTTTTTTAATGTTAATGAGAAAGGAATGACAGCTGTGGAGAGACATTGGATAATGAAAAACAAAAAACTGTATAATTGAATCAGCCCATATACTTCAAAGATGTATTGACGTCAAAATGAAAACCAGGATGTGTGTTACATTGTGGAAGAAGTTTTGCTCTTGTTTCCACAGGAGAAGAAAAGCTATGGATACCATCAAAAAATGATAAAGATTAGATTCAAACAGGAGAGACCTCTTGATTAGGAGAGGTGATAGTTCATCAAATAGCGTGGCCATCCACCTACCAAAAAGGGAAACTCCCCAAAGTTAAGATTGGGGCAGTGTTTTGTTTTTGTCTTTCCAGGAGAATAAAAGCATTCACCTAAGGAATCTGAAGACCACTGGACAAATGAGACATCTGAAGAAGAAGGAGAATTGCCCCAAGAAAAAGAATAAATTGGTCTAATGGTATAGCACATTTCCAATAGGATAAAATCTCATAAATCTTTCCAAATGTTTGTTTCTGCTGTTCTCTGCAGACATATAAGGCAAATGGTCTTTTGTAGTTCCAATTCAATTAAAAACTAAAGCTGATTTTGGAGTTGGAACCTGGCTCTCTCCTTCTCTAAACCCAAGCATGCTTGTTAAAGGAAAATCCAAAATCTCTGTCTCATGTCAGAAGAGCCACCTGGTATGGGACAGAAGAAAAACCAGAATTGTGGACTATTCTATTGCCACTAATCTCATAATAATCCTTTGGTTTTATTTTGACTCTTTAAAACTTTTCTTTAGGTATAAATATTAATGAATATTATCTCAAAATTTATGATATATATATATACATTTAAACCTTCTGTCATGATATTAATGGTCATATAGAGTACTACTGATTCTAGAAATAGGCTTCATCTAGCTTCCTATATGTGATTTCAGGATTGAGTCTGAAGCAGGTAACTAGGAACTAAGTTTGTGTACCACAGATGTATTTAATAGACTGTGGTCCTTTAGCTCCTCTGATGTCTGCTGCATATGACATTTAAATTGCTTAAGTTTCCTGCAGGGAACCATGACCATTCCTAACAGTGACCTTTGAAGTCTCCAAAAGGATATTGGGGCCCCCCAATGAAGAATGCACCTGGATTGTGGTAATGTCACTAAGCTGACAAACACCACTCCAAAGATCACCTTTGGATTACAAACTGCTCAAGACAACTTCAAAGCAGTTAGCTAAGATGGTCCAGCCTCATAGACTACTCCAGTCAGGACTTCAGATAAGCCTCACATCCTCCTATCACACTGAGACTGGACAACAGATAGCTTTCCAAGAACTTGATCTTATCTCAATTTTCCAGGTTCCCTAAAGATGCCATCACCCCCAGACAACAGGAAGTAATTTTAAGAACACAATGACCACATTCCCAAGAGTTGGGGTAGGTGGTGGTTTTTGGTAGTTAAATGGATGTTTGTCATTGCTTAGTGGGATTGGTTACAAGCTGTTATTGGTCATGGTCATGGAGGAAACTAAGCAAAGGAAATTAGATTCAGGAATCTTATTTTGAATAGAAAAGGGGGTGTACAGAAATTATAGGATAAAAGGACAGATCATTGATTCTATTTTAAACTAAAAGCAACTATTAATCTCTAATATTTTACACTGGTATGGATTTTTATATATTGATACACATTTCAGGTTATTTTTGTTGTATTATATTATATGTTTCTATTTCTTGTTTAAGGTATTGTACCTATATAGCTCATTTGAAGATGTAATGTAAAATTCTGGTCCTTGAAAGCTATTTAGGATAACAAGGAAATATAGGTTAGTAGTTAGTTATTGATAACAATCAATCTTATAATATACAGTTAGGTATATTTCCAAGACATATTTTAAATACATAGATGGTCTTTGGACATTTCAGAGACCTGCAGAATATGGCATTTTAATGTTTTAATAACATAGGGCCTTTCAGGACAGTGAGACATGTTTGCTCCTGGCAGCATTAATCTACTTCATAAAAAGATGATAGGTACCAAAGAATCTCCATATAGAGTTTGCTTTCAATGTGGCAAAGCTAGCCATCTGGGCAAAAAAACTGCCCTTGTCTTGACTGCTGACAATATGCTGTCCAAATTGGATAAGCAGGACACAAAAGGAGGTGACTGCTGAACTTTGCCAAGACAGGGTGGGACAGTCCTTCAAAATTCCTGCTTCATAAAAAAGTCTGTCAGACATTTTGAGCCTGTAGGCTGAAGATGGATGCCCCAATGTTACAGAAGAACCTTGGGTGACTGTCCAGGCAGCCAGCTGTTTCTGTCATTATTATAGGTTTGGAAATTGTTTGCTCTGCACTTCTGGTTTACTCAGGTAATATTTTATCCTTCTTGGGCCTTTGATCAGTTTGAAGACTAGATAGTTATAGTTACAATTTTCCTTAGTCATGATAGAAAGTAAATTGTGGTCCTTCTTTCTGCCCTACATAAGACCCTCTTCAGTACCCACCAAAAGCAGAGTTTGGAGTGGGGACAGATGGGAGTAGGGATCCCAGCACATGTGGGAACTCAACCAGCATTTGATGCATGAACAGAGAAGTGATGGCAAGACAGACCCTCCACACCTCACAGTCCTCAGAGGCAGCAGCTCACCCCATCTCTGACTTAGAGCTCCAGAGGTTTGATCATGAATCCCTAGCATGCACAGCTAGGTTTGAGCCTCTAGAGTCCCTTCTGTGTAGTGACTATGTTGGGCGAAGCTCAGAGAATGGAATATCCTTCTGATTGTAGTCCTTAAGTTTCTGTCAACACGTGTATGATAAAAGTCAAGCAAAGTGATAGGAGGCCTTTTCTGGGAATGCAAAATAGGCTTGCCACTTTGGGAGAGTGCTCCTTTGGCTTGTTGCAAGGAGCAACAAACAACACAACAGTTGCATTCCCTGACTCAAAATAGATGAAAGCTGTATTCACACAAAAACTTGTATGCAGAACAGATTTATTCATAACTGCATGAACTTGGAAACAACCAAGATTTCTTCAGTATGCAAATAGACTAAGTGCGATTCAGTTATATAATAAAATATTATACAGTAACCAAAAGGCTGGAGGAAGGAAGCCAGGGGAAGATGAGGAAGAGGATGTAGCTAAGTGAAAGAAGCCATTCTGAAAGGCCCTGTGCTGTGGTTCCGTCTACAAGGCATTCCTGAAGAGGCACAAGACAGACAGTAGAAAGACTTGGGGGCTGGGGGAGTGGAGGAGGATGTGGAGGGTGAACGGTCACACCATAGTAGGTTTCAGGAAGTGACATGGCTATAGGATCTACACCTTGAGGGACCTGATGGGGTCAGCATCTCCAAAGGACCCTGTGGGGTCTACTGATAGACCTGGAATTGCACCCAAGACCTGGTATCCTGTGTCTCTCTCTGTCTCCCTGCCAGGGAGAATGTGCCGCTCCCTGCTCCAAAAGGGCTCCTGGGCTTTCTCTCTGGCAGGATCTTTGTGTTTGATGTTCGTTTCACAATGCCATCTTGTTTTTCAGGTTATAGTGAACAGAAACCCTCTGCTGCTCTGCAGGAGGCCTTTAGATCTTCTGAAGAAAACCATCCATAAACCCAAGAGATCATTACTCCCCATAAAATGACTGAGGTGCACATCTCTTGCTGGCCCACTCCATCCTGGAACAGACACTCCTCAGTCCTTCCCTCACTTGCTCTTTCTCTCTCCTCCCACCTCCTCCAGGGGAAATCAAACACTGACTTCATGATTTATGGAATATGGAGCTTGTTTGTTCCCATCAGGGCCTTGGAGACTTTCTTTATTTTAAACAACGTTGTAGTTCCCATGTAGGAGCACAGGAGGCCTGTATCCAACCGCCTCACTTTCCCCCTTTCTTAAGACTAAAATGGCCCTGTCTGGGTTTCAGATGGCGCCACCTCCACCTTCTGCGGTCACACAACCCTTCTCCTGGGCTGGGCTTTTAGCACAACTCAGACATTTTCTAAGGACACAGACTAGACTGTGGCAGCCCCTTAAGCTTTCTGACTGTGGACTGATTTCTCGTATCATGGGTGCATTATGAGACACGAGCTACTTGGGATTGTGGCCCTGTAATTGGCAGTCTGGGACTGGCACTGTGCTTGGCTATTCCATGGCTATGGGAACTTGAATACCAAACTTGCAGTAGCTAAGTCCCCCTTTTATCAGAGGGGGACACTTTCAGAGGGGGAAACTTCGGTGGTATAGTGGTACATGTGTGTGTACTCATGAGTGTGGAGGCAGGAGGACAGCTTTGGCTATCATTCCTCAAGTGCATCCACTTTGTTTTTTGTTTTCTTTGTTGAGACAGGGCTTTTCATTGGCTCAGAACTCTCTAATCTGCCTCCCTAGAGCTGGGATTCTAAGTTGTTGCGTCCTGCTTTTTGCATGGGTTGGGGGATTGAACTCAGGGCCTCATCACCTACTGAACTATCCAGCCTCAAAAGGGGACAGTATGTCACAAGTTGCTGCCCTGTTTACAGCCAGGCAGACAACCTGGAGGCACAAGATGCACTTTCTGGTCAGACCAGTTCCCTCAGCACCAAGTGAACAACTGTGACTACCTGATGCATTTGGCCCGGTGCCGGGTGGGTGGAGTCTGAGGCCGGTCTAAGCAGTGATTTTCCTGCAAGGTGCAGCTATCTGAGAATGAGGTAGCTTCCCACAGTCTCATTCCAGGCTTGACTGGGGTTACTCCTTGGGCCAGTCCAGTAAGTGAACTTTGGTGGCAATACTGGCAAGTCACAGCTCCGCCTCAGCTGATCAGGTCCCTTGGAGTCACCTGTACCATCCCGCAAGCTCTTCATGTCTTTATCTGCTAGAAGCACCCCAACCCCCTGCCCATTTACCGGCATCTGACATAGGGCTTTCTGGAACAGATTTAGCCTTTTAAATGACTTAACTATTTTCCCGCAGCTCCTTTATTGTGTTGACTTAAGAGCAGAGCGGTCTGTGCTGCTTTGGTGGTGAAATGTCGCTCATACCCCCACCTCTGTTGTTCTCTAAAGCACAACAGACTTTTTACTGTGCAATCAGTCTGCCGCCCACTCACAGCACTGCATCAGGCGAAGGCACACAAGCTCAAGTCACTTCATTTGTGTGCCTACATGGCTCTTTTGGACCACTGATCTCAAAAGGTGGAATTTCGCCATCCAGGTGTCTTTGAAACATAGTCAACACTCATTTGGCCATTCAGAGTGAGTGTGGCTATCTCTAGTCTCTCTACTAGATGAATGCAACCCGTGGCCTGTGAGCCACAAGTAGACGAGGATAGCTATGAATTCAGCTCAACACAAACTCGTAAAAACTTTAAATGCTTTGAGATCTTTAAGAATTTTGGTTGCTTGGAACTTAGTGAACATCCAGTTGTGTTGTCAAAAGGTAACACAGGCCTGAGTGAGAGCAACCAAGTACACATACTCATGAGTGAGTACACACACACACACACCCCTTTGGTCTATACTGTCATCAAAGTAATACTGTCTTGATTATGTTAGGCTTGTTGTGAATCTAGAAATATATGGTAATTATCTTAGCGATCCACTTTCGTTTGTTTGTTTATTGAGATAGGGTCTTGTTGTATAGCCTAGGCTGGCTTCAAGCCCACGATCCTCTTACCTCGGTCTCCTGAGTGGTAGAATCTGAATTGTATGAAACCAGACCCCAAACCAACCTTATTTTAAAAAGTTGTTTTGACAGTTATGTGCTTTGCAATTCTGTATGAATTTAATTATCAAATGGTGGGGGGTGGTGGGGAGGTGTGGATGGAGGGCAGGAGACCCTGCTGGAATTTTAGTTGTGTTTGCAAATATTCAAACATCGGAGCTTTTAAAATTTTTTCTTTTTGTTACCACTTTTTGCTCAAGAAACTTTCATACAACTGGGTATTGACTGTGTGAAATAGGAACATGAATCAAAGGCTTAATGAAAATAAACCATAAGGAATTTTATTTTAAGAGGGGCAGGGGTGGCACACGCCTTTAATCCCAGCACTTGGGAGGTATAGGCAGGTAGACCTCTGAATCTGAGGGCAGTCTAGTCTACAGAGTGAGTTCCAGGACAGCCAGGGCTACACAGAGAAACCCTGTCACAAAAAAAAAGAAAGAAAAAGGAAAAAATATTTTAAATCAATTCTTTGATATGCATACAATTTTACTGTTTTGCTGAAAGGAAAACAAATTTGCATAGTAATGAGATGGGTGTGTTTGTCTCTTTTTACATGGAGTATTAAATCTGGGCTGAATATCTACATCCTACAGAATGTAGAACGTCTTTAGCATGTTTAAAAGTTGATCAATGTTTTGATTTTATAATCATCAATGCTGAGAATTTAGCTTTATTAAAATGCAGGCACAAAATGGGAAAAGTATGTTCTGGGCCTTTTCGGAAATTGTTGTAAATTCTGTTCTGATCTCATGTCAAAATTAATTTAACAATTTTTTGGGAAATTCAATTTAGCAACTCAGTTTCTGAAATCAAATATTCTAACAGCATAGAATGCAAAGTGAGGCTAATCTGATACTTGCTGGGAGGTGGTGGCCAGATACAGAGAGTCTGCTTCTTACTTTCAAATCATTATGTTTTTGTAAGGATAGAGAGCTTGTACAAACAGTACAAACGCCGATCATGACGTTAATGATGGGTGGTTTCAGCTGTCAGTGACAGTCTAGACTCTCCTGACAGTGGAGTCTCAGTGAGGTATCCTCTGGATCAGGTTAGCCCTAGGTTAGCCAGTGCTCAGGTCTGTGGGAGGTTGTTCCGATTACATTGACTGATGTGGGAAGACCTAGGCCCTTGACTTCCCTGCATGATGGACTGTAACCTGGAGCTGTGAGATCAAACTCAGGTTGTGACTTCGTGACAAGCACCTTTAGGTACCAAGCCATACTTTTTCTTTAAGCATCTTTAATTTATTAATTCAGTGTTATGAAAGGTCTTGTTTAAAGTAAGATTTAATAAAAACTAAACTAAACCTGTCCAGCTCAGCCTTTTTCCTAGCCATAAAACACACATATTTTCGAAACAGAAAGAATCTTTGCTACTTTAACAAATTACTCAAAGATGCTAACTGAAGCCAACATTCTGTTCTGTGTTAAAAGAAACACAGTTGGGGCTGGAGAGATGGCTCAGCCGTTAAAGAGCACTGGCTGCTCTTCCAGAGGACCCAAGTTCAGTTCCCAGCACCCACATGGCAACTCACAATTATCTGTAACTCCAGTTCTAGGGAATCTGACACCCTCACACCAATGCACGTAAAATAAAGTTAAATAAATTTTATATATAATAAACTATAAGAAGAATAAAAATAACATAGCAGTGAGTTTTAATTCCTTTTCACTAATTTGAAGTATTTGTTGCCTTTCAGACTCATAGTATTATTTCAACATTTTTTTTTTTGGTTTTTTTTTTTTTTGGTTTTTCGAGACAGGGTTTCTCTGTGTAGCTTTGCGCCTTTCCTGGAACTCACTTGGTAGCCCAGGCTGGCCTCGAACTCACAGAGATCCGCCTGGCTCTGCCTCCCGAGTGCTGGGATTAAAGGCGGGCGCCACCACCGCCCAGCTATTTCAACATTTTAATCAATAACTGTCACTGGACATGTGCTGATCCTTGGTTGACCTTTGAACTATGTGAAAGTTCAGTTTTGAGGGCAGGTGAGGAAGGACAGGTCTGGTAGGTTGAAGTCTGGCAATCTAGAAACTTCCGCGTGAGTATCAGAAGTGGAGCCATCTATGAAGACTACCTTGATCTTAGAAAGGCCTTTAAGTGTGTCACCAACCTGCTGGCAACTACGTATTTTTAAAAATTGATCTATTTTGAAAGTTATTTTTAAACTCTTCTTTCTAACCAATGTCCACTATCATGTCACATACATCTGATTATTATTATGCTATGCATTTCTGCATTTCAGAGTCCTGCTCAGTGGCTCAGGCTGGCCTGGAGATCCTGATCTTCCCGCCTCTGCTCCTCCAATGCTGAATTACAGGGGTCACCTCCACACCCAGAGAAACAAGAATTTTTTTGGGTTCTGTTACCAGTGATAGCTCAGCACAATTACCACCCATAGAGTTCCACAAACGAGACCCTAGCAAGGGTTCTGGACACGTGCACAGTAAAAGAAAAGGACCCTGGGGATGTAACTCAGCTGGAGAGCACTTTCCTGAAGATGTTTGTGAGGACAATGTGGAGTGAAATAATATTGAGTAGCGTCAGAAGTCCAGTTTGGAAATGGATGTGTTTTTAAGCTTCTAAATTAGAGATGTGGCTCAGTGGTAGATTAGCCTGACATGTGCAGGGTCCTGAATTCAATCCCCAGCACTGCAAAATAAACAAACAAATAAATAAATAAATAAATAAATAAATAACAAATGCATTAATAGAGATATAACAGACAGAGCATCTGTCTGTCTGTCTATGTATCTATCTATCTATCTATATATGTATGTATGTGTGTATGTATGTATGTATGTATGTATCTATCTACCTACCTACCTACCTATTTATTTAATTTACTAAAACATTTCTTACCAGAAAACATATAGTTCTTTTAATGGTGACCATGATGCCGTGCTTCCTTACTTTGTTTCGTGAAGCCCTTGTTTTTGTTACCTGGGCTCCATAGCCAGCATTTCTCCAAAGAGTTTTCTGCTTCTTCTAAAGCTGACTATTTCCCAACTCATACCTGGCATCTGCTGACATCTGGAAGGGGGTTCAGGCTTCCAGTTAACAGGGTGTGTCTCTTGTTTTTTGGGGAGTGGGGAGGAGACTGCTGCAGAGGCACCCAACATCCACCTGGTGGCCTGTGAGGTACTCCCGCAGTGATAATGGCAGATCAGCATTTAGTACCAATCTGCCCTCTTGGCTCTGACAACGCCAAAGATGCTAGGAAGTGACTTTTCATGATTCCATATTGGGCACAGTCTCTGCTCTTTACTGAACATTTTGGAAAGCAGTTTCAGGGTCCCACTGTAAAATCTTTGTCTGTGACAAACAGTGATTATCTTTTCAGAGAGACTAGGCTTTGCTTACGTGGAACAGTGAACTATGAGATGGCTCAGTGGGTAAGGCCCTTGACACCAAGCCTGATGACCTGAGTTGCAATCCGGAACCCACACGGTGGAAATAAAGAACTGACTCTTGCAAGCTGTCCCCTGAACAGACACCAAGTGCACCCTTCACTAGTCACACCTCACACGTGCTCCAGAGCCTCTGAAGTTGCCTGCTCATCTTCTGCTCCATGACTTTCAAGTCGGCCCAGACAATAAGTGCTTCTGTCTGAAAGAGCCTTCCACGTGCTCTCTCACTGACCCTCATGACAGCTTGTGCTTTCTAAGTCTTCCTGTTTCCATTTTCCAGATGTAGGCATATTGGACAATTTGGCCAGAATCTCACAGTATGGAACCAGAACTTCTTGGGCAGTTCCCTAAGCAAGTTCACCACCATCTGTGCGGTCAGTTGGGCAATGCGTGTGTATGAAGAAGCGTGGACATCCTCAGTTCTGGGGTATGTCCCTGAAAGCCCTGGCTTCTTAGCTTCGTGATCCATGTTTGTGGAGTATGCCAGCAGTATGACATCTAGCAGGTCTTATTTTTGGATGTGTTTTCTGGTGTCCATGAAAACTCTAAGACAGAGCACAGAAAGGCCCGACCACCCAGTCTGAGCATTTGGATCATCATTTAGATGAAGTGTTTCTGTGGATTTGGGAGATGGCTCAGCTGGTCAAGTGCCCACTGTGCAGGCATGAGAATCTGAGACTGGTTCCCCAGCACCCACATATAAGAGGAATATGGTGGCCTGCCCTTGTAATCTCAGCAGTAGGATGGTGGAGCCTGGAGGATCCTGGAGCGCAGCATAGCCAAATCAGTGAGCTCCAAGTTCAATGAGACACCTGTCTCAAAAATGAGAGTGAATGTGGAAGATAACTGACATCAACCTCAAGCCTGCACGCACGCACGCATGTACACACACACACACACACACACACACACACAGAACTAGATGTTTCTGGGCAGTCCGACTAGCTTCACAAGGGTTTCCCATAAAGCTCTTATGCTTGACCTAGGACACTCATCTAAGAGCCCGGACCATCTTAATAATGTAGGGTGTATGCATTCTCTCCCAGAAAATTCACTTATGTGTGCACACATTGATCCCTGGCCAGTTGCAAGGTCATTGTATCACTGTGCAGTAGTATAGAGTGTGCAATAATCTCACTGAAGCCACTGAGTCTGAGACCTGTGTGGGTCCTTCTCTGCACCCACCTTGCCAGGTGTTCAGTCTGCCCTTGAGAGACTTTGGGAAAGGCTTTTATACTTTCTGAAGCTGGCTTGCACATCGCAGCGGTTTTGGATTGTCCCGAGGCAGCACACAAGGCGCACTGGGAGCTGGCTGTACAGTCTAAGAAAGCTAGCTTGCCAAGGTCTCCAGAGAACACTGAGCTCACGGACAGCACGTCTCACTCTATGACTGTATCACGTCTGCTTTAACACTCAGTGGGTCCCCAGAACGCTTGCCAGTGACATATTTTTGTTGTGTGTATTTGTCGGTAAGGTCAAATACTGCAGGGAGCCCACGTTTTGCTGCTGAGGTCTGAGCCGAGTTACACATTTGAAGCAAGAATGCAGAAAGTCATTGGCTTCACTGAGAGGTGCACAGAGGGCACTCGGCAGCTGGGAGCTCTGCTTCCCAGGCCACTTGCAAACCACAGAATGTCCTTACACAGCCTTCTCTTATTGCATGACCCCAGAAGTTCCCAAGGTGCCATTTGGGTACAAGTTTTACTTATTCTGGATATGCCAAGGGTTGGGAACACCATTTTGGCAATGCGAGCTAATGCCGAGGTGTTCTGAGGTATTTGAACCTTGTGGGTTCTTAGTCTGGTTTCTTTGGAAACACTGAAAAGTATTTCTAAGCAGAATGCTCAATTTAAGGCTTCTCAGAGACCCTCCAATGTCTTCGGTAAGATTGGCTGGGAAATGTCCTCTTCTGGTTGTAGATTTCCTTTCCGTAGGGATGGGAAACACAACTCTAGAGTCCTCCGGGAGAACTGCCCTGCTGAGTGAGAGAGAAGGAGGGGCATGGCTGGGAATTAGGGAACCCGGTCAGGGGATAGCCACCTACAGCCATTATGGAAAACTGTATACATAGTACTCAAAAACTAAAACAGAGTGGCTATGTGGACCAGTACTCCCACTTCTAGGTGTGAATTCATATATATTGAAGTCAGAATTGGAAGAGACATCTGCACTTCGAGTTACGGAGCTAAGTTTCTATCAGTTTATGAGAGGATAAAGAAAGTGTGGTATACATATTTCATTTCAAATATGTATATGATTCCATTTCAACCCTACTCAGCCTTAAAAAGGACAGATTGTATCATTCATAGCAGCATGCATTAAGTTGGAGGACTTTAAGCTCCATGAAATGTACACACATAGATGACAAATGTCACATGATCTCCAGTGTGGACTCTAATAAGGATACTGTTATAGAAGTAAAACAATGCTATCTAGGGGTCAGGGGTCAAGCAGGGAAGAATTGGGGTGTTGCTGAGCTGAAGTGCATTGTTATAAATAGGTAGGAGGAACAGATTTTGATGTATGCAAAACAACAAATGTACTGTGCACTTCAAAAGAACTGAGGAAATGTTTCAAGAGTCTCCCTATAAAAATGCCAGGCAAGTGAGATGTGCAAGTGAGGTGTGCAAGTGAGATGTGGCTATGTCGCTGGGCTTGATTTAATCACCACACATTTTATACATATATCAAAACATCACAACTTCAGCCTCGTGTGTGTGTGTGTGCGTGTGCGTGTGTGTGTGTGTGTGTGTGTATGTGTGCGTGTGTGTTGGTTAGTTTTAACTCCCACCCTGACAGCTTAGAATCACCTGGGAAGAGTCTTAATAAGGAATTATCTAGACCAGATTGGCCTGTGGGCTCCTCTGTGGGGTTGCCTTGAGTGTGGATTGTAGGCCAACCCTGTCTGCTGCCTCACACTCCGGCGACCATGCCTTCCCCACTTTGATGGATGGTACCCTCAAACTATGAGTCAAAATAAACTCTTTATTCCTTAAGTTCTGACAAATGGTTTGTAACCACAAGAAGTAACTAATACAATCACTGTCGCATGCATACCCAGGAAGATATTAACTGGCCCCTACCCCCTCTTTTCTTGCCTCCCTTCCCCACGCACCTTTTTCAATTTCTCCTGCCTAGGGAAGAGACTGATCCCTCCACACACTAAATCCTCCTGCTGCAGTGACAGTCTGAGACCTGGGAGACTATAGCTGGCTGATCACCACGGCCAGGCCAGACTCACAGGGCACCAACACAGCCAAGATGAAGAGTAGTCCAGGTTATGGGTGAGACTGCCACATCCCAGCTGGACTGCTTGTAGGCACTGGAAGCCAATAGAGCATGTATTCAGGGGTTCTCCTAGTGTTCACTTCATAACAAAATGACACAAAAGGACAGGGTGTGGTGTGTTTGTCATGCTTAATTCTGCTGTTCCCTGTCCACTCATAGCATAGCAAAGCTTAAGATCATCCCTCAGGCCGGGCGGTGGTGGCGCACGCCTTTAATCCCAGCACTCGGGAGGCAGAGACAGGTGGATCTCTGTGAGTTCGAGGCCAGCCTGGGCTACCAAGTGAGTCCTAGGAAAGGCGCAAAGCTACACAGAGAAACCCTGTCTCGGAAAAAAAAAAAAAGATCATCCCTCAATACCTGAGTGTTCACATCCATTGATGCAACCAGTCCCAGATGTAAAATCGTCTAAGAAAATTTGCATCTGTACTGAACGTGTAGAATTTTCCTCATCATTGCTCCCTAAACACTGGAGTAAAACAACTATGGACAAAGAGTTTATATGGCATGAGATGTAACAAATGATGAATACAGATGATTTCAGGGATGTGAGAGGGTTCATGTCGGTTCTGTGCAAGGAGCAGATCACACTATACAATGCAGATTTGGGCATTGCATCACACTTCTGCAGACATTGTTGGAAATCATAATTATCCATGTTGAATATATATTGAAAGAATGTTTAAAAAGTGAAAATAAGTCCAGGGAGATGGCTCAGTGTTTAGTGTGAGGACTTGATTTTGAATCCTCGAAACTCAAACAAAAGTTGGACAAAGTGATGTGAGCATCTGAAACCCCAGTGAGTCTCCAGGGGACAGGGAGGTAGAAAGAGGAGAATTCCTGGAGGCTTGGGGGCAGCCAGCCTGATGCATACATACAGTTTGAAATCACCTGTCTCAAACAAGGCGGAAGGGGGGGACCAATAATCTGGAGTTGTCCCCTGACCTTCACAGGTGTGCCTGGGCACACAAGTGCCCACATCCACATTCTCTCTCTCTCTCTCTCTCTCTCTCTCTCTCTCTCTCTCTCTCTCTCTCTCTCTCTCTCTCTCCCTCCCCTCCTAGCTGTAAGTCAGCTTAGAGAGAACGTGTTAGGGGGGTGGGGTGGGGTGGGGATGGGGGATGACACAGAGGATGTGGAGCAGAGCCAGCTCTGAAAGACCACATTCCAGGCCTGAGAACGTCACATCGTATTAGCTCAAGATTGGCAAGCAGAAATTCGGGCTGACGTTTGAAAGGGTGATGGATGTGAGACAGAGAGAAGAAACATGCAGAGATGGTTCCCATACCCCTAACATCTTTGCTCTATCCAGACATGTGGTCGAGGACCTGAATGAAAGCAGGCTCACATGAGGAATGGCTGCCAGCTGGAGGGAGCTGACAGGAATCAGGACTGAGAATAATTCAGTTTTAGCCCCGTCAGAGCAGGATTTATGCCCAGTTCACAGCCCTTGGAGGAATTTCCCTGGCCTTTCTATTCCGTTGTGAAATTTTCTGGCTGCAGGATCTCTAAGCAGATGCAAATGTCAGTGGGGAGGAGGTCTGATCCGAAGAGAGTAGCTCTTTGTCTCTCTCTGCAGATTCAAAACAAAACCAATTCCCTTTTTGGTAAGCATGACTGCATCTGGATCAAAGTCAGAGGTTGGGAGCAGCTAGGGCCTGAGTGAAGGGGCTCTGTATTCAAACGCAGCCCGGTGGGAGGTGGGGCAGAGGATGGCCATGAAGAGAACAAGGCAGAAATGGAGCTCCACGCGTGTGTTCCAAGAGAACAAGGAGAGTTGGGGAGCCCCACTGCGTGTTTTGCAGACATTGCTTCTTTTCTGTGGGTTCTAGTGAAAACGAATCCTTCTCTGAAGGCTCACAGGGGAAGTGCTGGAGAGTTGCTCACTCTGCAGGAAAAGGGTCTTGGTTTTCAGTGGCCCTGACTTTTTCTTTTCTTTTTTTTTAGGTGTGCACTTTCATTAAACTGGTCTCGAGTTAGTGTACAAGCAAGCCCTGGAGGTGGTTCTGTGCTCAGTCAGGATCTTCTTGAGGTAGTCTGCCAAGTCTTGGCCTGACAGGTTCAGAGGTAGGATGGCATGGGGAAGAGTGTAGCCCTCAAAGATGGGCACAGTGTGGGTAACTCTGTCTCCAGAGTCCATCACAGTGCCGCTGGTATGATCAGAGGCATACAGGACAGGACAGCCTGGTGGCTATGTACATGGCTTGGGTGTTGAAGGTCTCAAACATTATCTGGGGCATCTTTTACAGTTAGCCTTGGAGTCCAGGGGGCCTCGGTGAGTAGCATGGGGTGTGCCTCGGGTGTCGCACACAGCCTGTTGTAGAAGCTGTGGTGCCATATCATCTCCATATCATCTCAGTTGGTGACAGTACTGTTGCTTGATGAGATACTTCATGGTCAGGATGCCTCTCCTGCTCTGGGCCTCGTTGCCCATGTGCGAGTCCTTCTGGCCCACGCCCACCATCACGCTCTGAAGAACTTCACCACGCAGGTTTCAGCTGCTCTACGTGAAGGTGACTACTAACCCTGGATAGCACAGAGGTCCTTAGAAAATTAAACTATGTCTGCTGTATGATCCACACTGAATCAGCACACCAAAGAGACACCTGCATGCCCTGCCTTTATTGAGACACCTTTTGCAACAGCTAAAACATGGATCAAGATACAAGTTTTAGCCTAAAACAAGGGGGTCTGGGTGATGTCACCAGGTAAAAGCCTGCTGACCTGAGTTTGACTCCTAGAATCCATGTGGATGTAAAAGGACAGAGCAACTCCTGAAAGTTGTCCTCTTTATTTCCATACATGTACCATGGTGGGCGCGCATGCGCGCACGCACACACACACACACACACACACACACACACACACACACACACAGTGACAGTATTAGTAAAGGGCTTTATTATTTAAAAAATAACTTCAGATGAGCAAAAGAAAATGGCCCATTTTTAGTTTGATTTTAAATTTATCACAAATACTGATTTTCACATTTTACATTCCTCAACTATCAAAAACAACCTTTCCCCTAGACCCAAGAATGTTTACTGTGAGCTTGCTCTGCAGAGGCATATCTGCATCAGTGAGTGTCTGCTCCAGGTGAAGGAGTAATTACGGGAGCAATCTGTATTGAGTGAGCTCTTCTTTGAGATCTGTTACCTGCTGTGGAAGGAAAGGAAGGCAGAGGCAGAGCTTCCTTATCTGAGTGTCCTAAGGCTTTTTTCCTGGAACAATGGGTTTGTCAGAAGTCTCCTGCTCAGGACTAAGCTGGGACAGAGAGGCAAAGGGCATCTCAGCCACAAGCGGATGGCCACTGCTTACCACAACTGTTTACCACTCCATAGACTGGCTGTGTTTCCTCAGCTATCCTTCATCAAGTTCAGAAAGCTTTCTTCTGCATAGTCTAGTGAGAGGCTTTATTCTGAATGGATGTTGTATTTTGTCAAATGTGTTTTTCTGTGGCTATCATGGTAATTACATCTCACTAAAGTTTTTATTTTGGATACTTATTTTGATGGTTAGCTTTAATTGTCAACCTGACATAACCTAGAGTCACTTGGAAAGAAAATCTCAATGTGGGATTATCTTCATTGAGTTGAATGTGGGCATGCCTTGGGTGGGGATTGCCTTACATTAATTTATGTGAGAAGACTCAGCCCACTGTGGGTGGCACCATTCCCTAGTCAGAGGTTCCTGAGCTTTCTAAGAGTGGAGAAATTGAGCTGAACAGAAGCAAACATGTATGTGTTCATTTCTTTCTGCTCTTGATTGTGGATTTGATGTCACCAGCTGTTTGAAGTTCCTGCTGTGACTTTATTAGCATGTTGGGCTGTAATCTGGAGTTGTGCGCTAAAATTAACTCCTTTTCCCCCTAAGTTGCTTTGTCAGGGTATTTTAATCACAGCAGCAGACATTAAACTAGAACACTTATAGTTGCAGTTGTAGGAAACAATACAGAGGGATCCCATGTACCCTTTACCCAGTGTCACCTAAGGATAACAACCTGCAGGACCCAAACTGGCAGTATCACAGCCAGGACTTTGTGGTCAGTAGAACCACGATACAGATCATTTCCACCATCTAAGGGACATCCCTCGACATCTGTGCAAACTCTCACTTCCCTCCCACCTATTTTTAAGTTCTCTTTCCATTTGTTGTATCTATTCCTCTACCAATACCACACACGCTTGATTACTGTAGTTATTAACACATCTCAGAATTTGGCAAACCAATTCCTCCCACTTTATTTTTCTTCTTCAAAATTCTTCCAGTATTCTAGATATTTTGCTTTTCCATATACATTTCAGATTATCTTGACTGTTTGGCTATTCAATAAAAATTCTATTAAAAAAAAAAAACCCTATTCTATAAAAATCCTGTTTTTCCTTACATTATGTATTTATTTGGGGGGTGGGTACACGAGCATGCAGAGGTCGACTGGTAGGAGTCAGTTCTCTCCTCCCACCATGTGGTTGCCGAGGAAAGACTGAAGTCAGAAGTCAGTCAGCAGCCTTGGCAGCAAACTCCTTACCCACGAAGCTATCTTCCCAGACCCGTAGTTTTAATTTTGGTGTCATAGTTTCTTCTTAGTATTTAGAAATGTGACTTTGAGTGCTGGTGTTATATTTCTGGAGTTACTGATTAATTATAGTTTGTTGGTTTTTTTTTTTTAAGTCTTTGGGATCGCTTGCACAAACAGCTAAGTCATTGAAAGATGAAGACAGCTTTACTTCTTCCAGATCTATCTTCCCCGCTACACACACTGTACAGCTCTGTGCTGGACATTGAGAGTGAACTCCCTCACCTTGTTCCCTGGCTTAGGGACGGCATCCGGTCCTTCACTGTTAGGTACACCATGGGTTATGGGGAACTTGAAGACTGTCTTAGAGGGTTTGCCTGCTTGCTTGCATGCTTGCATCAAGCTCTCATTATGCATCCTAGCCTGGCCTCAAACTAATAATCCTCCTGTCCTACCCTCCTAAGTGCTGGAATGTGGGACAGGCATGTGTCTTTGTGTCAGTTTCATCACTAGTAGATGTAGGAGTTGATGAAATACTTTTTCTGTATTGTTGATGTACCTTGTGGTTTTAATTCTTTGGTCTGTTAGAACTGTAGTCTAAATAGTGATTGACCATTCAGTCTGTATTATATCCCTGAAATAAGTTACATTCTGTCATATTGCCTAATTCTTCCTGTATTTTCTGAGTTCTGTTTGCCACTGTTTCTATTTTTTTTATTCTTCTCTCATTTATATTACATCCTGATTGCAGCTCTCCCTTCCCCCTCTCCCCAAATCTCTCCTTCCCACCTCCCCTCTCCCCCAGATTCACCCCCCTCTGCCTCTTCTCAGAAAATAGCAGGCCTCCTAGAGATATCAACCAAACATGGCATAACAAGCTACAGTAAGACCAGGAACAAGCTATCACATCAAGACTGAATGAGGCACCCCAGTAGGAGGAAAGGGGTCCCGCAAACAGGCAAAAGAGTCAGAGACAGCCCTCACTCCCACTGTTAGAAGCCCCACAAGAACACCAAGCTACTCAGCCATAAAATATATGCAGATAACATAGGTCAGACCCCTACAAGCTCCCTGATTTCTGTGAGCCTCCGTGAGTCCCAGTCAGTTGATTCTGTGGGCCATGTTCTCATGGTGTCCCTGACCCCTTTGGTTCCTCAGATTCTTCCTCCCCTCTTCTGCAGGACTCCCAGAGATCTGCTTAATGCTTGACTCTGCATCTGCTCCCATTGGTTGCTGGGTGAAGTCTCTCTGGTCTCTTAGATGACAATTCTGCTAGGCTTTGGTTCAAGAACACTCATGTTTGTCTTTCTGGGTCTGGGTTACCTCACTCAGGATGATTTTTCTTTCTAGTTCTACCCATTTGCCTGCAAATTCCATGATATAAGTGTTTTTAACAGCTGAGTAAAACCCCATTGTGTAATTTACTCCATTTTCTTTATCCATTCTTCCATTGAGGAACATCTAGGTTGTTTCCAGTTTCTGGCTATTATGAATAAAAGCTACTATGAACATAGTTGAGCAAGTGTCCTTGTGATAAAATGAGCATCCTTTGAGTATACGCCCAAGAGGAGTACAACTGGGTCTCTAGGTAGGTAGATTCCCAATTTTCTGAGAAACCACCATATTGGTTTCCAAAGTGGCTGTACAAGTTTGTACTCCCCTCAGCAGCGGAGGAGTGTTCCCCTTGCTTCACATCCTCGAGCTGTCATTTGTTTTGTTGATCTTAGCCATTCTGTCAGGTGTAAGATGGAATCTCAGAGTTTTTGATTTGCTTTTCCCTGATGACTAAGGATGTTGAACATTTCTTTAAGTGTTTCTTGGCCATTTGAGACTCCTCCACTGAAAATTCTCTGTTTAGATCTGTATTCCATTTTTAAATTGTATTATTTAGTTTTTTAAAAGATTTCCCATGCTCATAGATTGGTAGGATTAATATAGTAAAAATGGGCATCTTACCAAAAACAATCTACAGATTCAATGCAATCCCCGTCAAAATTCCAACACAATTCTTTATAGATCTTGAAAGAATAATACTCAACTTCATATGTAAAAACAAAAAACCTAGTATAGCTAAAATAGTCCTGCGCAAGAAAAGAACTTCTGGAGGTATCATCACTCCTGACTTCAAGCTGTACTACAATAAAACAAAACAAAACAAAACAAAACATGGTATTGGCATAAAAACAAACACATTGATCAATGCAATTGAATTGAAGACCCAGACATAAATCTACACACCTATGGACACCTGATTTTTGACCAAAAAAAAAAAAAAAACAGAAATATACAATGGAAAAAAAGCATCTTCAACCAATGGTACTGATCTAACTGGATGTCTGCATGTAGAAGAATCCAAATAGATCCATACCTATCATCCTGCACAAAACTCAAGTCCAAGTGGATCGAAGACCTCAACACAAAGCCAGATACACTGAACCTGATAGAAGAGAAAGTGGGAAATAGCCTTGAATGCATTGGCACAGGAGCAACTAACTTCTTGAACAAAACACGGATAATACAGGCACTAAGGTCAACAATTAATAAATAGGACCTCATGAAACTGAAAAGCTTTTGTAAGGCAAAGGAAACCATCAATAGGACAAAAACAGAAGCTCACAGAATGGGAAAATATTTTCACTCACTCCACATCTGACAGAGGGCTAATATCCAAAATATATAAAGAACTTGCCACTGCTTCTTTAAGCATGTTAATAGCTGTGTTTTTTGAGGGATATTGCTGGGTAGTTTTTGTTGCCCCTGTACAGTTTCAGTATTGGGGTAAGACAGTATTTATAAAATGCACTAGCCAGTGTCCCCTCCATATCTATTTTCTGAAAGAAATTATATGTAATTGATATTAACTCTTCTTTTGAAACTCTAGTAGAATTATCGAGGAAACCATCTGGAACTGGAAGTTTGGTTTTTGTAAGTCACTAAATTACTGTTTTTGTGTTGCACGATCAGTAGGGGCATTGTACTCTACTTGGACTTTTTTTAATTGTTATACATGTAGACCTGCTCACACCCTCCCTGCATCAGTCTTATGAGAAATTTGTCAAACTGGGCTAGAGAGATGGCTCAGCAGTTAAGAGCATTACTGTTATTGCGGAGGAACCAAGTTCAGTTCCCAGCAGCCAAGTTTGGCTGCTCACAACTGCTTGTAACTCCAGCTCCAGTGAATCCAGTGCCCTCTTCTGGCCTCTGTGGGTACCTGCACTCAAGTGCACATTACCGGACATGCACATATAAATTAAAATAAACCTAAAAAAAATTGTCAACTGACCTAGAAAGAGATCTTGGCCCTTGGTTTTATTGCTGGTCCCCATTCTTCTATCTCTCCAGTCTTTTTTATTTGCTACCTGCTTTCTTCTGATTGTTCTGAGTTTATTTGGTAGCTTTTTCTGCGTGCATGAGGTATGAGACTTTTCCTTTTTCCTAACGACTGCACTTAGCCCTGTAAGTTTCCCTCTGGCTGCGTGCCTGCTTAGTTGTGTGCCGCTGACTTGCTTTCTGCTGTTTCCGTCAGACTTCCACTCTGATGAAGTAAGTGATGAGTTTCCTGTTATCTCTGCATCGCTGATTTTTGGTTTATTTCCACTGTGGGCAGATAGCCCACTCTGTAGAATTTTACTGTCTTAAATCTTATCAGGGTCTGTTTTGCTGCTGGGGATAGGACTTAGTCTAGAGAACATTCCATGGGTGTTTGAGGTGAAAGCCAGTTCTCTGTGGCTGGGAGGAAAGTTCTGTGACACCATTTAGATCCTGTTGATAGAGGTGGGTCTGGCGTTTATCCACGTCTTTAATGGCTTTCTCTCCAGCTTTTATATTCAATTGTTGAAAGCACTGAAGTCTCTGATAACCCTACAGCTTTTCTGTTTCACCTCATAGTTCTTTCTGAGTCTTCCCACTCTTTAGTGGGCTTTTTCTTTGCATATTTTGCCTTTATCTCATTTAATGCATACATATTTAGGGCTGGTATCTTCTTGGCGATTGATTCCTTGGTTCTATATGGTCTGTGACCTTGGTGAATGTCACTGAGCTAAAGTCTCCTTTCCATTGTGACAGTGTCTATATTCTCATTTAACAGAGGCTAAGGGGTCTGTCTACCTTACATCAAATACAAAATCAAAGATAGTGTTGGCGCTTAAATCCAAGTACAGCAGTTCTAAGTTGAAACCCAATGCTCTCTTCAGTAGTGAAAACTAAAACATTCCTCTAACAGTTGGGCAAAAGGTTGGCAAATTTGCCCAGCTAGAAAAGATACTTGATACTAAGACTTGAGCTCAATGGACACACATGATGGAAGGAGAAAACTGATTTCCTTAAGTTGTCCTCTGACCTCCACATACATGCCTTGCTATGTACATACCTATATCACCCCATAAATATGTGAAATAAATTAAAATGCAATAAAGAAAGAACATTTTTATACAAGTTGGTGGTACATGCCTTTAACCTAGCACTCAGGAGGTAGAGGCAGCCAAATCTCTGTGACTTTGAGGTCAGCCTCGTCTACAGAGAGAATTCCAAGACAGCCAAGGCTGTTACACAGAGAAACCCTGTCTTGGTGGGAGTGGGGGAAGAAGAAAAGAAAAGATAATGAAAAAGAAAAATTTTTAAGTCAGGCAGAGAAATGCATGTCCACACCCCTCTTGCTGGGTGTCCTTCTGAATGCTAAGCTAGAGAGGTCAAATATGAGAAGGAATCACATCTGCATGAGAGGGAGAGATAAACAAATATCACCAGTTGACATGATGCTCTGCCAAGAGACCCATGGTGGCACTCTGTCCCTAAATGTTCATAAAATAATAATGGTGGTATTGGTAATAAAATACGCAGTGGCATGTGGAAAGGAATTAGGGTAGGCAGAAAACATGAGCTTCTTGGGCTTGGAAAAGATCTCAACACAATTGTGAAATTAGTGGTAAATATAACTTAGAAACTCAGCTAGGGGATGTTCAAAGTGCTTGGGGCACAAGCCTGAGGACCCAAGTTCAATCCCCCATGACCCATTTAAAATGCTGGGCAGAGTGACACATGCTTGTAATCCAAGTGCTGGAAGGAAGAGACAGGCAAGTCTATGGTGCTTGATAGCTGAAATGTGGGCTCTGTATTCACTGGGAGACTGCCAAAAAATAAGGTGGAGACTGACTGGGGAAGACATCCAATGTCATCTGTTGTTTTTGCATACATGTGTGTGCCCCCCCAAAAAAAATTTGGCTGTATTAACCAGTGGAAAATAAATGTGTAGGTGCCATGAGGAGCAGGCTGGTAGAGAGTGTGACTAGCTCTGCTCCTGCACAGTGCCGAGTCCATCCACCATATAAAGATGCTGAGATGTAAAAATTAGCAGTTTGAAAATAGAGGATGCTTGTGAGAAGGGAGGCAGTTTGTTATTGGGGAAAAAAATTTTAAAACGCCTGTTACCTATTACTCCAAAAAAGTTTTACATAAATGACGCATATAAAAATTAAGCCAAAAGAGTACTACCAACCCAACTGGTAAAATTCATACATTTTACAAATTATGGAAGTCCTTTTAAATAAATTCCAGATGTTAACGGGAGAAAATCTGACGCATTTGACCTCACAGAAAATTTTACAGAGTTAAAAAGGACATAGACAAACGCCAGGCCACTGTAAAATTGACAGAGAGGGAATTCCTTAATACAAAAGAGGTCATACAAGCCATCAAGAAAAAGATGAATGGTGAAGACTAAACACGAACTTCACAGGACTTGAATGAGTACGTCGTAGACAAAGCAATAAGAAGGAAATATGTAAACAGGAGCTCGTGTCATTAATTAAAATGAAAATCTAAACAACAATATGAGCAGAGAGAAGTTTGTTGGTGAGAGTGTGAATAACCTTTTCCGTGGGGCTACAGTTGGTCACACAACGCTATCTCTTAGACATTTATCCTGCAGAAATACAGTATTGTGGCGATTGTGACATACATTACACACGATTATGGTAAACATGTTTGCTTTAAGATCTGTTATAGATCTGCATTATTTTCTCCACACATGGGACTTTTTTGGCAGAATTTTGAAACAAAATTGGATGTGAGTTGTCCGAGTTCCTCTGAAGTGAGATGCTGTGTGCTTGAAAGGAATTCTTTCTCTGCTTACAATGCTGATAGCTCTGTGGGAGATGATGTTCCTCATGCACAGATGGAGAAAACCGCCAGCCTTTTCTGGCCAGGCACAGGCTCTTATTTCTGGGAAAAGAAACGGCTTCTCACAACTGCTTCCTCGGGGGACGGTGGGCAGGAAGGATGCTTTTATGAAATGTGCCGTGGCTTCGCTGCAGCCGCTGTGGGTCCCAGGCCTCTGGCTGTATGTTCACTCCCTCGGAGACAGCAAAAATCCTTCTCAGATACTGGAGCCAAATACACTCCAGTAGGGACTGGCTTTCCGTGGGAAATCTCCATGGTTTTTTTTGTTGTTGTTGTTGGGGCGGGGGGAGACCCCTCAGGCTCATTCCTTCCAAAGTTCACTAGCAGAGTCATATGAAGAGATCTGAGAGAAGGTGAGAGATCCGGACTCCCAGACTGCGTAGGAAGATGAGATACACCTCCCCTTATTTAGGAAAACTAAACTAAGATTGCTTTGGGCTGTCACTGTAAAGAAACTGACATGGGAAGTGCAGGGCTCATGGCCTTCAGAAGAGATTCAAATGAGTCTCTCTTGGGTTTTCTAGGAGGTGCATAGACAATGAACAATCATGCCGGGTTATCATATCTGTCAAAGCAGAAGTCTGGCGTCTAAAATGCATGATGACCTTGTTTTCTGTCAGAGAAATTCCTGGCTGTGGTTAGCCTTGGTTGCTACCTGCAGATAAGCCCTTCCATCAAGGCTGGGCAACAACTGGGCTTTCTCGTTGATTATTCCTCTGGGTATACATACGGGAGTGGGCACACACATGGGTACAGAGGCTGGAGTAAGACATCAGGTTTCCTACCCTCTCAGTCTCTGCCATCCTCCCTTGAGACAGGGACTTTCACTGAGCTTGGAACCAGGTTGGCAGCCAGCAAGCCCCAGCCATCTTCTGGTTTCCTTGTCCCTCAACAGCACTAGGGTTACAGGCACACATGTGACTATACTCAGCTTTTTTTTTTTTTTTTTTTGGTTTTTCGAGACAGGGTTTCTCTGTGTAGCTTTGCGCCTTTCCTGGGACTCACTTGGTAGCCCAGGCTGGCCTCGAACTCACAGAGATCCGCCTGGCTCTGCCTCCCGAGTGCTGGGATTAAAGGCGTGCGCCACCACCGCCCGGCTATACTCAGCTTTTTAAAATGAGTACTTGGAATTTGAACTCAGGTCCTCAGACTTCATAGCAAATGCTCTTACTGAGCTATCTCCCTGGCCTTCGTTGGTTAACTTCTGCAGAGGAATTTAGTGTTGACTAGAATATCACCTCTTCTTTCCATGTATGAGGGGTTATTTTCTCATATACTTACCTGAAGATCATCTATACTTATGGAAATAATGGATAACCTCTCATTAAAATATGTATGTACACATGTACCGAGAGAGAGAGAGAGAGAGAGAGAGAGAGAGAGAGAGAGAGAGAGAGAGAGAGAGAGAGGTGGGGGAAACTAAATAGTGTGCAGCATCAGAGTGGGCACTTTCTCATAAATGAAGGCTTGACTTTTAAAAATGGAAATCAATGCTTAACTCTGTGGGTGGGTAGAACCAGTGCAGACTGCAGATGTGTGGCAATAGTTTTCACTTGACACTCTTCCTAGCCTAACCTCCTGTTGGCTCATGGTACAGAATGTGAGACAGTTCAGTAATTTCCATTCCTCAAATATAAAAATTTTATTATTGGGGGGCTTACATGCCACAGTGCGCATGTGGCAGCCCCCCCTTCTATCTTTCTGGGGACTGAATTCGGCTCAACTAGACTTTCACTGCAACCACCTTTCCTGGCCCAGGCACCCTCCCAGGCCCCGGTTCTTGGTTTTAAATGGACCAGCAGTGGTCTTCATTATTTTCAATTGTAACAATCATAGGTTTCAAATATGAGATTGTGGAGGCCCACAAAGGTTCCTAGTGAGATCTGAGCTTGCTTTACCCAGCAGGGCTGCATTAGAGGATTGCTCGACCTCGTGCATGGTTACTAGGTGTTTGGAAGGGTCTGTACTTGGCTGTGCTAGTGGGAGGTCCTTTGCCTCACCCCTTGGCATTCTTTTAAACAGTCCTTTAGAAGAGACAGAAGGGGCCAATGGATAAGGATCCAGGACCTCCCGAGGCTATCCTGTGTTTCCATCTGTCTCTCTCCCTTCTATATTTCTATCTAAATCTCTTATCCCTCTCTCCTCAAGAGTACCCTGGGCGGGGGGGGGGGGGGGGCGGGGGGGCGAGGGGGGATGGGAGCTGGTCTCCCACATGAGATCACATTAAGAATTCAGAATTTCAGAATTGTAAGGTGAGGTGCTCTCTCTGTGTTGATGATGAGGAGATTCATGAAGTAGGACACATGACTACCATGAAGACCCATGTCAGTTCTACTGCGAGGTCTTATGAAAGGGTCCACAGAGAAAGACTGGTAAGTGGCTGGCTCTCTGTCCCTGAAGAGCATGTCACAGGCTGATGCTCCGTGTAGAAGAGTGACGGGTGAGTGAGTAGACAAAGTGGGGTGTGGAGAACTTTCAGGCATTAGAAGACATTCCAGATGCTTGGAATTGTCCAAGGGAAGTTACTTCCTTTTGATCCTGGTAATTCTGCCACCCCCACTTCCTTCTATAACTGTTGAGAACTCCAAACCTACAGGGAGAGGCTGCCATTCACAGCCCTGGGAGCCTCAACTGAGATCGTACAACATGGGCAACTTCCTTGGGACCAGTGGTTGGGCCCAAACACCCACAAAGGCAAGGGGAACGCTGAGTTTAGGATTAACTTGAAGAGCCAAAGAGAAGGAAGTGGGCAGGAGGCAAGCCAGAGACACGATGGTTGGATTTGGAAGCTAAAACAAGTTTCATGTGGAACTTAGGCAAATTGCCCGAGCCTCTGAATGAATGTGGGCCTCAGAAAGAGTTGGTTCGGGTAGGGCAGGCACTACCTAAGTTTCTGAAATAAAGCGATACAGAAAAATCACTTTAGCACGTTAAAGCACAAGTATTTTTAAATATTTTTAACAAGGGAGCCTAAGTATTTTCACGCAATGAGAAGAAAAAGCTAGAGAAATCTGTCACGCTGCCCACTGTTTGACATGTGTGCATGTGTGTGCACATAAATGTGCTGTGAGTACTACCATGAGTATGCAGAGGCCATAGAAGCACATCACATTCAGTTGTGCTCTGCCTCATGATCTTGAGACAGGGCCTCTCACTGAACAACTGGACGTTTGTGCTTTTGCCCAGGCAGGCCAGCAAGTGCTCAGGATCCACCTGCCTCTGCCCTGTAGTATCGGGCCATAGGCACATGCAGCCATGCCCAGCTTTTTACATGGATGCTGTGGATTCCAGTTCAGGTCGTCATGCTTGAGTGGAGCATCTGAGGCATCTCCTCAGTCCCCTCCCCATCTCCTTACATGTTTCTTTGAGTAGCTATCATTCTCTCTCTAAATCATGTGTTTGCATTGGTTCTGGTCCATCCAAGTCCTGATCTTATTTAACTTGTGATACTGAGAAGTTAGCTATCTGAACCCACCTTCCGTTCCCTTCCCCTCTCCTCCCTCTCCCCTCCCCTTCCCTTCCTGTCGCTTCCCGTCCCTTCCTTCTGACTTGAAGTGTGTTCACAGCATCTCCTTATACAGCCTATACAGTTAGGGGTTGTCACTGTCCCCTCCTTTTGGAGGAGTCTGGGTCTCTGGGGTTGGTTTTCCATCTTTTTAATCTGTCATCAGAAGCCTCATTCTACCTCCAGAGTCCATTGCTCCCAATCCTTGCTGGAATCCTTCCTTCCCTTCTCCAGGCTGGTCTTGGCTGGCTGTTCCAGTCTGGAAGTTCCCCACCCTGCTCTTCTCCTTGGAGAGCTTGCCTTGGCTTTCTATTTTAGATGACTACAACCTTAGGGGACTTACGTAGAGAGGTTGAGTCCCTACATGCCTGAAGTATCTTGACTCACCATCACACTCACTTAGTATCGCGGGTGAACTCTGGAATGCCTGTCCTCCTGGCGGCTCTCCCTTGGGATCTTAGAGGTATCGCTCCATTGTCTTCCTCATCTGGGCCATGGTACCCCCATTCTGTTTTTAACTTTGTAGGGCCGGGCGGTGGTGGCGCACGCCTTTAATCCCAGCACTCGAGAGGCAGAGCCAGGCGGATCTCTGTGAGTTCGAGGCCAGCCTGGGCTACCAAGTGAGTCCCAGGAAAGGCGCAAAGCTACACAGAGAAACCCTGTCTCGAAAAACCAAAAAAAAAAAAAAAAAAAAATTAAAAAATTAACTTTGTAGGATCAGAAATTGAGGGCTGTGGGGATGGCTCAATGGATAGAGCACTGGACACAAGAATAAGGACCCAAATTTGGATCCCCAGAATCCGCATACATAAAGCCAGCATTGCAGTGCACATCTGTAGTTCCAGTGCTCCACGGTGAGGTGAGAACCAGGTGACCTGTCAGCGTAGAACAATAAGAAACACTGTCTCAGACAAAGCGGAAGTCAATGACCAACATCAGAGCTTGCCCTCTGACCTCCATTCACATACTTGAGCACGCATACACATGAACACACACATACACACATGCGAGCATGCACACACACACACACACACACACACACACACACACACGATTAAAAGAGAAAAAAGAACAGAAACTGTTAACCCAGCCTCTGGTGTAAGCCTGTTCCTTCATCACACAGGAAAGCCCTAAGGACAAAGAACTGACCCACTCCCACAAGCCCTTTATTTTAAATTTTTAATTGACACATAAAAATCATACACCTTTACAAGGTACAGTATGATATTTTGATCCATTCAGGGACGTGGCTTTGGCTTTTCTGTCTCTTTAAACATGTGTGTGTGTGTGTGTGTGTGTGTGTGTGTGTGTGTGTGTGTGTGTATGCGTGTATGTGTGTATGTGTGTGTGTGCAGAATGTTTGAAATCTTCTTTTCCAGATACTTTTAAATATATAATATTCTTGTAGCTGGAGTATGGTGATATTTTAATTGTACTGAAATGTGATTTTATTTGTATGTTAATAAATAAAGTTGCCTGGGGGTTAGAGCTAATAGCAAGCCATAGCAGAAGCTAGGCGGTGGTGGTGCATGCCTTTAATCCCAGCTCTTGGGAGGCAGAGCTAGGCGGATCTCTGTGTGTTCAAGGATACAGCCAGCATGGAGACACACGCCTTTAATCTCAATACCAACCATAGAAGACCTGGAGGTCTATACAGACAGGCAGTGACGGAGGTGGTCATGTGGTTGGGTTTACAACCAATGAGAAAGCAGAATAGAAAGTCTATAAAAAAGACAAACAGACAGGAAGTAGGGCTCTTGCTGAAGAGGACAGCAGCAGCAGTGAAGGGTAAGGTTTTTAGCTCTGACCTTTTGGGCTTTCATCTCTGCATTGGCTCTGTGTTTCTTATTTAACAAGATCGTTCATCTACACTGGAGTGTCTCTACTGTGTAGTAGGATGCTAGAACCACTGTTGCTGTTTTGGGTGACCTTGAACCATGAACCAGTCTTGTTGCCCTCTCATATCTCCTCTGTGACCTTGAACCATGAACTGGCCTTGCTGCCCGCCCCCATTTCTCCTTTATGGCCTTGAACCAGGAACCCACCTTGCAGCACCCCATATCTCCTCTGTGACCTTGAACTATGAACCAGCCTTGCAGCCCCCCGCCACTTATCTCCTGGTAACCACTGTTCTCTGTTTCTCTGACATCAACATTTTTGGATTCCACATGAAGGAAATCATAGATTTTTGGTCTCTTTCTGCATTGAGCTTATTTCAATGGCCATAATGTTTTCCAGACCCAGCCATGCTGCTGCAAACAGCAAGCTTTCGCCCTTGCTTTCATCTCTCCTTCTTGGTTATTAAAATACACTGTGGTCTTCTCTTTTTGAAATTTTTTAAATCCATGCCCACCTCTTCTTCTGCATTTTGTAGAACTATAGAACATGGAAGTCGGGATGTCAGCCGTTGACACGGTTGTTGATTAGAACAATCCTCCTGGCCCATCCAATCTCTTTTTAAGGAGCCCTGCCTTCTATCACAACCCCCAAGCCCCTTCAGTGTGTGTAGTTGGTCCTGCTTGGCATCTGAGGCCCCATGAGAGCATCACCTGCCCCCAGGCTCCCAGGTTAGAGTAGTCACTCTATCTGATGGTGGATCCATCCATAGGCCATATGTCAGTATGAAGCATTGTCTCACAGTATAGGTGTGTGATTGGGTGTGCTCTTGTCCATTCCTACCTAGGGTAAGTCCTAGGGGAAGGACATGTGCCCATCATCTACATCTTGTATTGCCAGTGTCCAGAGAAGAAAGTGGGTGGTGCTGGATGAACTCACAGCATTGAGACATCTGAGGAGATGGCTTAGCAGGTAAAGTGCTTTCCCTACAAAGTTGGGTCCTCAGCACCCATGTAAAAGCCTGGTGCAGTGGCACACACTAATCACAGCACTGGAGGTGTAGAGACAGGGGGATTGCTGGAGCTTATTGACCATCCAGCCCAGCTGAGTCAGTGAGCTCCAGGTTCAATGAAAAACCATGCCTCAAAAACTAAGGTGGAGAGAAATAGAAGATTCCCAAGACCCACCTCTGGCCTCCACACACAAGTGCACATGTGCATACACATATGTGCATACCTGTATGTACACATATCACTGAATTCCATCCATGGCCTGCCCCAAAGATGATCTAAGCCCACGTTCTATCTTCTTTTTCCCAGGCAACAGTGACAAGAACTTGAACTCTCATTCTCTTTTTCTAGAATCTGAGCAAAGTGAAAAGTGGTGATAAATTACTGGGCGATTCCTCGATGATGTTCCAGCTCTTTGGGGGTGTTGTTTTAGACTAAGAACTTCTGCCTGGTCTGGAAGGCTTGCTGTCAACAACAGCTGCTCATCCGTGTAGTAAGAGATTGGACTGTGCTACGGGGGCTCCTGGGGCTATGAAGCATGGGCGGATGCTGGCGACAGCCTCTGTCTGTACCAGTACTGCTGTAATGTGGCACATGAGCCTGAACTAGGACATGTGAGCTTGGCAGTGAGGCCTTTGGCTGAGAAGGAAGGGCTTGGTCTTTGGAGGGTCTGGTTCTGTTTTAGTGGCCTGTTCCTTCAGAGGGATAGCCACAGGCCCAAGAGTATGTCCTGGCCTGGTGTCTGAACCCCTTCTCTTAGCTCATGCTTGGGGTACTCCAAAACCTAGGAGTCCCTGCCCCAAGCATGTTATGCATGCCAAGTATTCCTTTAGATTTCTTCTGGAGGGCTGTCTACTTGTCCAGTGAGCACTCCAGACCCAAACACAGCTCAACATGAGTGTGTAGACGGGGATTGAATATACAGGCTCAGATTTCCATGTGCATGGCATGAATAGCTGGGTACCTGAATATCTGCATACAGAGGGACCTTGAAGCGTGAATCTATTTAGTCTTATCAATAAAAACCAGGAGTCAAATATCAGGGTAATAACCTGAAAGATCAGAGAAGCAGAGGAGCAGCCACTAGTGACTTCTTACCTCTCCGGATCCTCTGACTGAATTGGAGGGAGGTGGAGATCCTGTCTCCATCCACCTTATATTCCTGTCTCCACCTCCCAATTGTGCTGGGATTAAAGACATGAGCCTCCCAAGTGCTAGGATCAAAGCCATGAGCCTCCTAAGTGCTAGGATCAAAGATGTAAGCCACCAGTTATGGTGATATATAGTGTCCCCCAATATATTGTGTACCCTAATAAAACTTATCTGGGGTCAGAGAACAGAACAGCCACTAGATTAGACATAGAGGCCAGACAGTGGTGGACAACACCCTTAATCCTAGCATTCTGAAAGCAAAGCTCCATCCAGGTCTCTGTGAGTTCAAGGCCACAATGGAAACAAAGTCAGGTATAGTGGCACACACCTTTAATCCCAGCACTTGAGATCTCATGGTTGGGAAAGACACACACCTTTAATCCCAGGAACTGATGGCAGGAAGCAGAAAGGTATATAAGGCATGAGGACCAGGAACTAGAGGCTTTTAAACTTTTAGGCTTTTTAGCAGCAATTCAGCTGAGATCCATTCCAGTGAGGACTCAGAGGCTTTCAGTCTGAGGAAACAAGATCAGCTAAGGAGTTGGTGAAGTGAGGTGAGGTTGGCTGTGGCTTGTTCTGTCTCTCTGATCTTTCAGAATTTACCGCAATATTTGACTCTGGTTTTTTTGTTAATAAGACCATTTAGCAATTCATCTTACAATCAGTGCCTGGCCTCTCTGGTTAACTAGTGGCTAGCTCCACCCTCCAGGCAAGCTTTAGTAGTCAAAACACAATAAAAATATCCCACATCCAGGACCTCCTTGGGTTGGGTGCCGGGCTGGGACCAAGGCTTTCAGTTACTGACACTTGCACTTGAGGACCATCCTTTATGGCATGTTGGGAAGTGATTTGGGTGGTTCTGATTCAGGAAGTCATGAGCCCCAGGAGAACACTTAGATTTTATCTGGCCTAACAGGGACAGAAGTGTCTAATGATGAAGTGACATGGTCAGATCTGACGTCTGTGACATTTTGTCCTGGGTGATAAATTAGAGCCGGCATCATGGAAGCAGAGAATGGTTACAAGTGTCCGCATGGCTATGGATGGAGGGCACGAACCTCCAGAGGGCTGGGGTTCTTATTCAGGCTCCACCCACTGCTTAGAGGACCTGTGCAGGTCTCTTATCTCCACACCTCCTTTCCCAGCACTACGAACAGTACAAAGAGCATGGTGCAGAATAAATCAGTCAGAATAACAGGGAAGAGCAGCTTGCCATTCCTAAAGAAAAAGCTTGACTTCAGTGAAAAACCTCTAAGTGGCCGAAGGAGCACAACTGGACTTCCTCCCACGGAAGAGGAAGTGATCTGTCCAGCAAAGGAAAAGACTCCTCAGAACTTCACCTTGGCCTGTCCAAGCAGAAACATGCATGTGTGGCCCTCTGGTGCCCAGGTCCCCGCAGGGAGCTGGAGAAGCCCCATTCCTCACACGTGTGCTTCCTAGCTTGTGAGTGGAAGAGCGCTGGGTCTGTTAGCTGCCCAGGAGCTGTAGCACCCCACTCCCCACACCCCTGTCCAGATGAGGTGGTTTAATGTCTTTTGCAGGTCAGTCGCTTTCTGAGAATCTGATAGCATCTGAGGAAGGCTTCAGGACTTCCTCAAAGTGTGATGGGAATAACTGTCTTTGGATTTCCCCTAAGAATTGAGGGGATATTTTTCTTTCGTTAACAGAACAAGCAAGCAGGAGGGGTGGGGGGAGGGAGGTGCGGGGGGAGGAGGGAGGGAAGGATAAGAAAGAAAGAAGGAGCCCAAGAGAGGGGCGGGTGAGAATTGAGAAGAAAGGAAAGGAGGAAGGGAAAAGCAATATAAGAAAGAAGGGAGAGACAAGGGGGGACGGGGCGGGGGAGAAGAAACAGAAGGGAAGGGAAGGGGAAAGAGCCTCTTGTCCGGATGTGAGCCTGTGACCTCAGAGCTGCAGAGACAGAAACAGGGGAATCCTGGGGCTCACAGGCCAGCAGAGACCTTGTCTCAAAACACAAGGTGAACACTGTCCTGAAGAACACCCCCAGTGTTAACCTCTAGACTCCACACTCACGTACACAGGTACATGAGCACTGTACACACACACAGACACACACACAGACACACACACACACACACAGACACACACACACACACACACGGGGGGGCATTTAATGAGTATGTGCTCTATCTTATAAACTTATTTTTTTCATTCTTTAAAATTTTTTAATTGTATTGATGCATTCATAAAATTTTAAATGTATTCATTCATGTGTCTGTATGGGGATGTATGTAGATGAGTGTAGTTGCCGAGGGTAGGGGGTGGAGGGGTGGGGAGGTCCAGATGAATTCATTGAATCTCTTGGAGCTCGTTTTACAGAAGGTTGTGAACCACCCAGTATGAATGCTGGAAACTGAACTCAGGTCCTCTGCAAGAGCAGCCGTCACTTTTAATCCCTGAGTCACCTCTCAAGTCCCATCCTTTTTTGTTTTTTTTTCTTTGTTTCATTTTATCTAATAGCTGTAACCAACTCACCTCTTCAAAGTGTCGATTTCTTTTTCTGAGCAGTCAGTAAGCACAAGACTTCAAAGATGTTTTTATTTTGTGTGTGTGTGTGCGTGTGCGTGTGCGTGTGCGTGTGCGTGTGCGTGTGCGTGTGTGTGTGTGTGTGTGAATTAAATGAATCACAAAGAGCAAGTCACAAGGCCAAACATATAGTATGCAGTCAGTACATATTTGATTTCTTTGTGTGGATTCTCTAGTTGGGTTGCTGGGTTTAAAGGGTGAGCACATTCCTTGTGCATGACCATAGCTACGACTTTCCTCAGAGCACACAGCAGTGGCTGAGTATCAAGTGTGGGGCTATGAGCAGGTTCCTCACAGAGTGCTGGGACAAAGGCGGCGGGGGGGGGGGGGGGGGCCGCGGGCGGCGGGGAGGGGGCCATAGGAAGAGTGGGTCATAAGTAACATGGTTGTATACATGTATAAATATAAATTCTTCCTTCTGAGAAGTACTCAGCAGACCCTGCCCCTCTCTAAGGATCTGTAGAGAATCAGCGGTCACTGGGAAAGGCAGGGACACTTTCTTCAGTATTATAGACACTGGTAAGTTGGCTGTGCCCCTGTAAAGAAACCCTCACCCATGCTCCTGTAAGCAGTTCTAACTAAACCCACTGGGTCACACATGGGGCTGTGTGTGACCCCCCCCAAAAGATATGAACATGGAAGTACTTGGGAAAGGGAAGAGGATCAGTGGGAGTGAGAGGGGAATAAGAGAGGATAACAAGGGTGACTATGATCAAAATATATTATATACACTTGTAAAATGTCATCATGAAACCCCTTATTATGTGTGATTAATGTATGCTAATAAAAAGTATTTTAAAGACAATTTCTCATCCTAGAGCTCATTACAGAACACTCGCCACACAGGGCTGGGATCTGAGCTGGGGCTTGTTTCTGTGATGCATCAGGCCAGTCTTGAATCCCAAGGAGACTGCCAATGTGCAAAACTCCCACACACCCCACAGTCTGGCCGCAAACACACAGGCTCATTAGTTCCTGATAAGGATGCCGAAAGGCAGCGATTGCCAAGCCCCATTTCATTCAGAAAGAGCCAAGGCCAGACACACTCATGTCTCAGAGATGCTGGCTTGAGAGCTCAGAGATGTGGGTCTGAACTTCATCCACATGACTCAGGCTCTGCCAAGCCTGCAAACTGTGCTCTGAACTCTGATTTCCTGATGTGTGAAACGGGAGACACAAATGTGTAAGAACGGCTGGACAGATGTCTTAGTCCGTAAAGCTCTTGCATGCAAGCATGAGGACGTGAGTTCAGATCCTCAGCACCTCCGTAAGAAACTGGACGTGGGATAGGAAGACGGCCCCATGGGTAAGACACTTGCTATGCAAGCATAGGACCTGCATCCTCATGCCCGTGTGTACACTGGCACACACAAAGCACAAGCCGCAATGAGTGGCTATTCACTGCCCTGGCTGTCTGGACTCTAGGCTTGTGAGGTTTACAGCCTCAGTGAGAAACGAGGAAGTCAAGTCATGAAGGAAGGCCACACGGCTCCTAAGTAGCCTCAACGTAGAGTTGTGTCTGTGTGCCCCTGATGCCTCGGCTCATCCATCGGCCCTGAGTTTTGGTAAAGCCAACAACACCCAGGCTGGCTTTATCTCGGCTGGCATCAGAATGTGCACAATTAGATGCTAGGATCCACTCCTCCTAGTAGGGACCAAGGCTACACCAGACCATCTTGTGTAGGGGATTTCTGTCACAGATATAACCGAGCAGCATCCATATCAAGATCATGACTGCACAGGTTACATGTTCACTCCATGCAGTCCCCGGATAGCTCTGCCTCCTGGTCCTTGACCCAGACAGTCAATCTCTCCTACAAGGACTCCCCTTGAGCTGCTGCTAATGCACCCATTTCTGACAAGGGGAGACCTGTGGTGTTGGGGAGGGCTTCACACCTGTTTTCTGTGCTATTCAATCCATTCACCTCTGGGACACGGACTCCCACGAGTCTGTGTCTCCTGCACATGGCTCTCAACTCTTTTCTCATCCACTGAGGATAGTCTCGCTCAAGGTCCCTCTGTTACCTTCTGTCCCTAAAGGTGATCTAGTCCCCTTCATTATCATTTCAGCAGCAAGGTCCCAGCATGAGCAGCCCCAAGTTTTGCCTGCCCATCTTCCCTGCCTGCAAACTCATACCATACTCAGGCTGCTGGACCTCTGCTCCAGCCCTCCACATCTCCAGACCTCCTGTGAGCTCAGGAAATGTCAGCTGAGTGAAGGAAGGAGCCCATTTTCTACAATAGCAAGCATTCCCTTGAGAATGCTGTTGTGGAGTAACTTTTTGTATATTGTGAAGATGTGTTACTCTGATTGGTTTAATAAAAAGCTGAATGGTCAATAGCTAAGCAGGATTTCCAGGCACTGAGGATGCTGGGAAGAAGAAGGGCAGAGACACCAGGAGGTGTGGAGGAAGCAGCATGGGCAGTACAGCGTAAAGGTAACTGAACCATGTAAAAGAACATAGACTAAAAGATATGGGTTAATTTAAGTTATAAGAGCTAGTTAGAAACAAGCCTAAGCTATCATCCGAGCTTTCATAATTACTAATAAGTCTCCATGTCATTATTGGAGAGCCAATGGTCCTGACGAAAAAGGCCAGCTACAAAGTGCATCTTTTATTCTTCCTGGACTGGATATTTGCTGTGTCCTCCTGTGATCTACCTGTTGCTCTGAGGAATTCCTTGTCCTGAAATGATAAATATGGGTAGTTCTGTGTATTTGTCATGTACTTATTGTTTCTTAATATCTTTTGTTCTGGGACAATCATATGCTCATTTGTGAGTGGATATATTTTATAAGTTATAAATGTTTATTTATTCAGTTATTTATTTGTGTGCATGGCCACATGTGCGTATGTATGTGTGCTTGTGTGTGGAGGTCAGAGGGCTGAGGAACAAGAGGACAGCCTCAGAGAACATTATCTTGTCCACTTTTTTTTTTTTTTTTTTTGAGACAGGGTCTCTCATTGGCTTAGAACTTAACTGGTAGGCTGAGCTGGATGGCCAGTCAGCAAACCTCAGGAATCTCCCTGTTTCCACCTCCCCTGCACTGGGATGACAGATGCACACCACCCCTGCACAGGTTCAAGCCTGACAGGGTCTCAGCACTAAGAGCAGAAATGGACACAGTCTCCCACCCCTAGCCAAGAAGCTATCTGCAGTCAACACCTTCCAGCAAAGGAAAAGTCAGTTTTTTCCAATGGAGTCTCACAGGGTATAGTGATCACACCTCAGGGTAGGACCCATGCCCAGGAGTAGTTTGCCACCACAAACTGAACTCAATGGTATTTTTGTAGATTTTTTTTGTCTCGTGCTTTTCTGAGGTTTTTTCCCCCCTTATTACTCTTCTGCTGTTCATTTTGATTTTTGTTTTCTGTTTTTGTGAGTGTTACTTTTCGTTATTGTTTTTGTTTGTTTGAGAGAGAGAGAGAATATAAAGTTGGCTGAGTAGGAAGGATCTAGGAGGAATTGGGGGAGGGGAAACATGATCAAAATATATTGTATGAAAATTTTTTCAACAGAAAAAATGTTTTTACAAAGTAGAGATGAGCTCACTTTTCATCAAAAAAAAAAAAAGATAAATAAGTAAATAAATGTACACCACCATTCCGGGCTTTCGGTAAATGTGAGTTCTTGGTCTTGATCTCAGATCCTAGTACTGGCAAGGCAAATGCTTTACTAACAGACATCTCCCAGATCCTGAATACCTACCTATAAAAAACGAATATTTTTATCTGTATCTAGATATTATGGATGAAGCTTTCATTATATTGAGCATCATGAAGAACCGCAGGCAAGCAGACAGAATTATACATGCAGATGAATAAATTTGCCTGTGTTAGACATATGCACATGGATGTGGTCATGTTCCACCAACACACGTTTACAATTGTGGAATAAATATGCAAATATTTGCCAAACAAGGCTGCTGAAGGAGCTAAACAGGGTCACAGCCTGTCACATATGACCCGCAACCCACTGGAAAGCTCATAATGGGGCCAAGGAGCTGTATCACAGAGAGAGTTTAAAATTTTTCCTCAGAGTCATCAAGATGGCTCAGTGGGGAAAAGAGCTTGCCACCAAACCAGGCCCTGGGCTCAATCCCGCAGGAGCCACCCGGTAGAAGAAGAGAACCGAGTCCCTTGGGCTGTCCTCTGTCCTCTACACGCGTGCCTTGGCACCTGTGCACACACATACATCCAAATAAATAAATGCAAACAATAGAATAAGTAAAACCCTTTTCTCCAAGCACATGCACACTGAAGGGCTTTGGATGGCCGAGTTTCAGATGACCTGGAGTGTCCCAGACCACCCAGTTTCCCGTGGCTCTATGCTCCTCTGGGCAGCCTTGGCAGAGAGGGAAGCAGCCAATCCCTCTTAGATTGCAGACTCCAAAATCTTGATTTTGCCAACATGTATTTTTTTAGAAAACAAACTCCTAAAAGCAACCACAGCGTGTAGCTTAATTGGTTTGCACAATCCTTGTTGCTCCTACTGTTTGCCTGACAGGAAGCACAGGGGAGAGAGAGCAGGAGGCTTATCAGAGCCATCATTGGTGTTCCCTGCTTGGCACTAGAGCCCCATCTGTTTCCCAGACCAGGCCTGGGGGGAGTGTGCGGGGAGCCTGAGACCAGGCCTGGGGGGAGTGTGCTGGGAGCCTGAGACCAGGCCTGGGGTGAGTGTGCAGGGAGCCTGAGACCAGGCCTGGGGTGAGTGTGCAGAGAGACTGAGACCAGGCCTGGGGGGAGTGTGCAGGGAGACTGAGACCAGGCCTGGGGTGAGTGTGCAGGTAGACTGAGACCAGGCCTGGGGTGAGTGTGCTGGGAGCCTGAGACCAGGCCTGGGGTGAGTATGCAGGGAGCCTGAGACCAGGCCTGGGGTGAGTGTGCAGGGAGACTGAGACCAGGCCTGGGGTGAGTGTGCAGGGAGACTGAGACCAGGCCTGGGGTGAGTGTGCAGGGAGACTGAGACCAGGCCTGGGGTGAGTGTGCAGGTAGACTGAGACCAGGCCTGGGGTGAGTGTGCTGAGAGCCTGAGACCAGGCCTGGGGGTGACTGTGCTGGGAGCCTGAGACCAGGCCTGGGGGGAGTGTGCAGGGAGTCTGAGACCAGGCCTGGGGTGAGTGTGCGGGGAGACTGAGACCAGGCCTGGGGTGAGTGTGCAGGGGGACTGAGACCAGGCCTGGGGTGAGTGTGCAGGGGGACTGAGACCAGGCCTGGGGTGAGTGTTCAGGGAGCCTGAGACCAGGCCTGGGGTGAGTGTACAGGGAGCCTGAGACCAGGCCTGGGGTGAGTGTGCAGGGAGACTGAGACCAGGCCTGGCGGGAGTGTGCTGGGAGCCTGAGACCAGGCCTGGGGTGAGTGTGCAGGGAGACTGAGACCAGGCCTGGGGTGAGTGTGCAGGGAGACTGAGACCAGGCCTGGGGTGAGTGTGCTGGGAGCCTGAGACCAGGCCTGGGGTGAGTGTGCAGGGAGACTGAGACCAGGCCTGGGGTGAGTGTGCAGGGAGACTGAGACCAGGCCTGGGGTGAGTGTGCAGGTAGACTGAGACCAGGCCTGGGGTGAGTGTGCTGGGAGCCTGAGACCAGGCCTGGGGTGACTGTGCTGGGAGCCTGAGACCAGGCCTGGGGGGAGTGTGCAGGGAGTCTGAGACCAGGCCTGGGGTGAGTGTGCTGGGAGCCTGAGACCAGGCCTGGGGTGAGTGTGCAGGGAGACTGAGACCAGGCCTGGGGGGAGTGTGCTGGGAGCCTGAGACCAGGCCTGGGGTGAGTGTGCAGGGAAACTGAGACCAGGCCTGGGGTGAGTGTGTGGGGAGCCTGAGACCAGGCCTGGGGTGAATGTGCAGGGGGACTGAGACCAGGCCTGGGGTGAGTGTACTGGGAGACTGAGACCAGGCCTGGGGTGAGTGTGCAGGGAGACTGAGACCAGGCCTGGGGTGAGTGTGCAGGGAGACTGAGACCAGGCCTGGGGTGAGTGTGCTGGGAGCCTGAGACCAGGCCTGGGGTGAGTGTGCAGGGAAACTGAGACCAGGCCTGGGGTGAGTGTGTGGGGAGCCTGAGACCAGGCCTGGGGTGAATGTGCAGGGGGACTGAGACCAGGCCTGGGGTGAGTGTACTGGGAGACTGAGACCAGGCCTGGGGTGAGTGTGCAGGGAGACTGAGACCAGGCCTGGGGTGAGTGTGTGAGGAGCCTGAGACCAGGCCTGGGGTGAGTGTGCAGGAAGCCTGAGACCAGGCCTCATAGCTTCCCACCCACTGACTGAACTTGTGTTCCTGAGGTCTGTTTAGTTTGTTTTGCTGTGTGGTGAGGGGAACACTGAGTACTGAACCCAGGGCCCCTCATATGCTATGCAAGTGCTCAACCATCTTCTTTCTACCTATCTATCATCTATCTATGTATCTATCTATCTGTCTGTCTGTCTTTCTACCTACCTGCCTACCTATCTATCTCTATCTATCATCTACCTACCTACCTACCTACCTACCTACCTATCTATCTATCTGTCTGTCTGTCTGTCTGTCTGTCTGTCTGTCTGTGTGTGTGTGTGGTATTTGTGGTCCATGTGTTTGTGGTCCATGCCTACGTGCACATGTGAGTGCAGTTGTACATGCCTCCTTTACACATATGCAGAACACTGAGGAGGATGTTGGATGCCCTGCCTTGTCACTCTCTCTGCCTTGTCCCCTTGAGATCAGGTCCCTCATGAATCTGAAGTGGCTCTTTAGGCTAGGCCTGCAGGCCATCAAACTTCTAGAGCAGTTCTTTGCCTTGGTTCTGCGGTTTTCTGGGAGCATCATTGGAATCTTGATGGTGGCTGTTGTGGTGCATGTTGTTCTAGGGTATGCAGTGAGCGTACCTGCAGGTGGAGTAAGGACCACTGTAGTGAAGCAGGGACAGTGTGAGGGGCAGCAGACTGTTCTGTCCCCAGGTACATGAGCTCTGGGTCTCTGATGAGGATGGCAGCTCTGATAGCCTTAGAAATGTTTCAGGTGCCTTTTCCTGACTTGGACTAAGGCACCCAAGTTCCATTGAGTCAGCTGAGCCCCACTCACCACAACCCACATCCTCTCAGTGATGCGCTGGCCGCCATAAGGCAGCACACTGTCTCGGAATTCAGTGTGAATAGGTTGACCATTCCCTCCAAGTTCAAACTGCTTAGAAATTTCTAAATACTCAGTTTTTAAAATCAAACATCCAATTTTATAGCTCAAGTTCTGTGTTCCACAAAGTTGTGAAATTTTGAACTTGGGTCACTCAAGGTCAGTTTGAGAGAGGAAGGCTTTTCTTCCCTGTGGTCAGTGTGTTCCTCATTTCTGAGGCTCCCCTGGAATGACCTTCACTGTTGGCATTTCCGCCAGTGTCCGATGCACGACCACTTAGATATTCCCAGCAGGAATGAGCTTTCTTCTGTCTGCTCTTTCTGAATCCTCACTGGACTGCCCTAGCTGTGGCAGTAACAGGTGTCAGGGACAAGGATAGAATCTCTAGTTAGTGGAAAAATACAGACCCCCAATAAGACAGGGAACTAGATCATCTTACAGTCAGGTTGCCTAGCAACAGGACATTGAGGCAGAGCCCTTGACCCTTTCACCCTGTAAACATCCTATACAAACATCCTGTTAGCTTGCCCCACCTTATGCAGATGACAGCTTCTTGCTCCCCCCACCCTGCAGGAACTATATAAACCGTCTTGGAGTAAAATAAAGTTGCACCTTGATCAGAATCTAGACTTGGTGTATTTCCTTTGTATCTCCTGTACCTACATTCCCTCCTTAGGGTGGTTGAGAACCCATTGTAGCCCTGCAGGCGGGGCAAACAGGTTTCCTCCAGCCTGCTGCAGACTCAACATCTCCCTGCTGTCCAGGTCCTGAGACCCTTCAGCATTGTAGCACGAATCTTAGAAGGTCTTATTAATAAAAACAAACCTGGGGCCAGTTATTGGAGCGAATGCTGGAAGATCAGAGAAGCAGAACAAGCCACAGCCACCTCACCTTGCCAATTCCTCAGCTGATCCTGTTTCCTCAGACTGGAAGCTTCTGAGTCCTCATCTGAATGGGTCTCAGCTGACTGCTGCTAAAAGCCTAAAAGCTTAACCCACTCTAGTTCCTGGTTTTCACACCTTATGTACCTTTCTACTTCCTGCCATCACTTCCTGGGATTAAAGGCTCACTTCCTGGGATTAGAGGTGTGAGTCACCATGCCTGGCTGTTTTCAGTGTGGCTTTGAACTCACAGAGATCTGGTTGGATCTCTGCCTCCCAAGTGATAGGATTAAAGGCATGAGTGCCACCATTTTCTGGTCTCTATGTCTATCTAGTGGCTGTTCTGTTCTCTGACCCCAAATAAATTTATTAGGGTACACAATATTTTGGGGAACACAATACCACCACACTCCTACACTTATGTTTTGTGAGTAAGTGGGTAGTGTGTTCTCAATAATGACAAAGGGTGTAATAAACACACAACCAGCATGTTTATTATTAAGGGTCGGTACTGGGCACAATTGCATGTGTCTCAGCTTCTATGACCAACATCACCATACTGTCACTTGTCATGAAGGAATCTCCACTGTCTACATGATGTCACTGACCTGAAAGTCTTCATGTGGCCCGCGACACTATGGCATTCTGAATGATTTATAAACTGCAGGGGCTTCTTCTGACAGTTTTGGAAGCTTCGTGTCCTAGATCCAGGTGCTGGCTGAAGTGTCTCTTCTGAGTTCCAAGCCCTCAGCTGTGCCCTGTGAGTTCCCCTGAAGCTGGGCTGAGGCTCTGTCTGCCGATACATCCTGAGCCATGTCTGGGTCCTTACTCATTTTTGTAAATGTGTCCCTGTGAGGCATGTTGGGGCCAAGATTAAGCTTATTAAGTGGATAAGGGATCCAGGGATAAAAAGAAAGATGGTAGATATGGGTTGGCTCACAATATCCTGTAAGTTCAGATCTCAGGGATCCAACACCACTTCTGACCTCCTCAGGCATTATTCATACACACACACACACACACAATTTTTTTTAATCTTTGAAAAGAAGAAAAGAGAGTTTTTTTTTAAATAAATCAAAGAGGGATAGAAGGTAGGCAAAAAAAAAAAAATGAGCAGGAAGAGATGAGGAAAAGGAAGGAGGGAAGGATGGGGGAGAATGCAGTGACCTCATCAGCTTCTCCCCAGTACTGGCCTAGAACTTTGTGGTTTCACCCATCTTTTTAGTTGAGTTAAAGTGAGGTGACAATGTTAAATCCTTAATCAAGCACCCCTAGTTTCAGTCTTAATGAATTGTACAGCAGTCCCCAATACCCACAGGGATGCATTCCTGACCTCCAGTGGATGCCAGAAAGTGCAGACAGTATCCAGTCTTCTAGATATCATGTCATTTCCTGTACATACAAACCTGTAATAAGTCTAATTTGTGAACTGGACACAGAAAGAGATTAAAAGCAACATCAATAACATGGAACAATTAGAATAATGCAGCCATCATTAATGTCTGTGGAATTGGTTCTAGAACCTCATATGGGTACCAAAATCTATGGGAGTCCAGTTTCATACAAAACCTGGAATAGCATCGAGCCCATACACATCTTCCCATTTACTTTAAACCATCTTATATTACTTACGAAATGAAACAATACAAACTCTATGCAAAGCATTGCTATGCTATATTATTTAGAGAATAGTGACAAGAAAAGGTTTTATATTATATTCAATAGAGATGAAGTTTTTAAAATGTTTCTCATCCAAGGATGGAGAATGTGAAGCCTGCAGATGTGATGGTCAACCGCACTCTCTAATAAAAGTTATGCAGATATGGTCGCTCTCTGTCTTGATGTATTATACTTCATCTTCTCAGTTAAGAGCAGTACTTCATATTATGAGTGGCTACCTTGTGCTTTGGAGCCATTGCTAAATAAAGATAAGGTTTACTTGGACATAGAACTTTTGTAATCTGATGACTGAGATGACTCCATTGTTCCTAATGAGAGGGTGGTGTATACATTACAGATACAGAGGGTAATGTATACATCATGGGCATGGAGGGCAGTGTATACATCACAGATACAGAGGGTAATATATACATCATGGACACATAGGGTAGTATATACATCACAGATATGGAGAGCAGTGTATATATCACAGACACAGAGGGTAATATATAGATCATAGATGTGGAGGGCAGTGTATACATCACAGATACAGAAGGTAATATATACATACACCAAGGACATTGAGGTTAGTGTATGCATCACAGATATGTTAAGCAAAGCAAAGGACAGTTCACATCTCAGATGGGATAAAATGAGATGCTATCACACTACAGAGAAACACATAACTTAACACATGAGTTGTTTATTCTAAACTTTCCATAGCTCTATGGGTTACTGAAACTATGAAAAAGTAAATTTTAGGTCTGAAGTGAGATATCACTCTGGAGTTGATAGATCAACTCCTTTGTGTGTCTTAGAGTCTCATTAATGTTAACAATGGAAGATTAACTCACTGAGCAGAAATACCCAAGATTTAACTAAGTGCTTGAATGTAGATTCAAACTCCCTAAGGACACGTCACGCACAAAGAGAAGGAAGGCCCCAAGCCAGCTGCCTAGAATTAAAGATGGTATGCTTTCCTATACTCCTTATTAGAGACGGTTACCTAATTGGTAGTTCCAGTGCAAAATGAAAGAGTAGTCAACATTGCAGAGACCATCAGGATAAGAGCAGTGCATTGAGCCCACGTGTAGACCTCTGTGAGTACAGCCCTGTGCTTGCCTGGATTGTGAGCAAAGGCCTTCCAATTTATTTGTTCTGTGTTCTTGGTGCTAATTCGTCTCCTGTACAGAATCTGTTGTTTTTGCTAGTCGTATTTTTGCTTTCCAGGGACACCACCATTGCAACCTGAGAAGGGAAGGGGACCCACCTCCCTGGGAGGAAGCTGTGGGGAGGAATGGAGAAGAGACCTGGCTTTCCAGTTTCTGTATCCAGCTTGCAGAGCAACTGGATGGTCACCTGGCTGCAGCCAGCTCTGTGTGCTAAGAATTTCCCATGGGCCTTGCTTCAGTACTGTCTTGAGTGGAAATACAGGATAGGGCTGCTCTGGGCAACTGAGGCACAACCTGCTTCTCCCTTCTGCTCCCTGTGTTAGCTTGCAGATAGAGGAAGGGAAGAACAAATCCTAAGGAGTGGGGTCCCTGCCATTCACACCAGTTGACAGGCTCAGTGACAGCACAGCCAGAGGGACCCAGATGTGCCTGGTGGCCCTCTCTGGGGACACAGCAGAAGTTTGATGAAATATGCTATGTGCAATGCTTCCCTTCACCTTATAATTCACCCGGTGTCCAGCAACAGAGAATGGATAAAGAAATGTGGGAAAGGGCTGAAGAGATGGCCCAGCAGTCAGGAGCACTTACTGCTCTTATAGAAGACCCAAATTCAGTCCCCAGCAACCAAGTTTTGGGCAGCTCAGAACTAATTACCTAAAATTATCATATAGGCATGCGTGTGTGTGCACGTGCACACACACAATATTAAAAACAAATGAATCTTTAAAAATTGTATACAGTACATATACACAACAGAATTTTTTTTTTTAATCACAAGAAAGAGCAAAATCTTGATGTTTGTAGGAAAATGGATGCAGCTGGAGATCATCATATTAGGGGAATTAAGCCAGTCTCAGAAAGACAAATGTCATATGTAGTTCTCAGAGCTCATGCAGCTACGTAAAACCATATGTGTATCTATGGCATGGAAGTAGAAATGAAACTCTGGGGGAGCAGATGGACTAAAGGGAGGAGGGGTAGTAAATGGAGAGAGGGGGATAGGAAGATACACTCAAATACCACAAATACTTCTGTGAACGTTTTCTCAGGCCACACAGTGCTGTGTGCAATGAATATATGCAGTGAAAACTTTTAAACACATTTTACCTAGGAAAAAATATACATCTGAAGGCAGCCATTAGCTCTGTTAAAGTAACAAAGGACAGGCTCTCCTAGTGTAGGAGAAGTAGAATTATATTTGAAAACTATGGCAATTGAAACCACGATCATGACTCAAAAAGAGACAGATTCTGAACTCCAGAAAGAGACCCCAGAGCATACGCGACACAGAGAAAGGACCATTGCAGATTTTCAAAAGGGTAATTAAGAAAATTGCTAATCAATTGAAAGAAAAATTAAAGGCTTTACCTTGTACAAAATAATTGCAAATGAATGAGAAATAATTGTTTTCTTAAAAGTGACAATCATGAAAGCTGCCAAAGGTGAGTCTGTGAACATATGTCAGAGGCGAAGAGGCCTCTGAACAGGGCTTTCTAGACAGAGAGCTGAGGGTTAGGGAAGAGTGGATCTGACTTCCCTCTTTACAGCCAAAACAAGTGAGTGAAACAGGTGTGTAGATTGTACCTCCCACCGACTAGAGGGACAAACAGCAAAGAGCCAGGTCCTCCCTCTTTATGAGAAGCATTTGTCTTTTAAGCCTGAGGAAAGCCTAACACTTAAACACTGATGGAACTGAGCCACATATGTGCATGTGTGATTCATGTACCAAAATGAAAATGAAAATACTGAGCTACTACCTTCCGCTCCTTAACACGACCAAGGTGTCAGTGATTGCTGGACACTTACCCATCTGGAATAGAGGAATAGTGGAGGAAAGAGTGGAAAGGTCAAAAAGAAGAGACTGGTTGTGAAAGTCTTGGTGCATCTATACTAACATTTCTCCCCAAAGCCGTAGAAGTGGTACTGCAGGGACACACTGGATAACAGGGATGGAGGAGGTCAGGTTAGCCCAGTGGGCAGTTCCCTGTGCTTTTCAGAGAGATAGAGACAGAGATGGAGATGACAGACAGATGGATAGATAGATAGATAGATAGATAGATAGATAGATAGATAGATGTAGATGATAGATATAGATAGATAGAAAGATAGATAGATAGGTAGATAGATAGATATGTAGATGTAGATGAGATAGATAGATAGATAGATAGATAGATAGATAGATAGATAGAAAGATAGATAGATAGATAGACAGATAGATAGCCAGAGCATAAAACAACAAAAAAATGAATAGCACGGCTAGCACATTGGTATTGTAAATGTTACTTCTGTAGGGCATGGTGGCATGTGCCTTCAATCTCAGCACTGAAAATGCAGAGACATGCAGATCTCTAAGTTTGAGACCAGCCTGGTCTATAAAACGAGTTCCAGGACAGCCAGAGCTACACAGAGAAACCCTGTCTCAAAAAACAAAAACAAACAAACGGCAGAGCCAGGCGGATCTCTGTGAGTTCGAGGCCAGCCTGGGCTACCAAGTGAGTTCCAGGAAAGGCGAAAAGCTACACAGAGAAACCCTGTCTCGAAAAACCAACCAACCAAACAAACAAACAAACAAACACGTAAGTTACTCCTGAGAGGAGAGCTAGGGACATTTTTCAGCTTTTGCTATCTAATAGTTACTATAAAAATAACGTTTCTTTCAAAAGTGTTCTGGGTGTGAGAAGAAGAGAACATACCCCTACTTCAAAGGAACGAAAAATAGAGCAAATGCAGCATAGGCCAGCTGAAGAGTGTGCCAGTGCCCTTGCACTTCCGGTACCCTGCAATACCTAGTATCCCTGCTGTTCTTGTGCCCTGGCAAGCCTAGTTTGCCTGGTACCTCAGACACCTGTGGTATACCATACCCTTTGTAACCCTGGCATGCCTGGCACACTGGTACCCATCCCAGTTAGCTTTAACTCTCAACTTGACACAGTCTGCAATAGCCTGAGATCAGAGCCTCAGCTGGGGAGTTGCCTAGATCAAGCTGACTTGTAAGCATGTTTGTGGGAAATTGTCTTGAACGTTAGTTGATACAGAAGGACCCAGCCCATGGTGGGTAGCACCATTCCCCAAGGCTGGGGTCATGAGTTAAAAGTGACAGAAAAAAAAAAAAAAAAGGGCAGAATCAAGTCATCTAGCAAGCGGGCCGTATGGCTGCGTTCATTTCCCTCCACTGCTCAGCGTGCATAGGTCCTGACTGGAAGCTGACTTCCTGTTTGACTTTCCTTAGTGGGGGGCCGTGATGCCACATGAACTCCTTCTTCTCCTGAGTCGCTTTAGCTCAGAGGGTTTTGTCATAGCAGCAGAAGGGAACCAGAATGGTACCCCTGGTATACCTGGCACAGCTGGACGACCTGGAACATGGGTGTTGTCCCAGGGAATTGCTGCTCAGAAGGGGGAGGAGGTGTCTTGCTTACCCTGGAGCCAGCATGGACTCCGAAGACAGGAACAGTACACCACATCATCTTCCATATTGCTTTTCAAACCTTTATCTTAAGACCCGCTTCACACACCCCACCCACCTCTTCCCACAAGGGCAGCCATGACCTGGATATGGTTCCACCCAAGCTTCCTTTTGTCATACACAGATGTTGTTTATCAAGTGGCTCCCAGCCAGTGCCCAGTGCTCCCTACTCTGAGGCTGACACAGAGGGAAATTCTAGACCATACTCTGTGAAGATGAACCTTCATAACTATCCTAACCCAACCCAAGCACTGACCCTCAGAATCCTCCAGAGAGGCCAGTAGTCTGTCAATACCCAGAATTTAGCCAAGGAGACAGAGGCTGGGAAGCCAGAGCAGACAGGAGGTCGGCCAAGCGCTTTGTCAGCCTCTGGAAGGCCCCACCCAGGCCCACTCCCACACAAACCTTGGGGAGAACTGGCTTCCACTTTGCCCTTCCCTCCTGTCTTAGTTTCTTTGACTGTTGCCATGACAAAGCAGTCTGGCAGCAACAATTTAGGAGGAAGGGTTTGTTCTGGCTCACAGTTCCAAGGTACAATCCATCATAGTGGGGACATTTAAGATTGCAAGAGGTTGAATCAGTGGGTGGACATCACACACACTGTCAGGAAACAGAGAGGAATGGATGCACGCTAATGCTCAACCTCCTTTCTCCATTTACATAGCCCAGGATATCCCTGCTCAGGGAATGGTGCCACCCACAGTGGGTGGATGTCCCTAATTCAATCTATAGTCAAGATAACCCCCTGAGGCATGCCCAGAGGCCCAGCTCCCGGGTGATTCTAACTGCTGTCATCTAACCATCTCACCTTGCTTCCTACAGAGGTGTCTAGAGAGCAGTATGCACAGAATAACTGGGATGGGGAAAATGCGGTAGGCAGGGAGAGAGGGGCCCTGCCTGCATTTCCCTGCCATGCCACTGTGGGTGATGCATCAGGCTTAGGTGCTGCCCTCCTTAGGCAGAGCCCTGAGCCTCTTCTCTTCTCCCCGGGACCCCAGTGAGAACACAGGCTGGATGGGTTGGTTGCACAGTCCTCTTCTTCCAGGAGTACACTGAGGGCACTGTGAAGACAACAGACTTTAGGAACATCCATAAGAGCCTGCATTTGAGTGATTTAACCCCTTCTACACCATTCTCTTTGGAGCAGGTAGTGACTGTCCTGTGTTCTTCAGAAATGACGCAGTAATGCTGAAGAACAAGGTCCCCTTGCTTGTCCCTTCTGGCACCCAAACGCTCTCACTTCATCTTAATTTTCCTCCCTCTCCATCTCTCTAACTGGCTACTGATCTTCCTGCCTTTCTCTTCGAATGTGTGCAAACACTTGCCTCTTGAACGTGAGTGAGGACCACTCGTGTCTGAGAGGGATCCCTAATTAGAAAATCCTTTTTCAGCTACCATGGGAAAGAGCACTCTAGCCTACACCGTCTTTCCCACAAATCCCTTGACCAGATGACTCTAGCCAAAAGCTAGCTAAAGCTCTCAAAAACAAATATGGATCTCCAGAGAAGGATAAAGGGATAAGGTTTCATCTTATAGAGTACTATATGGGCAACCAAGAGGATAGGTCATCTAAGAATCAGAGAGACTGGGCGTGGAGGATATCTCTGGGCCAGACCTCTGAGGGATGGAGGAGTTTAGACACCCCCTTTCTGGGGTGACAGGCCAGGGCTACTGAGAAGGGGTTCAGGATGACTGAGACTCTCATTTTTATTAGAGGGAATGAAAAAACACAGCAACGATCAAAAGCAAGTTGATTCTGAAGGGTGGCTTATTACCAACAGATAGCCCCAAACAGAAATAAACCTGGTTGGAGGTCGAAGGCAGGAACTGAAATATTTACTGTCAACTGAGGTACAGCAGGGTTGTTAGGAAGGAGAGTGGAGAATGTGACTTTCAAGGGGGCCAGGGAGCAGACAATGCAAATCTAAGAGCAAGCTTGACTTAGCACACAGGAGAACCAAATGGGCCACAGCAGGGCTTCTCCCCCAGCCTGTCCCCTCTGCAACCAGCCTTGGCCACTGATGTCCTGAAAAGAAGGGTAAAGTGCATTTCCCAACTCAAGCCCTGCCTGGGCCTCTAATTTTACTTCCATGAGTGTGCCCTGATGGATTTTTGAGAAGGGGGAGGTGGGTCATAAATAAAACACAGCCCACAGCCTAGCTCTAATCAGTTGCAGCTGTTGCCTGAGGAGCCTGACAGGCAGCTTGCATCATGGTGGAGCCTGCCTCGGGACCAGGCGCATTCTGCTGTCAGCATGGGGGCGGGAAGGCCATGGACGACTGGGGAAGGGCCTGAGATGTGAGTCTGCAGAATTCATCGCTCCTAATTAAAACCACATTTACAGAGGCCAAACTGTGGGGGTGGGGAGCATGCAGTGGGATTTCCTTGTAGCTCACAAGATGAATCAACTTTGAAGGGGGTAGGGGCTCTCTGGCTGCAAACTCCTCACTATTGAAGGCACTGCTGTTTCTACCTGAATATAAAAAGCTGACCCATCCTGTAAGACAATGTGTTCAGGGGGACCCCAGAAAGTGTCATCAGAACAGGAGACTGTTTAAATGGGATAGCTGAGTCACTTTGGAGACCTGGGAGCTCTGCCCTCAAACAGAGTTAGTGAGGAGATGCCCTGAGGGACACCAGTGGGCTCCAGGTGGGAAAAACCCGACTCGGCCATTACCTAGTGTGTTTCAAGGAGCTCGTTACCTTATTAACTAAAGAGAATTATAGACCCTATTGCTACGTATATCTTCCAGTTGAAAATAATTCTGGAGGTGAAAAGATGTTAAAAATGAAGCCACAGTGGGGTACCTTACAGGAATTGGTTTTAAATGGTCCTGTCAATTGGAGAGAACCTGTTGGAACATAGGCCAGCTTTGTTGAGGAAGGCTAGGAGACCAGAAGTGACAGGGAGTCTTTGAGTGTTATTTCTCAGTCACTCAGTGAGGGGTGCTGTCCCTATGACCTCCAGGTGAGGCTGCTTGGAAGATACATGGAGAGGTGGCCCTGCTTGTCCCCTTGTGGCAGGAGCTTGAGCAGAGCATTGCTGTGAAGGTGGTGAGGGACATCAGAAACCTCCAGTGCAGGCTGAGTGTGCTCCCTGTGCCCAGCACAGCTCAGGATAGATGGGCAGACACCCTGAACTGTGGCATCAAAAGCCAATTGAGCTCCATCCAATGAGAGGCTGGAGTTGGGGCCAGCCGGAGGCCCTCCCAAGCCAGCTGTCCCTGCTTTAGCTTCTGAGCTCAGGGGTGGGAGAAGGTTCCCAGGATAGCCTGCCCAACCCAAGACTGACCAGCCACCCACACAAGCCCTGGGGGAGAGGGCACCACAGCTCACCTCTGACTCAAGTGGACTGAGGACATGAAAACACAAACCGAGACTTCAGTCTGAGACACAGCGAAAATAACTTTAATATTTCCATCAAGGGGTCAGAAGCTCCTAAGAGCAGGCTGAGGCTCTGGCCTAATGGCTCTGTCTCTAAGTCGGGACAACCAAAAATACAAAGAGCTTCTCCAGCAGGATGCACACAAATCTCAAGCTGAATTAGCAGGAGAGAGCCCAGGAGCTGTAGAATTTTTCAAAAATAACTCAGCATTGTTTCAGCCACTATATTCTGTGGTGATTTATTAGGCTGACATGTGATTTTTTTTCTCCCCTGTTTCTTATTCCTCTATCTAGGAGACAACCTGAGCATGCTTTTGTGAGCATTCCAAAAGAATGGATGCAAGCCTTTGATACTGCATCAAGTCTCTGCTATGAAAGTATGCTGTAGACATCCTGGGAAGTTAACGGGCAGACTTTGTGTGTGTGTGTGTGTGTGTGTGTGTGTGTGTGTGTGTGTGTGTGTGTGTACATGCATGTGTGTGCATATGTGTGTGTGCACATGCATGTGTATGTGTGTGTGCACATGCGTGTATGTGCGTGTATATGCACATATGTGTGGAGGCTAGAGAACAATCTCCGGTGTCATTTTTCAGGTACCATACCCTCAGGTGGGGTGGGAAGCATGGGCTCTCACTAGCCTGAATTCACCAAATTCACCAAGTAGGCTGAGGCTGACCGGCCAGCAAGCCCCAGAGACCAACCAATTTCTACCTCCCAACCCTGGGATTATGAGAGCATGCCACCATACCCAACTTTTTATTTGTTATATGTGAGTTGTGGAACCAAACCTGTGCGTACAAAGGCAAATTCTTTAGTGACTGGGCTATCTTCCCAGCCCAGGGACTATTAGTTCTCTGGATTTTTTTTTCTGAGAGGTTATAGAGAGGAGACAGTGACCCCATGTCCCATAGATCCGGCTGATGACCCTTTCTAAAGAGCTTCTGGGGAGGCCAGGAGTGGAAAAGCCCCGTTTCGTGCCTCTGTTTTCACCAGTGTGCTCTCGTTAATAAAAAGACCACAGGACTAATTTTCACAAGCCATAAAATCCTCTATTCCTCTAGTCTTCCAGTTCACAGAAGCAAGCAGAGAAGTCAGGGCAACTTATCTTGACTCAATGTGCTGCCTTTTGATCTGCTTCTACACCATCAGCTCCTTCAGAGTTCCGTGGAAGTCTGCTGGGCCTGAACTTGGTGGTGTTTGGAGCTGGGGTAGTAAAAACCCAACACGTGCTGGCTCTGTTAATAAAGATGAATAACTGTGATGGATGAGGGGGAACTTCATCTGGGTCCCGTCCCTGGCAGTTCATGCAAGTTCATGGCTGTTGTTGACTTTAGTTATCTACAGCGATGAAGTTGACAAGCCACGCTGGCTCCCATTTCAGCTTCGTCCATTTAAAACTTGTCTTTCTGAGCTGGGGGAAGTCGAGCAAAGGCCGGAGGCCCTGCAGGAGCACCGAGTGTTCCTGGAGCTCCCACGTTGACAACACTCCAGCCCTGCTCTGCTGTCTGTCTTGCTTCCATTTCTGAAATGGTCTGCCCACAACATGATGGAGTCAGAATCTGTCCCTTTAGAAGTGACCCCTCAGTGGCCAGCATCTCCATAATGGCTCTCTGGGACAGGCATGCCGATGTTAGACTTGCCTCCACTTTTCCTATTTTTTCAAGAATCATAAATAACCCCTTATCCAAACCCACAGCTGGTGTTTATCTCTGGGACTCTGGAGGCAAGGAAGGACAACAAAAATAACAGCTTCCCACTCTTGGGAAATAGGAGGCTTAAAACAACGGACTGGCATCTGTGAGCCAAATGTCGAGTCCTGCTTAGGACATATGCCTGACACTGGAAGACCTGATGAGGACTGGAGTCACCATGCCCATGCGCTCCAAAATTCAGTGCATGAACAGAAACTCCAAGACGCATTATGGCGACACATGGAGAGGAGATCGCCACTGAAAAGAGTTTTGTTGCTCACAGATTCCAAGAGGAGGAAGCATTCTGTAAGCAGCAGGGCAGCACAGATGAGCACCCAGGGAGGGGTCTGAGAAAAGCATAGGCACAAGTCTTCACTGAAGTTTCTGCTGGAAGGAATAGGTAAGGCAGGGCAAGTGTTCTCAGTATTGGCTGGCAGCCATCCTAACGTCAACAAACTCTGGGGTACAGGGAGGGTTCTGTGTGGTCTGAGTGAGAAGTGTCCCCAACAGGCTCTAAGATTCGAACACTTGATCCCCAAGTAGTGGTGGTGTTTGGGAGGGTTAGGAGATGTGGTCTTGCTAGAAGAAGTGTGTCACGAGAAGTGGGCTTTGAGAGTTTAAAGCCTGATGAGACTTCCAGCTGCTTCCTGGGCGCCTGCTTCCTGATGTGATCTCTCAACTTCCTGCTCCTACCACGATGCCTGCTGCTTAGGGCCACACCTCCCCGCCATGATGGAGTCTCATCTCTCTAGAACTGTAAGCCAGAATAAACCTTTCCTTCCTTCCATAAGTTGCTTTGGTCATGGTGTTTTATCACAGCAACAGAAAAATAATGAATACAAGCTCCCCAGCTGTCTACAGCCTGGTGCCTGGGTATGAGGGCAGGTAGATAGTCCAGGGAGTCTAGCAAGGGAGGCTGGTGTGGATTTGGAATTGATTGGTTTGTGTTTGAAAAGTGCAATCTTTTGATTTGCATAATGTCTCTAGGAATTGGTCTGCCCTGAGAGTAGCCAGCCCTCCAGAATCAGTGAATCCAAATATTAAAGACAACAAAAGCATGGCTAATGCAACCTGCCTCAAGCTGGGGAGGGAAGAAAGCCACTGTGTGGGGCTGTTTACTGTAGGGCACAGTGGTGCTTGTAGGCCTGGCCAAGACACAAAGGCCCAGATGTCTCCCCTGTCTAGCTCCCCTGCCCAGGGGCGTGGGGTTCAAAGAGCAGTTTTCTATGAGCAATGGTGGGGTCACTGGAGCCTCAGCGTAGGCAGAGACACCCAGGACAGGAGCTCCTGCGTTTATGATTTGATGGCTTGTCTGCAGCTGCTACATGCTTAGTTTACTCAACTCCTTCTCAAAAAGAAACCAGCTGGCTTCCTGGGGAGACTGCACGGGTTCATGGGGAGCTTGCAAGAGACTTCTCTAGTCCTTGTTCAAGGCACGGAAGAAATTATTTTTTTGTGGACTTCCCATTCAACTCACTCACATCCTTGAATCTTGGCCTGCCAGACCATATGCCCTCTCCGAGGACTCAGAGCAGCACCACCAAAACGCTGAAGTTGCTTTATCACAGCCTGGGAGTGGACAGATGGCGGGAACAGGACCTCCTCCCGCCACAGGGTTACTGACATCTGGGCATTCCCTTGTGCGTGCCTTCTCCCAGTCTTCCCCCCTCGATTACTGAACATGGTGCCCGCCTCTTGGCTTTTTGTGTCCATGGTTCCCAGAAGGCTCTCAGAGAGTTTCCCTGAGGGGTACTCAGCCTGTCTCTAGGAGGAAGGCTTTCCCAAAATGAGATGAAGCATGGAGAAGTGAGGCACCCTTTCCCACTCAATGATTACTTGAAAAGAAACACTAGGGTCTGGGGAGATGACTACGTGGATAAAATGCTTACTACATGTATTAGTCAGGGTTCTCTAGAGTAACAGAACTTACAGAATGTAGTTTCTGTAAGATATAGAAAGGGGATTTATTAGAATGACTTATAGACTGTGGTCCAGCTAATTCAACCATGGCTGGCTAGGAACAGAAGGTCCAAGAATCCAGTAGTTGTTCAGTCCATGAGGCTGGATGTCTCAGCTGGTCTTCAATGTACACCGGAATCCTGAAGAAGTAGGCTGTAATGCCAGTGAAGGAATGGGCGTGCTAGCAAGATGAGAACAAGCAGGCAAAGAGCAAAAGCTTCCTTCTTTCATTTCCTTATATGGGCTTCCAGCAGAAGGTATGGCCCAGATTAGAGGTGGGTTTTCCCAGCTCAAAAGATCTGGATTAAAGGTGTTTCTTTCTACCTCAAAGAGTCAGATTAGAAGTAGATCTTCCCACTTCAAATAAAGTAACAATCCCTCACAAGTGTGCCCCTCCATTTTTGGGTTTTAGTTATTCCCAGCTAAGAATAACCATCACACTACACAAGCACAAAGACCTGAATTCAAATCCCAGAAACCATAGGAAAAACCTGTCATAACAGCACATGCAACACCAGCACTGGAAAGATGGAGACAGGCAGATCGATCCCTGGGACTCTCCGAGTAGCTAACCTAGCCTACTGTTGAGCTGCAGGCCAGTGGGAGACCCTGATTCAGGGAAAAGGTGAATGGCACCTGAGGAACAGTGCCTAAAGTTGTCCCCTAGCCTCTACACACAGGCCCATAGATACACACATGTGCGCACGCGCGTGCACGCACGCACGCGCACACGCACACACACACACACACACACACACAAACAATCTGGAAAAACTAGAAGTAGAACTCCAAGCAACAGCTTGTGCATCTCATTACCATTACAACATCCAAGTAGTGAGTTATAAAAACATACCACCAGCGAAATACAAAGGAAAAGGTTTGCGATGATTCTGTTGTGTAGAGACCATGACCTCACACTTTGACCCTGGGGAAAGCAGAAGCAGGTGAGGGTTCATGTTCTTACCTCCCTTAGGAATGAGCTGAATTCATTGTCAACTAGGAAGCACTGATGACTCTTGCCTGTAGTGTCATTAACTGTGTCTCAAGTTCATATAAACCAGAATGGATCTGTGGGTAAAGCACTGTGAGTAAAGAAACTCAGTGAGGTTCTAAGTTTGAATCCCCCAAACCCAAGTAAAGCCAGACACAGTAATGCACATCTGCAATCCAAGTGTCCCTACTGTGAGCTAGGAGGCTGAGACAGGAGGGTCTAGCCTGGTCAACATACAGCAGCAAACAAGAGATTCCATCTTGAACAACAAGGACTGACACCTGGGGTCCCTGGTCTCTACATGTGTGCTGTGGCACACACAGGTCCTACCCCACACGAGGAAGAGGTTGTTCAAATGTCCAAAAGAGGAGATTACTTTAAGGATTCTTCAGCAACTCATCACTTCCTCACTTTGGGGGTATGCCCAGTCCTGATCCAAGCCCCAAACCCATTTATGTGCTTCTGCAGAATACATTTTCTGTTCCTTCTCTTCAGTTAAGAAGCATCTCAAATCCAAAAGGAGCAGAGGATGATATATGCCAGACATTTGCACACCTGCCCCCAAGACTCAATGCATACGAACATGTGACATCTTCACTCCAGACTCTGGGGAAAAACAAGGAAAGGAAAAAAAAATGTAAGTCATAAAAATTAAAGTTTCTTTCACATCATGTGCAGCTAAAACCAAGTTAGGTGGTCTGGAAAGATGGATCGGAGGCTGGGTACACTTACTGCTCTTCCACATCATTGCAGCTGGGTTCCCAGCATCCACATTGGGCAACTTAAAACTGCCCATAATGCCATCTCCAGGGATCTGATGTCTTCTTCTGGTGCCTGTGGGCACCTACATGCATGTATGCAGTCTAACACAACCACACAGAGAGACATCTCAAATAACCACACAAAGAGACATCTCATACAACCACACACAGAGACATATTTTTTTAAAAACATAGCCAAATGCTTTGGGCACTTTTAAAATTATGTATCATGGGTTTTACGTTTCGTGCAATGATTTTGTCATGTATTTTTTCCTTACATTTTTCATGTTTGTTGACAAATGTAGACCTGGTCCACCATCTTAACTGCTTTGTAAATTGTGTATCATACAATAGTGCTTCAAGCAGCCATAGGCTGACTGTAGGATGCTAGTCTCAGAAGTTTGTATGATTTAGTGACACCCATGGCTGACTGAGTCTGTGCAAGAATATTCTGCGATGGGCTGGGGAGAAGATTCAGTCAACAATACGCTTGCTGTGAAAGCCTGAGGCCTTGAGTTCAAACCTAGAATCCACATAAAAAGCCAGATGTGGTGATACAAGCTAGTAATCCCAGTTCTGAGGGTGGCTGGGGTAGGAGGATTCAGGGGGTTGCTGGCCAACCAACCTAGCCAAATCATCAAGGGTTCAGTGGGGGACCTCCATGTAAAACAAGATGTCCACTGGAGGGCTAACACCCAAGGTTGACTTCTGCCTTCTGCATCCATATGCACACGTGTGCACACAAAGAATGCTCTATAGTGTGCGCATTCTCAGAACACCTCCCCACCAGCACACACCCCACAACTGTATTTATCCATTCCTGTGCTGGGACACAGTTTGGCCATCAGAGTCTTTTCATTGTTGCAAACAATACTGAATGGTCCTCATTGCCCAGTGCTCACCAGGAAGTAGGGTTTCTGGGCATGGGCTCCTGTGTCTTCCCATGTAAGGCTATCAGCCAGCTACTCCCCTAGACAGTTGTAGGATTAGAGGAAGACTATGCCTCTGCAGCCTGGGGCAGCTCCACCCACTATACAAGTATATCATCAATGGAGTTATATCTACCCAGCTCCAGCCCACTCACCTCTGGGACAAGGTTCAGACAGGAGCTGCTAGGTTTCCAGCCTTGAGGAGTGGCAGAGTGGTCAGCCCCCACCACACACACCCCCACTCAGAGGACATCACTGAGACACAGTCTTTCCCCTGCTTCAGCTAGTATACCACATCTATTCTTTCTACTTGAAATACTTGATTTCTGGTTCCTACCCTGAACTCTGACCTCTACACACTTCCCACCAACAATGCTGAAAGGTTTCTAATTTTCTTTGGTATTAGCCAACTGCTTCTGCCAATCTGATAGCGGGCAAGAGGTATTTAAGGGCTGTTTGGATTTCCTTCATGTCAAGTGTCTTATCATTTTTATTGGCCGTTTCGGTTTTTTCCTCTCAACTGTGTCTTTCATATCCCTTGTTTGTTATTGTATAAGCTGATTAGCCCTACACAGTAATAAATGACCTCAAATCATAGTGGCATAACATGATACAGGCTAATTTTTACTCCCTGCATATCTGTAAGAATCAGCTCTCTATGGGGCCTCTCTCTGAGATAGGCCTCCGCTCTCAAGGGACTGGAACATCTTAGGGGTGGGAGGTGTCTTCAGTCCCAGGAACAGAGGAGAGAAAGAAAATGTGGAAATGTTGTAAGGGATTTTAGGATCCAGGCCTGGAAGAGGAAAAGGCTGTGTACAATCCACTTGCTAGAAGGCAGTTACATGATCAATCCACAACTCAGGAGTCTGAGGATGGAGTGATACCCATAGACACGAGTGTACTGGTGATCTCTCAGTCCTGCCCTACTGGGCTGGAATAGCAGGGTGTTCCCCTCTTCCCATGCATGGAACATTCTCATTTCCCTAAGGAGACTGCATGTAATGCCATCAAGTTTCTCCATTCAGGTCAAAGTTCAGATCCCCCAGGGAATGTATCAGGATTCACTGGGGAATCCATACATGCTGAAGGGTGAGGTCGTACATCTCTCCTCCCTGTGGACCCCTCAAGCCATGGCAGAGTCAAGCTGTACACATGCACAGACATGGAGAGAAGACATGGAGTTCCTGGTTCAAAATCTGCAAAGGGTTTCCACTGGATACAACTAGTTCCCTTGCTTTCTGTGACCCATGATGTCAGCATATGACTACTAGCTGCCTTTCTTATTGCTGTGACAAGTTACCTGATGGGAAAAACCTTAGTGGGAGGAGAATCTCTTTGGCTTATGCTTTGAGAGAGAGCCAGCCATCACAGCTGGAAAGGCATGGCGGAGTTCACTCACGCTAGCAGGCTAGAGGCTGTGACTCCTGACCTCTCTGTGAACAGGAAGCAGAGAGCAGAGAGGGGTGCGTCTATACTCAGCTGCTTTTCTCCTTCTTCCTCTCTACCTTTGTCTTTCTTAAGAGACGAAAGGAAGAAAATAGCACAGGGACAATGGACTCTGTAGCATGTGCGTGCGCAGCCATATCACTTCCTGATTCCTCTTCCCAAGTGCTGAGATCAGAGGCATGAGATCCCAAGTGCTGGGATTAAAGGTATGTGCCACCACTGCCTGGCCTCTAGGGGCAAGCTCAGCACTCTGATCTCCAGGGAAGTTTTATTTGTTAGAACACAAACAAAATATCACCACACAAGCACCAAGAACCAGGGTAGAGGTGCCTGGGCTAGTCAAATGCTTGTAACAGCTTTCCAACATAGTGAACATACACTTTGGGCCTTCCTAATTCACCTTCTCAAGCTGCCGGTTTCCTCAGGCCAGTATGCTTCCTGATAACCCCCAGCCAATGGTTCTGCCACATAGCTACCAATTCATGGCACACATTCCACCCTGCCAGTCTTAAGATTCTGTTTTTCAGCCAGGAGGATCTGCCATCTTCCTGCTCTGCCCTCCACACTGGTGGGCTAAGGGACACACAGCTGGAGTTTAGTAGTAATTGTCACTGAGGAAGAGATGAGGAGAAAGGTGTACTTAAACACTATTAGAACTACTCCTTTTTATGCCAGCAGATTTGGAAGCAAAGACCCCCTTAGGCCTCAGAGTACATTCAAGGCCAGCCTAAGCAACTTAGAGAAATCCTGTCTTGGAGATATTAAAATATATAAAAAGAAATGTAGAGGAGCTGGGGATGGAGCTCAGCGGTAGATCGCTTTCCTCCACTATGTGAGGCCCTGGGTTCACTTCCCGGGACTACAGAGAGAGGAGGCAGGAGGAGGGAGATGAGGGGTCGGGGAGGAGGGAGGAGAAGGAGCAGGAAGGAGGACCACCATGGCTGTTAGTGAAAGAAGAGAGAGAGAGTCAGAGAGTTAGTGAAAGAAGAGAGAGAGAGAGAGAGAGAGAGAGAGAGAGAGAGAGAGAGAGAGAGAGAGAGAGAGGTAGTGTGGGGAGGGAGCAGAGCAGAGCAGGGAACAGGGAGAGCAGAGAGAGAGCATGGGGTCTGCATCTGGCTTTTTAAGACTTTTTAAGGCGAGTGGCCAGCTTATACTGATGACGTAAGATGCAAGACCCCGAACTGCGCATGTGCAGGAGTGAGGGCAGGATCCTAACAGTTAGGTTTCCCTTGTATTTTTTTCTCCCTTCTCAGTGTTTTGGGCCTTTTCTGTAAGGATTTGAAAAGGAAAGGAAACGTGTTTAAATGTTTGAAAGAAATAAAGGAACAAGAAGGTTAGGGTCTTCCACTCTCCCGGGAACTCTGTAGGAAGGAAGCAAGGACGGGCTGTGACCCTAATTGAAAACCAAATAACTTCATTGCCGTGTGTTGGATTTTCCCACTATAACTAACCCAAGAGAATAGATTATGCTGACCACTAATTAAATGTTTGGCTAGTATCACTAGAAAGACTTAATTCACGCCACTAGACACTATTTACCCCAGGATCCTTCCAATTGCTTTTTAAAGAGCTATTTTAAATAAATAAAACTTACAGGAGAACTGCCAGACCAATGTAAAATAATCCCCATCCCTCCTGCTCAAATATTGCCCTTTCTGTCACACTTGCTATCCATAATGCTGTCTCGTCCATTTGTGAGCAAGCAGCAGGCACCCCAAAGCTTGCAGTGTTTTTCCCCCAAAGACAGTCACCTCCATAAGCACTGTACAACTCTTTAAATCAAGAATCAGCATCAGGGCTGACCAGAAGACTCGATGGGTAAAACGGCTTGTCACCAAGCTGATGGCCCGAGGTCAGTCCCCAGGCCCCAGACCGGTGACAGGAGGTACTGGCTCTTGCAAGTTGTCATCTGATGTCCAGAGGCTCAGGGGTGTATGCGCACAGGCACAGTAAATAACACAAAAGCAAACAAATAATAGATAAATAGCTCAGCATATAAACAATAGAGGCCTCATCAAAGTCAGTACAACTTCTTTTTTCATTCGATGTGTGTGTGTGTGTGTGTGTGTGTGTGTGTGTGTGTGTGTGTGTGTGATATGTGTACATGCTCTTGTGTGTTCACATGTTTTCTGTGCATGGAGCCCAGAGATCAACATTGGGTATCTTCTTCAACTGCTCTCCACCATGTTTTTTGATTATCTATTTGGAGACAGGGTCTGTCACTGAACCGGGAGCTGGACTGGTGGCCAGCAAGTCCAAGTGATCCTCCTGTCTCCACCATCCACAGTTCTAGGGTCATAGACACATGTGAGCACTGCCACACCCAGCTGTTTGCACAGATGCTGGGATCCAAACATGGGTTCTCATGCTTTCACAGCAAGGATTTTCCTAACTGGGCCGTCTCCCTAGAGCTTAATCCACCCTCTTTTCAGTACAAGCACGTCATCGAAAACACTTGGGGGGGGGGGGTGAGGAATAGGAAGGGGAGGGAAGGTGATGGGAGAGAAGAGAAGAGGAGAAAAGAGAAGGGAGGGGAGGGGAAGGAAGGACAGGGGAGGAAAAGAAAAACCTTCAACAGATTTGTTCTTGTTTTTTCAAAAAGGACTCTCACATCATGGCTGATCAATACGCTAGTGTTAGAGTTTGCTTGCTTGTTCTTCAAGACAGGCTCTCCCTGTGTAGCTCTGGCTGTCTTGTAAATCCTCCGTAGACCAGGCTAGCCTTGAACTCAGAGAGATCAACCTGCCTCTGCCTCCTAAGATTCTGAGATTAAAGGCCCGTGCTACCACCGCTCAGCACATTCTTTTTCCCCCCTAAATGCTATCTGTAATTCTTACAATGTACTAGAGCCATTTATTTATCTGTTGGTTATGTTTTTTGAGATAAGGTCTTGTGGTCTGTCCCAAGTTTCCCTGAACTGATAAGCCCCCTGCTTCAGCTTCCCTGAGATCACAAGCATGCTCCAGTGTTCCTGACTTAACATCCTTTTATGAAAATTAAATTTATTACTTTTTTATTACTTTCACATGCATCAGGGTGCATTTGTGGACAGCAGAGGATATCCTGCAGGAGTCATTTTCTCTTTTCATCATGTGAACTCTAATTGAACTCAGCTGTTCAGGCTGAGCAGCATGCACCTTGGCACACGGAGCTGTCCCATTGGTCATATATATATATATATATATATATATATATATATATATATATATATATATATATTTATATTTACAGATGTTGGTTGAAACAGGAGTTAGAGCCAAAGAGCTACTAAATTTTGTAATTTATACTTTCAAGATCTTGGTCACCAAAAGTTCTCACAAATGAAAAGTTAAAAGCACTAGAAATCTGAACTATGACATGCTTATTAGAGACACCCTCCCTCCCCTGTAGCCCAGCTTGTCCCCTATAAGTAGCTTGTCAAGTGTGGCCTACATGTCCTTGAAGCCCATGACAGACCAGATGAGCAGTCTGCATGGTGAGGCACAGGGTGGGGGGCACTGCTGGAAAACACTTGGGAGAGTCAGTTTCTCCTAGTCCTCCTGTGAACATCAAGGGTACAAGCAGCGTCCATGAGAGCTTGTGAGAGCTGTAATACTAGGGAGCAAACAACTGTGCTTCTGGTTTGTATGTTCACTAAGCTGAATTTTATTATGATTTTAGAGTGTCTGCTTTCCATTGGCAAAAGTTTACTGTAGGACAGTAGGCTGATTACATTGGCTCCCACAAAATGCCTCCTGGGTGTTATAATGACATCATTCTCGTGTTTGGTTTTATCTGGGTTTATTTTGTTCATGTGGCCCCAGGGGACACAGGCCAGACAGACAGCTTAGGTGTGTATTAGGCCACACCATCTTGATTTCTGAAAGCGCTCTATGATGTTGACATGATGACAGGACTTTCTACTGACGCATCGCTCAGACTATTTCCCTGATGCATGACTACAGTTATTAGGAAAGCCACAGTAAGTCCTGACATGCTCGTACTAGCTGGTGACATGCACATTCCTTCTTGGCTTTGAAAATGAATGTTTAATAAACAGCGTCTCCCCTAGTTACTACCCACATCACCACTCCTGTGGGTAGATGGGTCACCTTGTGTATTAGTTGCTTTCCTGTTGCTATAATAAAACAGTAGGACCAGGAAGCTTACAGAAGACAGAGTTGATTTAGCTTACGGTCCTAGAGGCTCATGTCCAGGAAACATAGCAGCAAGCAGCAGACAGGGCAGCAGGATCAGGAAACTGAAAGTGTCCATCTCAGTCATGAGCACAAAGCCAAGGAAACAGCGGGGAAGAGAGAAGAGGCCTTTAATCCCAAAGCCAGCATCCAGTGATGCCCTTCCTCCAACAAGGTGGCACCACGCAAACTTCCCAAACAGTGCCACCAACCAATGATCAGGGGTTTGAATTCCTGAGACTATGAGCGACCATTCTCATTCAAACTACCTGCACCTAGGGTTCATGCATTCTATCACTTTAAGGCAACGGTCATTGGTTCTGAGCTCTTCCTGAGTTTGGAGAGGAAACCTAGAAACTATCTCAAAATGCCAAGCTTCCAAAGTGAGCACTTCCTTCCGCACCAGCTCAGGCTGAACCTGAATGTCATCTGTCTACTGAAGGCCTCCATGTTTCTTTTTTTTTAATTTAATTTTATTTTATTTCATTTTATTTTATTTTATTTTATCCTGTGTATAGTGTGTGAGTGTGAGCATGCCACTGAGCCCGTATTGGCAACGCCTTTTTCTTCTGTTCCCCTCTTAAGGAAGACCCAGGGTGGACAGAACATCACCAGCTGTGTTCTTCTGCTGTCTACTTGCTTGATTTTCAAGGGTCTTTGTTTCACAGTCATTTCCCATCTATAAGTCATCTTTATTGTGACATTCTGGGCTACTCATAGGTGGATGTGATGCTATGGGATGAGCTCTCGGTGCCATCAGAATCCTAGCTACACCACATCCAGATGTAGGGTGCTAGGAATTGTTGAATTCATCCTATAACAACCCAACTCTCTTAAAATTTCAAGACATTTCTCCAGTGACTATTTTCTTTTTTGAAAAATTTACTTACTTAGTATTATGTGAATAGATGTTTTGTCTACGTGCCTATGAACCACATACCCATTACATACAGATACATTCATATCTGGCACCTGCAGTGGCCGGAAGAGGGTACCAGACCCCCTGAGACTGGAGCCGCAGACAAATGTGAACTGCCACATGGATTCTGGGAATTGAATACAGATCTTCTGGAAGAGCAGCAGGGGTCTTACCCTCTGAGCCATCTCTCCAGCACCACCTCCAGCAACTGTTCTCATAAAATATATCCAGATAGTGTTTCTCTCTTCACTTTCAACTCTCTGGTATTCCTAGAAATAAACTGTACACTGCTGTCTTACCACAAAGTTCTGGTCTGACACTGAACAGAACAGCTATGCCATATCACATGCAGTTTTCTGAGCACAGCTGTCAATCAACACTGGGAAACACAGGCTGAACTCAGCTGGCAGAACTTTCTCCCCTTATCCTCCTAGGGCGAGGTACAGAGGTGCCTGGTGGTATTTGAACAGCACCTTACCCTTTCTCTCATGTGACTAGAGCGCTCACTTTGTCTTCTGTGGTACTGGCACGAAAGCCATCCCTTTCCATATGTCCATGCACCCACTTTTAAGGACATGTGGGGCCACTGTCCCTGGAGTCTGAGAGATCCATGGGTGGGACATACAAATTTCCAAGCTCCTTATCAACTTGTTCTTCAGTTTCTGGCTTTTCATTATGAGTCATTCTCAAGGCCACAGAGAAGGAGGCGATGTCATCCAAGGTTCTTAAAAGGCCATCATTTCCTCTTCCCATCTGGACAGTGGCCAATCCCACAGTTCCTTTGAGGAACCATCTCTCCCCAGTCCTGTGATCCAGGGCCACTTTCAGGACTAGTGGAGGGAAGAATTGTTCTGGTCTGCATCCTGTTCCTCTGAGTGTCTTCAGCAGAGTCTCCCCCACCCTGGTGAAGAGCCTGCTGCACTCAGCATCTCTTGTCCCTTCTGTCCTTAGTCCTAAATCTCAGTGTTTTCAAGTAAGAACACCCACGTGGCTATTGGTCAATTACGTAACTATGGGAGATCCCAGGCTATCTGCTAACACATAGCCTTTTCTATCTCTCCATCCTTGAGGGAACATGGACCATGAAGGTATGCAGCATCTTGTGGCTTCCTGCCAACATTCAAGACAACACTACTATCTTAGACATCCTATCCTTAGATTTCACAATATGCACAGAGAAAAGAATAAGATCTGTGCTTTAAATTATTGCATCCAAATCCATGACTCGGGTCTGATCAAATAGACAGACAGTAGCCCCTGTTATCTTGTCCTACAGTCAAGGGTTCAGATCCTCCCCAGACACAAGTTGTTGTCTAACAGTTTCCTCCTAGATTAAAACATTCTACCTGATGGAAAGCTCCTTAAGCAGGAAAGTAAACAACTCAAAATAGCTTCAGGAAGTCCCTGAAACTGACCAGATTCGTTAGTCCCCGTCCCCCCCCCCCTCGCGCAACCAGGAGAAAGCAATAAAAGCTGAAAGTCCCCCTCATGCAGAAGGAAGTTGAGCTGCAAAGAGGACTCCGAGACCAGACCAGCTGCCTGGAAAAAGGAGAAACCAGTTGAGCTGCCTGGAAGTTCAGACCAGTGTCACTTGGAAAGGACACTCTCCAACATGTTGAGCTGCCTGCATGCTGTGCCGTATGCTCCAGGTTCCCAGCTTTTTCGAGCAGTCAGCCATGCTGGGGTGGATCTTGATGATGCAGCTCTTTGAGTTATTCCTGCTCTTGTAAGTAGCCCCTTATCCGTATTATTATAAGTAAGCTCAATAAAATTCATTGGTTCACCAAGTTGGACTTTGGTAGTGTCTGTATATTGGTTTCTTGTGGGATCCCTATCTGGGGTGAGTAGTCATGTGTGTTGTGTCTCCCTGGGAAAAGTTTTGTCACACAGCACATGTATGTCCCCCTCAGTCCTGTTCTGGATTGGTGGGACTGTCACATCACCTGGGCTGTCCCCTAAATCACAAGACTTTGTTGCCTCCTTTGCCCCTTTGTGTGGAGTCACAGAAGTCATGACATAAAAGGGGTATGTGGCAATGATATCCAAGCTCCTCAAGGCTCCTGTCTGCATACCCCCATGATGACAGCTCAGACAGGGTATAGCTGGAGAAATTCTCTTCAGCTCCCACCAAGTTCCACCAGTCCTGGAGCCCACTTATAAAATAAACACACAGACTCTTACATTATTTAAACTGCTTGGCCATTAGCTCAGGCCTATTATTGTCTAGCTCTTACTCTTATATTTAGCCCATTTCTATTAATATACTTTGCCACGTGGCTTGTGGCTTACTGGTACCTTACATCTTGCTTGTCCTGGTGGCGGCTCCAGCCCGTCTCCTGCTCCACCTTCCTGTTCCCTCAATTCCCCTCTCTGTTAGTCCCACCTATACTTCTTGTCTGGCTACCAGCCAATCAGTGTTTATTTATACAGAGCGATATCCACAGCAACAGGGCCCAGGAAACATAGCCACAAGTGCTCCGGTCATTAGGAAGGTGTCCGATTCCCTAGTGGCAGGCATGCCCATGATGACCAGTGACTTCTTGAAGCACCACTTTTTAGGGTCTTCCATAATGTAGGGCTTAAAACTAGGGCTGCCATTTGGTACTGGCTCAATTTAGTAGATGCTTTTCTCGTTACTGTGACCAAATACTTAACAAACTATGTTCAGTAACAAAGGTTTATTTTTGTTCACAGTGCAGTCCACCCAGTATGGAAAGCACAGCAGTGAGAGTGTGAGTAGCTAGTCACACTTAGCCATGTTCAGGAAGCAGAGAAAAGGAGCAGGATGGCTCTGCAGGTCAGAGGCCATACAGCACTTGCAGAGGACCTGGGTTTGGTTCCCAGCACCCACACTGGGAAGTTCACAACTGCCTCTATGTCCAGTTCTAGAGGATCTGACACCCTCCTCTGACCTCCATAGGCACCTGTGTGAATGTACACATACCCGTACCTACACATACACAAACCTATATAATTCAGAATTAAATAAAGTAAAATCTAGGAAACAGGGAGCGAGTGCTCAGTTAGCATTTTCCTGTTCCTCTTGATTCAGTGGGGAACCAGTTTCTGGGATGGTGCTGCTCACACTGAGGGTGGGTTTCTCTCCTCAGTTAACCCTCTCTGTAAACACCTTTACAGACTTGCCCATAGTGTGTCTCCTAGGTGATTCCAAGTCCAGTCTAGGTGACTGTGATGAGTCTTTCTCTGTCCCGCCAGCCAGCTCTCAAATAATGACATGGAGACTTATTAATTATGAAAGCTTGGCCTATAGCTTAGGCTTATTCCTAACTAGCTCTTATAACTTAAATGAACCCATGTACATTAATCTATGCTCTATTATGTGGTATTACCTCTCTTCCATCTTGCATCTCCTGTTTCCCCTGTCTCCTGGCATCTCCTTCTTTCTTCTTCCCAGAGTCCTCTCTGTCCCTGTCAGTCCCACCTAACTTCTTTCTAGCTACTGGCCATCCAGCTTTTTACTACACCAATCACAGCAATACACCTTCACACAATGTACACATGTCCCACAACAGTTGACCGTCACAGGCAGCCATCACACGTGAGATGGCACCATTGTGAGAGGTGTGTGCAGTCTACCTGCAGTGTTCACCTCTTTGCTCCCAAGAATGAGCATTGTAAGTGGACAGCCTTCTCACCGTGTGCCTCGTACAGTGCACCTAACTCTGGATGACAGGGATCATCAGCCTCTGGAGCCAGAAGAGTTACCAAGCAAGCCAGTCACACCCTCCCATGGGAGCCAGGCTTCAACCTTGTTACCAGACAGTCTTCACTCTCTACCAGCCCACGTAGCCTGTGCCAACTTCCTCTCTCAGGCTACCGCCTATTCCTAAGAAGCTGTTGCCCAGCCCACCTGCCCAGTACCAGCATCCTGTGTTTGGCTACCATCTCAGCCTTCACTGGGAATCCTTCTCAACACCAAAGCAAAGCTTGTTACACAGCTACTGTGTTCACAAGAGTCGAGTGGATGGCACCTGCCTGGGCTGTATCCTCTCAGGAATCTCCCAGAGGGCCACTTACTGCAGAATTATGAACTTGGGACCTTCTGCTTCTAGCTGTCACAGAAAATGCCTTGCAGCAGTGAGCAATCCACCCCTTATCCAAAGCCAGAAAAGACGCTCAAAGGCAGTGGATGCAGAGCTGGGGCAGGAGCGACCAGGAGAGTGGTCGCTCATGAGTGACCCCTCCTCTCTCATTTTTGTCTTTTGTAAAAATATCACAGTCATGGAATTTTCCATTTGAGGGAGGATGAGAAGGGACAAAGGGCAGAGTATTGTTTAGGGTTCCTGCCTGCCTCCTGCTCATCAGCTGTGCACAGACAGTTGGCGACTGTGGCTGTCCCCAAACTCCACTGTCTTTTGGTTGTGGAAAGGTCAGTCTCAGACCCAGCTAGGACTTTTCACCCTCAGAGATGCTGTCTGTCATGTTCACAAGGCAGCCAGCTCCGCATGCTCAGTGGCTGTCTGAGTCTAATTGGGAAAAACTGGAAGCAGAAAAGCACAGGCAGGTCCTAATGAGGCCCCCCAGAAAGCAAGCTTTGGATGAGAATGGAAGGCCCTAGAATTGTCTTTGTTCATGGGGACGTCCTTACTCATGTGACTTTGTGATCACACAGATGGTCTTTTCTCCCCTCCAAGCCCTGGGAATCCTGATGCCACATGACTCCATCTCAGACAGGGTCAAGCCACCCTGCCTTTAACAGCAGATGATGGGTCCCACAGTAGGTGTTGGGAGGAAGGGAGCCAAGAGGGTATGCCTTGGACACCACCCAGCAAAGGAAGCACAGCTCACATGATGGACAGCTCTGGGTTTTTCTCCTCTTCCATTCCAACAGCAGCACCCTCACTGATTCCTCCTTTCATAGAAAGTGTCCTCCGTGGTCCTCAGCTAGCTAGTTACAATTCCGACAAGCCATACCTCCACAGTCAGACAAAACTCAGTCATGAAGTTTAACTTGGTTTAGAGGTCTCCCGGTCCCTCCAGGGTGCATCCCTCTTCCCAGGTAGCATACTTAGAGAACATGGCTAACAGTGAAGAAATGACATGACCAGATGAAGAGGAGAGTGATTTCCTCTGCGTCACTGCTCACAGGGAAGCAGATGCAACGCTGTCTTTAGACTCTATTTGCTGTTTCCCACACGTAAATCAGGCTCACAAGGCTTCACACACCCCTTCCCTTTGCCTGCCTGTCAGCATCCCTCTGTCCATTCTGCTCACACAGTTTCCATCTGTCCTCATTTCTTCTCTTTCTTGGGACAAAGCCAAGATAAGGTCCCACTGTGATTTGCTTAGCAATTTTGTCCTTGAGCCAAACCCTTCCTTAGGCCCCGGAGTTCATCAGCACCACGCCGTAGCTAAGGGGTGTTTGTGTCTTCGGTTTTACCACAGGTTCGCTGGTGTGACTGAGCATTTACATAGGCATGGGTGAAATAAAAGGAATCCTCTGTCCTTTGGAAGACTAATTCATCCAAACCCTATTCCTTGGAAGAGGAATCCATCCAAAGACATGACGTCTGATTATCAACTAATAGGAAAGTTCTGCCAGGAGGAAGGTTGCTGTGGGATGTTCTGCATGTTAAATGTGTTGCTCTGATTGGTTAATAAATAAAATACTGATTGGCCAGTAGCCAGGCAGGAAGTATAGGCGGGACAAGCAGAGAAGAGAATTCTGGGAACAGGAAGGCTGGGTCAGAGAGACACTGCCATCCGCCGCCATGACAAGCGAGATGTAAGGTACAGGTAAGCCACGAGCCACGTGGCAACTTATAGATTAATAGAAATGGGTTAATTTAAGATATAAGAACTAGATAACAAGAAGCCTGCTGCAGCCATATAGTTTGTAAGCAATATAAGTCTCTGTGTGTTTACTCGGTTGGGTCTGAGCAACTGTGGGACTGGTGGATGAAAGAGATTTGTCCTGACTGTGGGCCAGGCAGGAAAACTCTAGCTACATAAGGTAAAGCTAGAGCCAAAACAGGTTAGACAGAGCTGGCCCTCCATGCCATGGGCCCAGCTCTGTGAGGGTATAGAGGGAAGACGTAACCTACAGCAATCTGACTGGATTAGTCTGCAGAATATAGAAAGAACTGGACAGACAGCATTCAAAAGACAAAACACAAACAGCCAAAAATATAGAGGGGAAAAAGTTTCGGCATCTTTAGCTATCAGAGAAATGCAAATCAAACTTGCATTAAGATTTCATCTTCACCCCAGTCAGAATGGCTGTCGTCAAGGAAATAACAAATACTGGCAACAACTGCACAGGAGAAGGCCCCTTTACCTTGTTGGTGGGGATGTAAACTAGTCCAGCATCTTCAGGGAGTAGTGTAGAGGCTCCTCAAAAACTTAAAAATAGAGCCGGGCGGTGGTGGCGCACGCCTTTAATCCTAGCACTCGGGAGGCAGAGGCAGGCGGATCTTTGTGAGTTCGAGGCCAGCCTGGGCTGCCAAGTGAGTTCCAGGGAAGGCACAAAGCTACACAGAGAAACCCTGTCTCGAAAAACCAAAAAAAGAAAGAAAGAAAGAAAGAAAGAAAGAAAGAAAGAAAGAAAGAAAGAAAGAAAGAAAGAAAGAAAGAAATTGAACTCTAACTGAACAGCAATGGCATAAAAGAATTAGGCTTTTCAGGTGTGGCTGTATCATAGATGTGCTGATTTGAAAATTTGTCCTTGCATTTTTAAAACACTGAATGATTGTGGATGGTGTATTTACTATTTTTCCTGTTGATGTAATAAATACGCTTTGGTTTATTCTGGGCCACGGTTCAAGGGTGCAGCCCGTCATGGTTGGAAGCCATAGTGGTGGGAGCTGGAATGCTGACATTACATCTGCAGTATAGAGGCAGAGAGTGATGAGTGCCGGTGCTCAGCTTGCTTTCACTTTTCAAATACTGTTTTAGATGATGATGATGATGATGATGATGACGATGTGTGGGCATGTGTGCTATGTGTCTGTAGAAGTCAGAGAACAATTTTGTGCAGTCAGTTCTCTCCTTTACCTGTGGGTTCCTGGAACTGAACCCAGGCTACCCGGCTTTCAAAGCAAGTTCTCATTGAGCCATCTCACTCACCCGACTTCTGCCTTCTAATTCAGCCCACAGAATGGTGCCACCCACAGTTAAAGAGAGTCTTCTTGCCTCAGTTTACCTCCTCTGGATAATCCCTTGACAGTGTGCTCAGAGTGAACCCCATGAAGATAACCCCTCCCCCCCAGGCAGGCCCAGAAGCATCGTAGCTGATTCTAGATCCTGTCAAATTGACTGCTAACAATAAACATTGCAGATGGGTGGCTAAACGATCTGGGATTGGCTCTGAAGAAAATCAGGCTGGCAAGGCGGAAGTAGGGTAGGTAGACAGAGAGTAGAGGCCTGCTAGGAAAACAGGGTGGTTAAGGTTTGGGGATAAGCATGTGTAAAGGCTATGCTCTCACTAAAAAGACATCATTGCTTATTGGAAGTCATATCTGCACTTTATTTACTAAATCTGTTTATTCTGGTACTAACCATATTGTATATACTTAAAGTAAAATCACCAGGATAGGAGTGTCAGCATCCTCCGACTCCTGCTCCCATTCCTGGGGATCCTGGTCACGGTGTGGTGTCTTCTGAAGTGGGCAAAGCAAAGAAGATGAACCCTGGTTATTATATTGTTGTTATTATTTTTGTTTGTTTGTTCTTTGGTTTTTCGAGACAAGGTTTCTCTGTGTAGCCCTGGCTGTCCTGGAACTCACTCTGTAGACCAGGTTGGCATCGAACTCACAGAGATCTGCCTGCCTCTGCCTCCCTAGTGCTAGGATTAAAGGCATGTGCCACCACCTCCTGGTGAACCCTGGTTATTCTGATACAGACAGTTTTAGGTCCTTCCTGAGGACACTAGCTCAGAGATGGACACAGGCTTGTGTTCAAAAAGAAAACCATCAAGTGAGTTTAAATTTGTCCCCTCAGAGAACATTGTTCAGATGACACCATGAGACAACAGAGGTGCACTCTGGGAATGCAGGAAATAGTTTCCTGTTCCTTCCCCAAGGATGGGGAGAGGCAGAGCAGGCAGGCTGTGGCCAAGTGATACTTCTCTCATTAGTCAATGCTCACACATTCATACACACACACTCCCACACACATGGGCATTATACAACACATGTTCTCGCACACACATACACAAAGTCTCATACATGTACTCACATGTCCATACATGATCAGGCACATGCACGCCCTCACACACACCACCTCCCACCACTCCAGCCTCTGCCCATCCATCCCCTCCCTCATAGTCAAGGCAATGGCACAGGGCCCTCCAGTGAGCCCTCCAGTGAGCCCTCCAGTGAGGCCCTCCAGCTCTGTGAGGTCAGGGCCTGGTGGGTCCCCTGGTCCCTCTGGGAATTAGCCCACCAGGCCTGGAGCCTGGGACCCTTTCTCCCCAGGCTGTCACCACCTCTTCTGGCCAGACCACGCAGGGAATTGTAAGAACAGGAAATGGCTGTCCATCCGGTTGAACTTGCCTGCTCTCCGGCTTTTGGCTGCTCATCATCCTACCTTCCGGCCTAAGGCTTTGCCCCTGGGATTTGTGCTCAATATTCTCTGCATACTGACCTGGATTTTGTTAAATGAGGCTCAGAGGGTTCTTACCCCTGAGCTGGTGAGTGTGGGGGGTCAGCATAAAAGACACACAAGGAGTCCAGGTTTGCTGAAAATGCTAATTAAGATAATTCTTAAATCGTGAGAGAAAGAGAGCCAGAGAGGAAGGATAAAGTGGAATCGCTTTGGGGATGTCATCTCCAAAGGTGGGAAATGACCTTTGTGCTGGGAGGGAGAAATCTGGTGAGAGGAGAAACTCCGTGGTGTGAGTCATCTTTGCAGATTAGGAAGGCCCAGGGCCGAGAAGTCCCAGGATGGCTCATCCTGTGTTCCTCTGACTCTCCAGCAACAGGATCGGGCTCCTTTAGTAAAGTGCTTTCTGCTCAGGCATGAGGACCAGAGCTCCGAGTTAAAGACCCCATCTCAAAAGATTAAAGACTGACTGGGGAAGAAAGCCAGTGTCAACCTCTGGCCTCCACACACATGCCCAAGGGTTGTAAACATGAATACAAGCATGCACATAAACATGTTTTCAATTAGAAGTAAAAGCAGTCCCTAAGAATGCTTCATAGGGATGGGGATAGAGCTCAGTGGTAGAGTGCTTGCCTGGAAAGTGTGAGGTCCTAGGTTTGCTTCCTAGCAGGAAAAATAAACAAACAGCTTTATAAGGGTAAGGTGCTTTCTTGGTTTATATAGCAAGCTCCAAGCCAGCCAGGGCTGCACAGTGAGACTCTGGCTAACAAAAACAGATGATAGATAGATGGATAGATAGAGGGGGGGCCGACAGATAAATGATAGATAATAAGGAGGAGTTTCCCTGTGTACAGTTATGATGGAAGTGATTTCTCAATACAAAAGGCCCCAGCTCTCCCTGTCAGCTGTCAACTGATTGTGTTGCCTGTTTCTGTGTTGCAGGCCCTCTGCAGGTGATCACACAGAGGACCATAGCTACTGCACTCACACTGTGTGCAAGAAGCAAGGTATGTCCGTGGCTTGGTGGCTTGTCCCCTACACAGACTGCGTTTGGCGCCTTTCCATTCAGATGTCCATGTCGTCTCAGCTGTCCACTCATTGCGTTCTAAGCTTGTGATGCTTCTGTTTTCGAACAATTTCAGGCTCACCTTTGGTCTTTCTAACCTGGCACCCTTTGGTCTTTCTAACCTGGCACCCTTTGGTCTTTCTATTCTGTTCGCTCAGAAGTCGCGTTTTCTCCTTCACTGAACTGTCCATCAGGTGTCTACCCTTAAGGATGGCTGGAAGTGAATGGACAGCGAAATGGATCCAATATCGATACAGAGCAAGGTAAGATGGACACATGGTACACCTGTGCTCCTGCACATGATCCCCTAGTGAAACTGAGTGTTAGTGAGTGGTCAAGCTTAAAATTTACAGCTACTCACAGCTGTGTGGAGTGTACCTATGTGTTGTATATATGTGAACACACACACACACACACACACACACACACACACACACACACACACACACATACACACAGAGGAATGTATTGGGATGGTATACCTCAATGGTACCACATACTTCAAGGCCCTGAGTTCTATGCTGAGCACCACATATAAGTGTCCTTAACAAATCTATCCTAGTGCATTATACACCTTAGCCTTACCTACTTTTATTAGACCACACTTGTCCAAAATCATCTCACACAAAGCCTGCTTTACGGCAGAGTAATGAGGAATTCATGTAATCCATTGACGGCTACAGTGTAAATATACGGGTTGTCTGGCTTTGCTTTCTCAGCGTCAGGAAATTGTTAAGACAAGTCATTGTTAAGTGGGGGACTATCTATGTACGCCACAGTAGAGGAATTCAGTAAAATAGCACACAGGAGGCTGCAGAGACTGCTCAGAGGATAAAAAGCCTTCTCAGAGAAGGCCGGAATTTGAATCCCTAGCGCCATGTAAAGAACGGTGTGGCTATAAGTGTGCTTATAACCCCAGTGCTGGGGGTTGGCAGAGATGGAGACCACTGCGGCTCAGTGAGAGACCCTGACCCAAAGGAATAGGTGAGAGTGACAGAGCAAGACACCTAACACCCTCCTCCCTCCTCCACGCACCACACAGGTGCACACACCCCTACCTAACACACACACCAGTTAGTAAAATAAACACACACAGTTCTGCTTCCAAAGCCAGGAGATTGCAGATCTTGGCCTCCCTAGCAAGGTGGAGTGTGGTACAGGTGACACCCAGTCTCACTGGAATTTCCTTGAATACAGAGCAGCAGGATATGGCCATCTGCCTGCCCAGGACTCTATGGCACGTGTGTGGCATGCATGATGGGAAACTTGCAAAGGGGAGCCCCATCCTCTCTCCCAGAGACTGGGCCCCTACTTGGCTGCTTCTTCCTGGATGCTGCAGAGGGATTTCCAAGAGGACTAAGGAAAGCAGTCTTGGTCTGGAGATGTAGTTGAGTGGGTAGAGCACTCACCTGGCATCCACAAAGCCCTGAGTTCCACCCCCAGCACCACATAAACCAGGTGTGGTGGTAACATGCCTTTAATCCCAGTGTTCAAGAGATGGATGCAAGAGGATCTAATGGAGGCAAGGTCATGCTGGACTACATAGAGAGTTTGAGGCCAACTTGGGCTACTGGAAACCCTATCTAAAACAAACAAACAAACAAACTGGGCTGGAGAGATGATCCAGCCCTTGCTGCCAAGCCTGAGGACCTGAGTTCGATACTCAAAGCCCACATTATAGAAGAAGAGAACTAACTCAGAAAGTTGTCCTCTGACTTCCATGTGCACATCACACACACACACACACACACACACACACACACACACACACACATACACCCCATAAATAAATGTAAAACAATTTTTTGAACCAACAAAACAACACGAAAAGGGAAAGTAGTCAACACCACTGCTAAATCTGGCTTCCTCTTGGGCTGGCACTGCAGCTCAATGATAGACCACAGGCTCAGCATGTGCCAGGCATAGGCTCCACCCTTGCTCCTCACAACTGTGGCATCACCACTAGGGGCTGGGAGGAATCATCTCCATGGCTAGCTACCTGGGTTTCTCTGCGGGTTCTTCCACTCCTTCCCCATCAGTTGTTATTAGCAGGGCTTGCTGTGGATATTGTTCTGTATAAATAAAACACTGATTGGCCAGTGGCCAGACAGGAAGTATAGGCGGGACAAGGAGAGAGGAGAATTCTGGGAAGTGGAAGGCTGAGTAAGGAAGACACTGCCAGCCGCCGCCATGACAAGCAGCATGTGAAGATGCCAGTAAGTCACGAGCCATGTGGCAAGGTATAGATTTATAGAAATGGATTAATTTAAGATATAAGAATGGTTAGCAAGAAGCCTGCCATGGCCATAGAGTCTGTAAGCAATATAAGTCTCTGTGTTTACTTGGTTGAGTCTGAGCTGCTGCAGGACTGGTGGGTTAGAGAGATTTGTCCTGACTGTGGGCCAGGCAGGACCAGAAAAACTCTACCTACAAGGGCTGTTCTCTCTTCATGGCTGAGTGTGTAGAGCTACATCTCTTGTCTTCCATCAACAGCCTGTTCTATTTCTAGCTCATGAATTGCTAGGCAACAGCACTCATTCTTGTTGTCTGTGTTTCGATTTTTCTTATTTTTTTATATCTTTCTTGCATGAATACTCTCTGCAATATAGAATTCTGTCACTAGAGAAAGCAGATGTTCCCTTTAGCAATCTTCAAGATCTATTTATACTTCAGAAAAGAGTTCCAATCCTGTCTCTTTTAGTGAGGCTCGATTTCTTCCCGTCTTTCCCTAGGATCCAAGGTTACTAGGCTGCCCCAGTTCACAAACAAAGAAGCAATATTTCTTTAGGCTTCTGTTCATTATCCTCGGCATTTCTTTTCATTCCTCAGAGATATTCTGACTTCTTTATGTTTTATTTCTTTCTTTCCAAAGACACAAAACTGTCTTTGACACATGCCATGGTCTAACACATGTTCTGTTCTAAAAGAGACTTGATATCCCAACAGGAGAGGGACCCCCACCTACATTCTGCCTGCTATGGTTCCTGTGTGGTTTGTATCCCAGGGGTGCATGTTGGGAACTCAATTGTCAGCCTGAAAGGTGAGAGGTGGTGATACTTTAAGAAATGGAGTCTAATGGGAGGCCTTCAAGCTGTTGAGGACCTTTCTGTGGAAGGGAATTCTTGTCTCCTCAGTGAGAGTCTCTGACTGCTTGTTTCCAGGTATGATTTCTCACTTCCACAGCTGCCTGCATCTCTACCATGAGTTCCCAACTGAAAATGGAGCCAAGAGGACCTTTCAGACTCTAAAACTACAAGCTGAAGAAACCTCTTCTTTGTATGTAGTGTGCCTCAGGTATTTGGTGATAGCAGTGAAGCCAGACTAATACACTGCTCATCTCTGACCCTTTGACCTTGAGAGGGAGCAAATTCAAAGCAGCTCACTTGATCCCCCCAACGAGTCCATGCAGTGTTCTCCTTTGCCCTCTCTCGGGTGTGTGCAAGCATGCAGGTACAAGTTGATACCCCTGTTTATTAAGATAGAAGACAATCTCTCTGCTACTGATGCTCCCTGGCTCAGTCTGCCTGGACTCAAACTCCCTGAATCAGGTAGCCCTGTGCCCACATATAGCTTCTGAGTTCTTGCTAGGGTGACTGTTTTAGAGACTGTTCTAGATTTCCTTTCTGATGTGACCAGAGGCAATTTAGGGGAGGAAAGGATTTACTTGGCTTATACTTCCAGGTCACAGTCCAATACTGAGGGAAGTCTGTGCAAGAACTCAAGTCAGAGCTTGAGGTAGAACAGTGGAGGAGCACAGCTTACTGGCTGGTCACTGGCTTGTACTCAGCTACCTTTCCTAGATAACTCAGGAACACCAGGCCAGGGAATGGTGCCATCCACAGTGAACTGAGCACTCCCATATCAATTAACAATCAGGATAGTCTCCCAGAGACATGCCCAATCTAGGTAGTTCCTCAATTGAGGCTACTCTTCACGGAGGACTCTAGGCTGGGTAAAGCTGAGAGTTGAAGATTAATTAAATTAAAAAGTAAAGTCAATTTTAATTTTTAATTTAATTGGGACTACAAAAAGACCCTTTGCCTTATATGTCTGTAGAGAAAAGCAGAAACAAACATTTAGGAAGACTTATGAAATTTTATCCTGTTGTATGTGATATACCAATAGGCCAATTTACTCTTTTTCTTGAGACATTTTCTCTGGATGATTTATCCTTCTTCTTCAGATGTCTCATTTGTTCAGATTCCTTAGTTGGATGCTTTTATTCTCATGAAAAGACAAAAACAAAACCCTACCCCAACTCTAACTTTCAGGAGTTCCCCCCCCCCTTTTTTTTTTTGACAAGTTATATGTGATCAAATGAAAATCATTTGTTAGTCATATAAGTTAGTTTAGTTTGAATGGCCACACTGCTTGATGAACTATTACCTCTCCTAATCAAGAGGTCTTGCCTGTTTGAATCTAATCTTTATCAATTTTGATGGTATCCATAGCATTTCTTCTCCTGTGGAAACAAAAGCAAAATCTCTTTCCCAATGTAACACATATCCTGGTTTCCATTCTGAGGTCAACACATATTTAAAGTATACAGGCTGATTTAATTTAGCAGTTTTCTCTATTATCTAATCTCTCTGCAGCTGTTATTAGCATTTAAAATATTAAAGTTAATAAAGCATTGTGCAATCTATCTCTGGGAGTCTTTATTACCCCTTTCTGTTTATTAAGCATATATTATAAAGTGCAATTTGATCTTTCTATGACTGCTTGCCCTGTGGGGTTGTGTGGTATGCCTGTAATATACTTTATGCTGTAATATGCAAAGAACTATTTCATTTTACTAGAGACATATGCTGGAGCACTGTCAGTCTTAATCTGTACAGGTATTCCCATAATGACCATGACTTCTAATAAATGTACAATTACAGAATCAGACTTTTCATAACTTAAAGCAGTTGCCCATTGAGATCCTGAATATGTGTCTATGGTATGGTGCACATACATTAATTTTCCAAACTCTATCAAATGAAACACACTCATTTGCCAAATTTCATTTCTTAGAGTGCCCTTTGGGTTACTTCCTACAGGTAGTAGAGTTTGAATATACAAAGAGCAAGTAGGACATTGTCTTATAATTACCTCATACAAGGCCTGTATGAGATATGATGTGTATTATATACAATGGATGATTTCTATTTCTGATCACTTGTAGTTGGATAAAGAACAATTAAATCTGAATCATCTGGAATAATTTCACTATGCAAAACAACTCTTTCTGTACATTGAGAGTCAGTAACTACATTAAGAGGTTCAGGAAAATCTAATACCATGTAATTCTGACATTTGAACGGAATCATAAGGGCTTTGCACCACTTTACTTAAATTTTCTGACTTATATAACCTACCTTCCCTGATTATTTTGCTCCAGAAATTGGTGTTCCCCATACAATATGAGGAAGGATCCAATTAGTTCTCTTTATAAGCGAAAGTCTCTTGCTTTGGGGATATTTGTTGCTAAATTCTCCCCAAAAATTACTGCAATCTCTTGGCTAATGTTCCTTTTCCATCCACAATGAGGCAATTTCAGTACTAGTAAAAGGCATCACAATTTCTGTTGGGTCTATTCCTGCTAATTGACAAAGTCTTAATTTTCCTTTCAGAATCAGTTCAGAAACCTTTCCTACATAAGGCTTTCATTTTTACTTTGTGTGATAAAAATATCCATTCTAAGATAATATCTTCTCTCTGCATAAGAATTTCTGTAGGGAAATGAGTAGAAGGTAAAAAAGCCAGAATGCAATCAAGCTCTGGATCTAAGCAATCCACATGTACATTCTCTAATTTCTTCTCTACCAGAGCCAATTCTCTCTCAGCCTCAGCTGATAATTTTCTTGGACTATTCAAATCCTTATCACCTTGTAAGGTTTGAAATCAATTACTTAGTTCTTGAGTAGTAATCTGATTGTGGATCATAGCCAGTTAATATCTCCCAGCAATTTTTGAAAATTATTAAGAATTTGTAGTTGCTCTTCCCTTATTTGTATATTCTGTGGTTGACTTTTTGTAAACACATCTTATATCCTAGGTAATTAATAGAATCTCCTCTTTGTATTTTTTCAGGAGTTATTTGTAATCCTCAACAAGGCAAATTTTTCTTTACTTCTTCAAACATTTTTTCTAAGGTATCTCTGTCTTAATTAGTTAGTAAGATATCATCCATATAATGGTAAATTATAGATTGAGGAAATTGTATATGAATTGTTGACACAGAGTAGGACTGTTTAACATCCCTTGTAGAAGAATTTTCCATTGATATCTTTTAACAGGCTGGGAATTATTATAAGTAGACACTGTGAAGGCAAATTTTTCTCTATCGTGTTCTTGTAAAGCTATAGTAAAAAAGCAATGGTTTAAATCAGTCACTATAATAGACCATTCTGTAGGTAATAAAGAAGGCAAGGGAATTAATTACAGGCTGTAAAGAACCCATTGGCTGCATCACCTTATTAATAGCTCTTAGATGTGCTGCAGCTAGAGTTTTCCTGCCTGGCCCACAGTCAGGATAAATCTCTCTCACCTGCCAGTCCCACAGCCACTCAGACCTGACCAAGTAAACATAGAGACTTATATTGGTTACAAACTGTATGGCCATGGCAGGCTTCTTGCTAACTGTTCTTACAGCTTAAATTAATCCATTTCCGTTAATCTATACCTTGCCACATGGCTCGTGGCTTACCAGCATCTTCACATGCTGTTTCTCATCATGGCAGCTGGCAGTGTCTCTCTGACTCAGCCTTCCACTTCCCAGCTTTGTTCTCCTCCTTGTCCCGCCTATACTTCCTGCCTGGCCACTGGCCAATCAGTGATTTATTTATTGACTAATCAGCAACACATTTGCCATACAGACCATCCCACAATGTGCTACCATTTTCCAGATTTCTTTTTAATGCCAAACATAGGAGAATTCAAAGGACTTGTTGATTCTTCAATATTTTGAGCATTTAACTGCTCCTGTACCAGCTGTTCTAATGCCTGTAATTTTTCTGATGTTGAAGACCATTGCTCCACCTAGACAGGTTTGTCAGTTAACCATTTCAAAGGTAGGACTGTTGGTACCTTTTAAAGATTAACAGCTGTTCTGCCTTGCTTATGTACAACATGAACAGTTGGTGACTATTCTTGATAATACCTTTTAATATTTTTCTCAAAAGCATACATTAGTTTATGGTTTGCTTCTGAAATTAGAGGAATGTTAATCTGCAATTTCCATTGTTGCAACAAATCATGTTCCCATACGTTCATTGTTATGTTAGTCATATATGGCTTTATTTTCCTACCTGTCCCTCTGGCCCTACCCAATCAACCCATCTTGCACTTTGTTTTACCTGAGATAAAATTCCAATCCCTAAAAGCTGAACATTTACCTCCTGAAGAGGCCAATCTGGATGCCAAGATTTTGGTGAAATTATTGTTATGTTCATGCCTGTGTTTAGTAAACCTTCAATCACAATGCCATTTATTTGTATTTTTAGCTTTGGTCTTTGATAATTTATAGAAGTTTTCTAAAATACTTATTTTACAGCCTGTCCTGACAGGGAATGACTGAACCAAATTTGATATTGGGGCCTGTGAGAGGCCCCTAAGGCATTTATCAATGGTAAAGGGTTACCTTGCCTGTCCCTTGTTGCTCTGCATCCATTATTCCAGTGCTGGCCTTTGCTACACCTTCTGTATATTTCAGAAGGCTAGGGCTTTCTGCTTAGATTATCTCTAGAAAAAACATTGCTTTTAGAAATGCCTTGTCTACAATTCCTTTTCAGATGACCCAATTTACCATAATTAAAACTCTAACCTTTTCATTTTTCTTAAAAATTTTAGAAATCATTTCTCCCATGCAAGTATCATCATAAGTATGAGATCCAATATTATCTGTATTTCTAATCCATTCAACTATCAGTGCTAATCTTGCCTTTAAATGCCTAATCACATATATTATGAACTAGCATTTTTAAAAGCCAGTGATCTAGTTGATATTTGTCTAACTTCTGGATCTGATATCATTCTATTTACAGCTGAAGCCAATCTTTGTAAAAAAAAAAAAAAATCAGTGAAGGTTTCCTTTGGGCCTTGTATAATTTTAGTAAATGATTTGGTCCTCTTTCCTGATTCTTCAACCCTGTCTCAAGCATTCCAAGTTGCTATACTGCACAGAGTAAAGGTGTGATCACCAAATGTAATCTGTCTTTGCAAACCAGCATATTAACCTTCCCCAAGAGGCTGTTCTTGGGAAATTTCAATACCTCTAGCCCTACTTCAATGTTCTATGACCCTAGCTTCCTCTCTCCACTGTGTTTTCCATTGTAACTGAGGAACAACTTCCAATACTGCTGTAACTAAATCTTTCCAGTCTTGTGGAATAATTCTGGTCTGAGTTGCCCATGAATTTAACATCTGCTTCACAAAAGGTGAATGCATACCACACGAAACTACTGCTTCCTTAAATCTCTTCAAACCCAACATTTCTACAAGATCCCAGTTAACTTCTGAATATCCTTGGGGGTGTATATCACCTGCTGGTTGTTCTTGAATGGTAACTGGATAAATTAAGGTTGGTTTCTAATAACCTTGAACCACTCCTCTTCAGTTTCATAATTCAAGGGTGCAGTAGGTTCTGTTCTAAACTCCTCTGTGAATATTTTCCTTAGTTTCATTAGTAGGTCTTTCTAAGGATTGTATTTTATCAGTCAAATTTTATATTCGTCACCAATATCAAGCCACTTTTTAAAAGATAAAACATGAATTACTGAACTGATAATGATTATAATCAACAGCATGTCAATCCCAGCTAATTTGATTATCCCTTCATTTAATTTTTCCATTTCAAACCATCCATTGTGGAATCATACAGAGACCTAATTCTCTGCAAAGGAATGTTGTTCCCCATCTTTAATGTTTGGAAAACTTTTTTTTAAAACTAATTTCCCCTTTAAGAATTCTCAGGTGTCTCATCAGATCTGCTGAAAATGACAGTGAAGTGTGAGGCTGGCTATTGTTGTGCATAACAGCTGGGCAGGGAATGTAGGTGGCACACAGCCTGGCTGAGGGCAGCTGCAGCTGCTCTAGTGTAGTTGGGGGCTGAGAGTGTGTGGTAGTGGCAGCAGCAGTAGAAGCCCAAGTGGGTGTTGAGGTAGCCGACCTAGCTTGGCAGCATCCTGAGGAGGAGATTGAGGTGAAGCCCACAACCCATAGGGAGAGGGAGCAAGCCTCCTAAAAAGTGGACATAGGGAAACGTGTGGAAGAAGCCTGTGTGAGGGCATGGGGCTACTGGAATGACAGAGCCAGCCCACAGTGGGCAGCTAACTCTGGTGGCATTTGGGGCCAGGGACCAGCAGCAACTGGAGGCTGCTATAGAGAGGCTGCAATGGGAAAACCCCAGACTCATAGGAAGGGTCTCGGGGGAAGGATGGAAAGCCAGCCACTGTGATGACTCTGGCATCTGCAAAGCCAACAGTGAGCAGCTCCCGTGTGATCTTGTGCCTCGCGATCTCATGCCTCACATTGGATAGCAGTTGAAGCATTTATCTAATTATTCTTTATCAATAAAAATTTGAGTCAGACATAGGAGTAAGAACCTGAATGATCAGAGAAGCAGCAGTGAAATGACCAATGACCTCTTCTTTCTCTCCTTCCCTGATCCAAAAGGGCTGAGAATCTTTCTAAGCCCCTCCCTACTACTTCCTGTGTCTCTCTATATGTCCTCAGTCCTCCAATAACTCCATGGCTAAATTTTGTTGGCTATTAGCTAGCTCTGCCCTCTGATTCAAGGTCAACTTTATTGGCAGTCTCGCAAGTATCAGAGTGTGATCAAAATATCCCACAACAAGCTGAGGTAGGAGAATTTTAAGTTTGAAGCTAGCCTGAGCTACATAGCGAGTTCCAGCCTAACTCGAGCTATATGGTGAGAAGACCCTGCCTCAAAAAACAACCATTTTGGGTTGAGTTATGACTTTTAAACATTGTATTACATATAATAATTGGGGGCCGTGTGTGCCACTGCCCCCATGCGGAAGTCAGAGGACAACTTGCAGGACTCTGTTCTTAACTACCATGTTGTTTCTGGGGATTGAATTCACATCCTCAGGCTTGGCAGCAACCACCTTTATCTATGAGCCATCTTGTTGACCCCAGCAAGGCACACAGTGCAAAACAGTGGAAGGATGTGGAAATCTGATGCATGTCTCCATCTTTCCTGCAGGGAGGTGGGGTAGGGGGTAGGGGGTAGGGGGTGGGGAGGTGAGTAGACTCACTTTGGAGTAAACATGTCCTGACCAGGCTCTGCACTTATGGGACTGGTCCACAGGCAGGGGGTTCCTATTGGCAGGAGGAAAAGCTGCCCAGGCCTTTAGACTTTTGTCCCCAGTAAGGAGTATGAGGAAGAAGTCAGCCATCTTGGAAGTTCGCCATCTTTATTATTAGTCATGGCCTCTCTTCCTGTCTGTCTGCCTATCCAGGAATCTGTCTAATTTCTAATCCCTCAAACCCGAATTCTTCAATTCAGCTAGACTGACTGACCAATGAGCTTCAGGGATCCTCCTGACTCCATCTCCCTGTTTATGGCACTGTTGTTATCTGGCTTCTTTTTGCATGGGTCTGGGAGGATCAAAATTCAGGCCCTCATGCTTGCCTGCATGCAGGTACTACGGACTGAGCTGTCTCCTCAGCCCTCAGTCATTTTGGCCTCAGATGTCATGGCTATGCTGCATGCTGTATGTGCAATCATTTTGCCTTTATGGATTGATTTCAATTCTACCCAGTTTCTCTCCCCCTTTTGTCTGTGTGCTATGCTGGAATCTGCATTGCTGGATTTTCATACAGCCACTCCGGTCCTTGTTTTCCATGACTATTCTCACATCTTCTCCCTGCTACTCCTTTCCACTGATGCTTCACCGAGGCTCTCGTCAGCTCTACCCTTGGGTCATGTCTCTGTCCTTGCTATCAGTATCTTACACTTTCCTTTCAGTTGCCCTAAACAGCAAGCTTTGCTGTGGCTCTGCAGTGGAATGTTGAGTATTCCCCACCCCCACCCCAAAGAGGCTGCCTGGGGTTCTCAGGAAATGCTTCGGCTACCTCTGCTGATTAGCACCATTTATAATCCAGCTCAGAAATGCAATATAACCTCTCCATCTGCTCCATATTTGCAGTGCAAGTAAAATGTCAGGGTGTTGGATTCCTGGCTGCCCCCCCCCCGTCCCTTCCTCCCCCACACTCTGGCCCCTCTGAGGACCCCTTCTCCAGCACCACCATCTGAAACTCACCTTTTCCTGTTTGTTTTCCCATGGAACAGCGCCTGTGATGTGTGGACCCCCCACCCGCCAGCCTCTCCCTGCAACCTACTCCATACTGACAGTCAGTGTGCTCCACAATCCTAGAGGGCTGACCCTTTCCTCCCTAACCACTACAGGCCAAGACCCTAGTGTGAGTCAAAGGGTAAACTTGGGTGTCTGTCCTCTCATTCTGCTTTGATCGTTGCTAGTTGCTCCTGAGCTTCTGGAGATTGTCTCTGACTCTCATTTTACTGTGTGAGAGCTGGGATGACACACATATAGGGCCACATCTGGCATTACATGGGTTCCAGGGATGCAAATGAGGTCCCCATGCCTACACAGCAAGCGCTTTACCCAGTGGCCCCTGAAAGGGTTTTGTGGTGAAACAGTGTCCTGGTGATTGGGGGCCAAGGAATGCCACAAAAATCACACCACACAGCAGACCTCACACAAGAGATTTATTGAGAGCCGGGTGGTGGTGGCACACGCCTTTAATCCCAGCACTCGGGAGGTAGAGGCAGGCAGATCTCTGTGAGTTCGAGGCCAGCCTGGGCTACAGAGGGAGTTCCAGGAAAGGCGCAAAGCTATACGGAGAAGCCCTGTCTCGAAAAACCAAACCAAACCAAAACAAACAAACAAACAAACAAAGAGATTTATTGAAGGAGAGCATAAAATGGCTGCCTCTAAGTGGGGATGGAGACAGAGGCAGGCCAGGCTGTAAAGGCAGGCTTTATGGGGGAGGGTATGGAGCATGCACACGGGGAAACACCGTGACGCTGGCAGAAGTTATAAAGATCAGGGGTATTAGAGGTTTGGTCGCAGGCTCATTTTCCATGACTGAGGTAAAGAAAGATCCAACTGACTGAACTCTGGCTTCCCAGAGGGTCATCGAGGACCGATAATGGTGCAGGCTGGCCAGTGGATCATCATCCAAAGTTCCAGGGGACGTGGGGTGAGTGGGGGCAGGCTGTTCTGTACATCCTCACGTGGGAACAGATGCCTAGGGGCTGAGCCCGAGACACATGGTCGTCCAGTACCAGGGCTTTTGGGCGAGGCCGAAAGGTGAGAAACCACGGTTGAGACAAAAATCCTCACTCGTGGAAAATGGCCAGAAGGGAGGGGCTTACCTATTGAATGAAGGGTCCCATCGATCCTCCAGTTGGAAAAATGATGGTGTTGGAAAGTACAGGGTCCCAGTGTTTCTCAGACTGCCAGCGGGTAGGAGAAAATGCCAGGAGGGCCTGTGGAGTCACGTGGCACCAATGTTGTGTGAGAGGCTTTGGCAGGTTTGAGCCAAGGTGCCATGCAGACACGGCGGGTGGTGGCATGGCGCAGTGGAAAGTTATACCATGCAGACATGGCATCCACGTGGAAAGTTTTATTATTAAAGGGGGAGGGGAGAGGGAAGAGGGAGAAAGAGGAAGAGAGAGGAAGAGAGGGAAAGAGAGAGAAAAGGAGATAAAGGAAAGTGGAGATTTACACAGCCTCATGGAGAGGGAGAGGAAGGGAGGAAAAAGGGGAGGGGGAGGGGTTTTCCCTCTTCAAGAGGGCTTTATGTAAGATGATGTCAGGATGCTGGGTGAGTCCCCAAGGGGCGGGCCTAAATGCCAACAAGTGGTAACAATGGAAACGTGTTGCATTGGCTGTTAGTGATGACCTAGCATTGGCACTGAGTCAATGCAGGCAGGGTGGGGGATGGGGGAACACCTGGTTTTGGAATATGAGTGGTTCTTAGTTGACTCACAGGCCATCTCCCAGCTCTCCTTTAAATGTTTTTGTCCTCTCTCAGGATAAGTTAGAATTTGAGTGAATGGCTTTGGCTAAGTCCAACACAGAAAGCCAGTGAGCACACAGAAAGGCAATCAGCATTGTCCTCATCCAGGAAACACAAACCTAAACCACGGAAGTTACCTGGGATGGTTAGTGCTGAATGTCAACTTCACAGGTTCTAAGACAGTGGACGATTTCTAGATTGGGTCAATAGAGGTGGGAAGACCTATGTTAACTATGAGTGGCACCATCCCAAGGGTTGGGGTCCTGGTCTGAATTAAAAGGAGAATGGTAGGTGCATCTCCCTGCCTCTCTCTCTCTCTCTCTCTCTCTCTCTCTCTCTCTCTCTCTCTCTCTCTCTCTCTCTCCTTCCTGACTGTGGATCAGCCACCACATGCACCTGCTACCTGCTACCATGACTGGCCCACCACGATGGACTGCACCCATCATTCTTAGTTTTTATGAGTATATACTGTATTATACTATATTAGTCACTTTTGCTCAAGCTGCTCTTGTCAGATACTTTGACACAAGGTCTACAATGGGGACTAATGTAGTATTTATACACTCATTAGAACTAGAAAGATGGTGGGGGGCTGAGTGCTGGGGATACTGAGATTCCCTCTTGGGATCCTTAGTCTCATTAATAAAATAATTTAAGAACATATTCAAATGGAGGTTCAAAGGCAACTTTGTGAGCACATAAGGAAAAGACCTCCAGGGCAGGCAAGCTGTGGCGCTTCAGCAGCTGCCCAGAGGAGAGAAACTGAAGAAAGAAGGAAAAGCCATGCCGTTTAAGCAGGCTTTTCTTAATGGAGGTCAGACAGACAGTGGACAAGCAGCCATATGGCAGGGAGTTTTGGGGGAAAGAATAAGGAAACCATAAACATCAGAGAAGCCCAAGGTGTTCAGAAAAACATGCCTAGAAAGGAGAAAGAAAGGCTGGCAGCCTTAGAAATTGTATGTGGCTTGTGAGCTACCAAGTAGGGGCATGGGGACTCTGGGGAAAAAAGTACAGTATCTCATAAAGGACTAATTATTCACCTATCTCTTTAGCATGGCTTAAGGCAGGCCCTGGGGTGGTCCCTGGGCTGGGTGATCAGCACAACCCAACTGGAATGTTAGTTCTCCACACTGGCCAGAGGTCCTGTTCTCTTGACCATGAGGAGTATTTTCTCCTCTAACAGTGGCATTGCACAGATAGGAATTCCCATCCAATGCCAGCATGTAAAATGGTTGAGCCCCCAGGAGAACAGCAGAGCAGTTTCTTTAGTGTCAAAATGTATACTTGCCACACACCAGCAAGAACTCCTGGGCCAGCATCCCAGGGAGATAGACATTCATCTCCCACAAAAACTGCTCCTGGAATGTTCAGAGCAGTTTCATTTGTAATAGCTGAAGTCTAGAAGCAACTCACTAGGGGGACAGTTTAAAAAGCAAGGTACATCATACCACAGAACACTGCTCTACAGAGAGAAATGAACTATGGATGGATCTCAAGGGTGTATGTGAGGGAAAAGGACCAACCTCAAAAAAAAAAATCACAGACTCTATGGCTCCATTCATATAATGTCTCAAAATAATAAAATTATATCTAGAGAACAGATGAATGGTGTCAGGTTCCCAAAAGACTGAACAATGGGGCCATCAGAGCTTGGACTGGAGCCTCCAAAACTTTATTCTTTGTAAGTTGATCATGTCAGGCATTTAATTATAGTTATGGAAAGCTGATTGATACAGCAAGGCGGGTGAAGGCTGCATGTTTCTGAAACTTCCCATATACCTATTCATATTTTAAAATTAAGAAACATAAAAAAGTCTGATATCACATGAGTTTTATGAAAACAGAATTTCATTTGTTGTAAAAATGATGATAAATTATTGAACGAGGCTTCTTTTAGTGTTTTACAACTGCCAAAGTCATGAAGCTTCGAGTCTGTGCTTGGAGACAGTGGCACAGATTTCCCTGTTCATCCAGTGATGTGTTTGCTCAGTGAGCTGCTAATCTGGTGCCTCACACCAGATCTGAGCGACAGTGGGAAGCTCAGGCAACGGAGACCTACGCTGCTGAGCTCCAAGAGACTTGCTGAGCCAAAAGCTACCTTCAAAGAAGGTTCACCATCATGCTGGGCTGATGTTTGAGTGACAATGGGTTCTGTGGATGGCTGAGAATCTGGTTTGTCAACTCCAATCATCCTGTGTTATCATCTCAGGCACCTTCTTGTCCTGTGCAGGCAGGTATGGAGATATCAAAGTCAATTCCTCAGCTGCTCATATCCAGGGACCAGCACCTCAGATATGGACTGTAGTCTCCACCTTTCTTGGCTCTGTTGGTGACACACACACAGGCATTGTGCTCCTTGCTTTCATCTTTCTTAATGACAGGCTACCTGTTGTTTTTATTTAGTATTTTTACTTACACAGTGTATGTGCACACATGCATGCATTTGAGCATGGGGAAGTCAAAGGAAATCCTTGAGTGTTGTTCCTCAGGTAGGGTCTGCTTTTCCCTTGAGTCAAGGTCTTGCAATGGCCTGGAGCTCACTAAGTAAGCAAAGCAAGCTGGCCAGGGTCCACTCTGTTGGTCAACTAAGAACCTCCCACATTCTGGACCCGGGTTCCTTGGAACACCTCCCACCCCTCCTCCAATGACTCAGTGCCAATGGCCCCATCATCACTAAGGGCCAATGCAGCATGTTTCCACAGTCGTGTATTTTCCCTGTGTGCACGCTCCATACCCCGTAAAGCCTGCCATGGCAGCCTGGCCTGCCTCTGTCTCTCCATCCCTGCTCAGAGGCAGCCATTTTGCATTACCCCTCAAAATAATCTCTTGTGTGAAGTCTATTGTATTGGTGAAATTATTAAGGCAACTCCACGTAGTTAAAAGGGAGGTTTATTTTGTGGGGTAACTTACAAGTGAAGGGATAGGTAACAGGGTCTGGGAAAGGTGTAGTGAAGTCTAGCCGTGTTCTCTGGAGAACTCTGCTCGGTCTACCTCCAGCATCCAGGGTCCAGGAACCAAGAGAGCTGGCGCATCCAGATCTCCGGTCTTCAGGGTCCTCTCTCGGCCCCTCCTTGTAGGCGTGACAGTTACTGAAGCCTCAATGGGGGTTGGAACTTCCAGATCAAAGCTGGAATGGCTACCCACTACACTGTTTGATTGTGTAATTTTTGTGGTATTCCTTGGTCCTCTATCAATGAGACACTCTTTCAACACAAAACCCTTTCATTGGTTCCTTGACTCAGATAGGCTCTCCCTATATATGTTTGTGTCCCCTCCAGAGTCTGAGCCACACCAGGACTCTGTCTACTCCACCCAAAAAACAGCTCACCTATCACTCTACCCTCCATCCGTCACCAGGAATTGGTCACATGCATCCCTGAGTCCAAGGAAGTGACCACTGAGCAACTGGCACCCCTCTGGTACTCTTGGAGGCAGCAGTACCACCAGCCACGGCCTTTAAAGCCACAGGCCACCGTTTGCCATTTTCACTGACATTATCCTTGACTCTTTCCCTTGGGTGAGACTTTGTTCCTGAGCTCGTTTTTGTTTTGGTTTGGTTTTTGGATTGAGTGTGTGTCTATGTGTGTGTGTGTGGGGGGGGCTTCATTGGAAAGCCCTGGTATCAGGCACTGAGTCTCCTCAGGCTATTTGCCCTGTCATGTGTGGTGACATTCACTGAGTGGCCTGGTCATCTCTCAGTCCTCTCTGAGTCCTGGGGATGTAGGTCCCTCAACTCTTTCTCATTCATGGAAATGGAAACAGTGTTGTCCATACCTTCTGGCTCCCCCTTGGGATGCCTCTTAGAGAACCTCTGACTCCCTCCACTTAGTGCTGACTAAGGGTCTCTAAACTTATCCATCTCTGCAGTCAAATCTGGCTTCAACTTTCCTTAGATAATCAATCTAAATGTCCACTTAATGGTACCCTAGATCCCAGTATTATCCATGACCTTTAAAAATACTGTAAGCAATTGGGGAAATGGAAAGAGATTCCCCATTCACCATGTTGCAGCTTTCTCTTTTCTCTGCCTCAAGGCCTGTTTGGTGTTTGTTTGTTTTTCTGGTCTCTCCCCAACACTGTGTAAATGTCCTGTCTTTTAAGTTACTGTTGATGGATCTGTAAGTTTGTTCCAATGTGGGAGCCAGGTAGGGACCTAGCAGGAGTGGGAGAAGGCAAGGAGTTGACAAGCTGCAGTGTGAGAACACCCAGGACACACTCCTCACCGGCTGGTCCATCTCTCAGCCCCTCCTGCAGCATCCTCTGTCTGTAGCCAGGACTCAAAACTTTCTCAGTGAGCAGTGCTGGCGCATGCCTTTAATCCCAGCACTCGGGAATCAGAGGCAGGTGGATCTCTGCGTTCGAGGCCAGCCTGGTCTACAGAGTGAGTTCCAGTACAGTTGGGGATACACAGAGAAACCCTGTCTTGAGAAACAAACAAACAAACAAACAAAAAACCAAAACAACAAAAGTCCTGTCTCTAAGCCTTCTCTCTGCTTTTCCTGTCCCCCAGGTTGTCCTTCCCTGTACGATGCAGCCATTTTGGTTGCCTGCCCTTTCCTTCCCTTTGTCTACCCTTTGCTCTCCTGGCTCTGTCCTCCCCACCTCCTCACATGGTCTGGCTCAGGGCCATGTTCACTCTGGACTCTTCCAGATGTCCCTGCCTCTGGCTATGTTGTACTAGAACTTCTAAAGTTCATGATTCTAACATCAACCAATGGGGCTCTGATAAGCTGGTAAGCACTGGGTACTGCTATCAGCCACAAGCTCAAGATTTTAAATTTCCTTTGGTTGTCTTATAAGAATAGACTTCAAATGTTTCCCAATGTTGCTAAAACACCTCTGTCCAATCTGTATATCCAGCCCTCTGGAAAAAGTGTTAATGATTTTAACCCAAAATCTTTTTTGGGTTCCCAAGCCTTTACTATGATATAAAAAGGCACAAACCGAGCCGGGCAGTGGTGGCGCACGCCTTTAATCCCAGCACTCGGGAGGCAGAGGCAGGCGGATCTCTGTGAGTTCGAGGCCAGCCTGAGCTACCAAGTGAGTTCCAGGAAAGGCGCAAAGCTACACAGAGAAACCCTGTCTCGAAAAACCAAAAAAAAAAAAAAAAAAAAAAAAAAGGCACAAACCTACTGTGTTTTCTACAATGTGAATTTCAGTATAGATTACAAACAGTGGTAATGCTAACATATGTAAAACCTTTATCTCTTTTTATAAACTTAAAAAGTTCCTGGAAGCTTCAGGGAATTGACTTGAATCCACCTCCCATAAGTCAAATAGATTCTGTATAAGTACTCCTGTCAATCAACAGCCAAGATTCCGTGCCTACTGCCTATTCCTGAGGGTGAGATCTCCTCCCCACCCACTTTCCCTTGGGACACCCGTCCCCCAACTACTAGGACCATGGGACTGGAAGTTTGAAATGTACACCCAAGATAAAAATTTCCCCCTAAACTCCTTAACTTTACCTTCTGTCCCTAATATATATCTGTTTCAGCAGATTTCATCAAATAGACTGAAAATGGCTCCGAACTCACCAGCTCTAGGTGCTTCTGATGGGATTTTTTTCTGCATCCTAGATGACTCCAGAGCATCCTGCCCCAGGAGGTCCTGAGGAGCCTGGACAGCGAGGGAAACAGCCTGCTCTTCCCAGCCTCGGCCAGCATTCCAGCTTTCTTGGGTCCCTAACAACACCCCAATGTCAGCAGGAAGTAATCATAGAAAAGATTGTGTCACCCCTTGCCAACAAAAAGGCTGGGATGTAAGATCTCAAACCTGGGAAAAATGGCTGAGATGCCTAGTAACATAGCAAGTAGACCTGTTCACCAGGTCCTCCAAGCATCCGTCTGTCCCTACCCGTTAAGGATGTGGCTTCCAACTACGTCTGAACAGTAAGGATCAACAGTGTCTCAAAGATGCTGCCACCCCCAGACAACAGGAAGCAGTCTAAAGAACATGGTGCCTTCACTACTACCGCCAGTCACCCCTTCCTCTTTCCTCACCTTTTGTAATAAACAAAAGGGAGGGATGTTGGTCAACTAAGAACCCCTCACATTCCAGAACCAGATTCCTTGGAGCACCCCCCACCCCGCCTTCAATGACTCAGTGAAAATGGGCCCTGTCTTCATTAAGGGCCCATGGAACATGTTTCCACCATCACATACTTTCCCTATGTGCATTCTCCACATGCTGCATAAAGCCCATCATGGCCTGGCCTGGTGCTGTCTCCATCCCTACTCAGAGGCAGCCATTTTTCGTAACCTCCTCCGCAATAAATCTCATGTCAGGTCTGTTGCATGGCGTGATTTTTGTGGTATTCCTTAGCCCCCCTATCACTGAAATACTCTTGTGCTGCAAAACCCTTTTACACTTGTCTCCACCTCCCCTGTCCCGGGATGTATGTGCCACTGCACCTGGCTGGTTTTATGTGGGTTTAGGGGGTCAAACTCAGGTCCCTGTTTTTGTCTGGCAAGGATTTTACTGACTGAGCTGATCCTCAGCCTCATGTTTTTGTGTTTTCATCTATTTTAGGATTGTGAATAATTATGGGCAGTGATCACTTTGGGGGTGATAAACACATTGATTACTTCTTTGGACCAAGAATATTCACATCTGCTTTTCTGGCTCTTTTGAAATCTGCAGTATATTTTCTTAGCTGTGACCACCCTACTGTGTAACCATTTCCTCCTACCTATCCATGTTCTTTTACCTGAGTGCCAGCCTCTCTGAGGGAGAACCAGGCACCCTTTCTGGTTTAAACAACCACTTACTAGGGTGTAGGGTGAGGGGTAGTACTGTCTCCACGGGCTTGTGTGCTGAGGCCAAACTCAAGAGTGCAGGTGACAGAGGGCAAAGAGCATTTGCCAAAGGCCTGGGGGGTGGCTGCTGTCGCCAGGACAAACAAAGACTGCATATCTCACTGCCTGCCAATCAGAAGAAAAGCTCTGATCCATGGCATTCAGCTGAGCCCCAGGGAAGTCCATAGTCCAGGAAACTAAAGCTGTGTCAAACAGTCTTTGGTATCAGTGAGGATAACTCTACCTACCTGCCTGCTCAGGCTTTAGGCTGGCTTGTAGGAAGAGGGCTCAGGTCCTGAACTTCATAATTATAGAAGGCAGGATAATTCTCCATGATTCTGAGTGCTTCCTAGATATGGAGATGATTTCCTTCACCATTGTGTGTGTGTGTGTGTGTGTGTGTGTGTGTGTGTGTGTGTGTGTGAGAGAGAGAGAGAGAGAGAGAGAGAGAGAGAGAGAGAGAGAGAGAGAGAGCGCGCGTGCGTGCTTGCACGTGTACATGTAAGTGTGTGAATGTATGTGCATGCACGCATGTGGAGGCCAGAGATCAACTTCAGGAATCTTCCTCAAGAGCTGCTGACCTTGTTTTTTGAGACAAGCTCTCTCAGTGGCCTAAAATGCACTGCTTTGCACAGTCTGAGTGGAGAGCAAGCCACAGGGACCCTCCTGTCTCTGCGGGCACCAGGGTTACAGGCATGCACCACCACGCCTGTCTTTTCATGTAGGTTCTGGCTATCAGTCTCAGGTTGTCCTTCTTGCACAGCACGTACTTAAGGGCTGAGCCATCTCCTCTGCCCAGCCCTCTCTTCTATCATTTATAGTAGGCTCCCGTTAAGAAAAGGCTTCTAGGAACATAGGATTACATCAAACAGCAGGAAGTTGCAATTGGCTTTCTGTATGTTTATGACAACTTGTATCTGGTACCCAAAGTCAGAGAGTGGAGATGTTAGAGCCAGAGGAACCAATGCTGGCTGGTGTTTCTGTTACACGAAACATCATGAAACGGTGTGTGTGTGTGTGTGTGTGTGTGTGTGTGTGTGTGTGTGTGTGTGTATGTACATGTGTGTGTGTACATAATTCTTTCATAGTCTATCAGGAAATATCTCCCGCACCAGTGTGCACACACAGAAGGATCTCCTGCACCAATGTGCACACACAGAAGGATCTCTCACACCAGTGTGCACACACAGAAGGATCTCCCACACCAGTGTGCACACACAGAAGGATCTCCCACACCAGTGTTCACACACAGAAGGATCTCCCACACCAGTGTGCACACACAGAAGGATCTTCCATACCAATGCACACACAGATCACTCAGCACACTCAGATCTGTGAGTCACACACTCAGCTGGCTCCTGGCCTGTCCAGCCTCAAAGCTCTGATGCACCCTGTCTCAGGCCACATTGCCTCTACACAGTGTGTGATGTGACTTCATGTGGAGCAGACAGTAAAGCACTGACCCTTTTCCTGTCTGAAAGGTAGAGTCATGTCAGACATGCAGCTCCTGTCTGCAGCCTGCCGCCATGTCATTAAGGTTCCAGAGGAACTGGACATGCATCCAATTCCCCTTTACCACAAGTCCTGGTTCCCAGGCACCTCTAAGGTTTGTGTTTCAATCTCCATCTCAGTGTGGGAATATTTCAAGAAAACCTTCAAAGAAAGCTTGACCTGTAATTATGAAAACCAAGAATGGAAATGTTTCTGTTAATATTGTTCCCCACATAAACCACCAACTCTTGAAGAAAAACATTTCTGGCAAATGACCAAGTGGACTGAGCGCAGTCTCTCAGTCTTCCACATGAGCTCACAAGCTCCCGTGCACTTCAGAAGTCTTCCGAGCAGCATCAGTCCTCATGTTCCAGAAGGTTCCAAACACTCTTCCAGTCTAGCTCTTCCTCCCATTGGAGTCTCCATCCGGTTTTACTCTCTCTAAACATCAAAGATCTCAACTGCCCCACTGTGCTTCCAAAGCACCCTGCTTGGGACAGTATTTGCTAAAGAGGAACAGTGAACCGGAAACAGCTGTGCAAAGAGCCCAGGGCTGGGTCCCCTGGGGCTCATGCCTGGCCATCTGGGTCTCCTCTTTAGGCCAATCTCCCCGGTTCTCAGAGAGGCAGCCCATTAACTCAGACAGCTGGGAAATGATAGAAACCATTAAAAAAAATTCTCGTTCTTATTATACAGTGTTTACATTTCAGGGTCTAGGGGACTTCAGACCTATGATCTTTCACAAGCTGTTCAAACCCAGAGGCGTGGGTGCTGGGAACTCATGCCAAGACTCCCTCTTTCTTCTGGGATTCTAGTTAGGGGACACATGGAGCCAGTGTCCCCTACACCAGAGGTTGTTGACAAGTGGGCAGCTAGATGTAGATGCTTTTCTTTTTGGATACAGTTTGAGATTTTGATGGGATGCCTGACTGGGTGGTGGGTTCAGTTTTTCTGGAAGCAAAATTTCTCCTATAGAGTAAGAAAGAATCTAGGTCCCCAGTAAAGGTTAATTCAAGGACTTCGCTTTTGACAATGGACTACAATCCCAGGTATACCCTGCAAAACCCAATACTGGGCTGTGAGGCGTGGCTCAGCTGATAAAGTGTTTGCTGTGCAAGTATCAGGAGCTGAGTTCAGAACCCCAGCACCCATGTAGGAAGCTGGGCATGGTGATGCACTTGTAATCTCAGCGCCTGGGAGGCAGAGAGAGGAGGATCCCAGGGCTCACTGGCCAGCCAGTTTAGCCAATTAGTGAACTGCAGGTTCAGTGAGAGATCCCATCTGAAAAATAACATGGAGAGGGATGAGAAAAATCCAATGTTGACCTCCAGGCTTGAGTGTTCTCTCTGTCTCTGTCTCTGTCTGTCTGTGTCTGTCTGTGTCTCTGTCTGTCTGTGTCTGTCTGTCTGTGTCTCTGTCTGCCTCTCTCTCTCTCTCTCTCTCTCTCTCTCTCTCTCTCTCTCTCTCTCTCACACACACACACACACACACACACACACACACACACACACACACACCCCAAGCCTAAATCTGAGAGCTGGGACTCTGAACTGAACAAGATATCAAAAAGCAGGTACCACCTGGGAAGCACTCTCCTTCACCCACACTTCCTCCTTCCATCTCTGCGTTTATCCTGTGAGGGTTCCCATAACACAGGAGTAATGAACCCAACATCGGCCTGTCATTCCCTGCCTGGGTCAGTGACTCTGCTTTCATTCCCAGATGTGATGATCTCTCGCTTTAGAAAAATAAATGCAGGACAGGATGCTGGGTCACGGGAACACAGATTGAATATGAAAATAATAAACTTTTAAGGAGACTTTTTATTCTCAATTCAAAGAAATCCAGTTCCACATTGAATTCCAACATATTTCCAAAATATCAGCTCACAATTTTTAATATAATACAATTTTGTCTGAACCTTTTCACTTCTATTTTGGTTTTTATGTGGAAAGCTGGACCTATAAGAAACCTATTTGATACAGAAATGACTTTTTTCTCCAATGTGTTTCTTCTCCATTTTGCAAAAAGCATTTTTTTAAGTACCAAACATATTTTTTAAAGATATTCTTTAAAAAAAATACTTTTATGTATGGGTGCTTTGCCTGAGTATGTCTGTACATGCAGTACCTGCAGAGGCCAGAAGAGGGCATCAGATGAACTGGGGCTGGAGTTAAAGACAGTTGCGAGCCGCCACTGGGGTGCCAGGTCCTCTGCAAGAACAGCCAGTGCCATCTCTCCAGCCCCAGATGCCAACAATCTTAAAGCAAAGCTGGAAATCCACATGGAGCTCTGTTTCTGAAAGATTAGATTTTCAATTCAATTGTGGTACATGAAAGTGTAATTAGATATGAAAGCAGACACATGTCTGTGTTCCTTGCCTAGAACTCAGTCAGGGAACTCTGGGTTCTGTGGCCTCCTGCTCCCTCTTGCTTGCCTCTCGCTGATGGCTCTGGATTTGTGGGAAAGCATTCAATACACCAAACCTTTCTTATGGCGAGGGCTCAGGTCATATATGCACTGTTAAGCAGCTGTCTGCCACGGAGTCAGAAGACCGGAGGTTATCCGCTTATATGGAGGAAAGGCCCATTCTGGGCTCAGGGTTTCAGAAGTTCCCGTCTACTGCCATTTGATCCTTTTGCTTTGAGCCTGTGGTGGAATGGTACATTGTGGTGGAATGGTACATCGTGGTGGGCGTACACGGCACAGGAGATCTCCCCAACTCATGGCAGAGTTCTGTCCACCTTGTAACAAAGGAGGACCATCACCCCTCACCCCACCACAAGCAGTCAGAAAGCAAGAGAGACATACCTTGTAATGACTAGTGTCAATTGTCAACTTGACAGACAGACTTGAAATCACCTGGGAAACAGCCTCCAGGTGCACTGCGAGGGATTAATTAGCCGGTGGGCATGCCTGTCAGGGGTTGAGTGGATTAGGCTCATTGATGGGAAAACCCACACTAAAAACTGGTCAACACCATTCCTGGAGTTTGTATTCTAGGGTGGCTAAAAAGGAGGAGAAGGGCTAAAGAGATGTCTCAGAGTTAAGAGCACTTGCTGCTGTTATGGGAATTCTGTCATCAGTCCACTAGCCAATAAAAAGGAGCAGTTCTGTCCAAAGGGCAGAATTTTTATTGGAGAATACCGTGACCCAAATAAAAGGTGGGGCCGCGGGATGTTCCTCTCTTGGAAAGTGGATGAATGAGCAGAGAGCCACGGGAGCAGGCGCAGCTGGAGGCTTGGTTCAGGTTCCCATCCCCCTGTGGAGGGAGAAAGGTGGTGGCAGTGGGTTCTACTGTGTGCAGTAGTATCACAGTCTATGGGCCACACCCTCAAACAATGGCCCTCTGGGGTCATTCCAAGTCCAAGCCCTAACGCCCCTTTCACGCTGTTAAGCCACATCATCCATGTCTATAGAACCTGGGAGAGATGCAATTACATGTAAGTATGGCAGCCTCTCAAAGTCTGTACCCTGCTAACTACTCAGGGAGTCTCTGCTCTGTGCATGTCACATGTGAATGCCATTCTTCATAGGAGGATTTCATGTTCAAGGAGGAAGAAATTAAAAGCAACACTGCATTACCCTTCATTGAGCAGGTTCATGCAAGGTTCACAGGGCATTACTACCAAAGGGAACTTCATGGTTTTTCTTGAAAGTGAATGAACTTGAAACTGCTGAGCTGTATCCTTTAAAGTGGTAAAGGTGGTTGTGGTGGTTTGGAAGAAAATGTCCCCCAAAAGGGAATGGCACTATTAGGAGGTGTGGCCTTATTGGAGTAGGTGTGATCTTGTTGGAGGAAGTGTGTCACTGTAGAGGCAGGTTTTGAGCTCTCAAATACACTCAAGTCACACTCAGTGAGACAGACCACTTCCTGTTGTCCACAGATCAAGATGTAGAATTCTCAGCTACTTCTCTAACACCGTGTCTGCCTGCCTGCATGCCGCCATGCCTCACCATGATGATAATGGACTAAACCTCATAAACTGTAAGCCACCACCTCAATTAAATGTTTCCCTTTTAAGAGTTGCCACAGTCATGGTGTCTCTTCACAGCAATAGAAACCCTAATGAAGACTCAAAACTACCTGCTCTATCTCTCTTTGTGCCTTCCTGGCCCTATACTCTGTGAATGTCCTTGCCTCACCCTCGGAGCGGACTGCTAAGTCTTGCAGCTTCTCATCATGCCTTCTACGATACTGAACCCCTCCCTCAAGTGGAAGTCCTGGTTGTTTCTCCCTGCCCTTCAACCAATCTCTCCTTGTCCTAAGCCATAAGTATCTCTCTGGCTCCTGGGTCATTTTCTACACCCTTGGGGCTCCCAGCACATGGGCAACTTCCTCCCTTGACTCTGGCCATCTGCATCCATCTGGGTCTCTCTACTAAAGACACTTACTGGCCCCCTTTCCCTGGTGATCTCTTGGCTATCTCTGGCTCCAGCCTGCAGTCCTGCAACTTCAGCTCCCTTTTGGAGCTAAGAACACCCCTCCCCAGAGAGTTCTGCTTTGCATCTCTCTCTCTCTCTCTCTCTCTCTCTCTCTCTCTCTCTCTCTCTCTCTCTCTCTCTCTGTCTGTCTTCAGCCCTCTTTTACACTCTTTCATATATATATATATGTGTGTGTGTGTGTGTGTGTGTGTGTGTGTGTGTGTGTATGTATGTATCTGTCTCTCTACCACCCTCTTTCTCCTCCCCTCCTCTCCTCTCTCCTTCTCTCTTTCCTTTTCTTTTCCATCTCCACTGTAGGTGCCAAGGACAGCTCAAATAGCTCCTCAATGAACTGTTCACCTCATCAAGTCCCCTGGACTCAGTTTCTCCCAGATGTCAGGGGACATTCTAGAATTGAGGCTTTAAGAGTAAATGAGTAAGTTAAACACGTAGCTTTACCTGCTGTTTAAATTGTGAAATGTGTGAGATAAAAGGTACATATCCCTGGGGAACCTCAGGGTGGCCTCCCTGCAGAAATAACCTTTGACTTATGAACTGAAGGTGGAATGAGGTATCGGGAGGAGAGAAGATGATTAGGAAAGATGCAGTCCAGACTCTGACACTGTATGGAGGAAACCATGGGGTTCATGGGGTGGGGGGCGGCTAGAGTTAAAACAGGGAGAGATGCTGGCTGTCCTGCTGTGTGGACTAGTGGCTTTAGCCACTGTGACCTTCAGGATTAGTATCTGTGCTAATTGGTCCTCCTCCCAGCCCATAGTGTCCTTGTAGCGGTGGGGTGGGGTCTACTTCTAGTTCCTCACTCTTCCCCATCCAGGTCTAGCATGAGGGGCTGAGTTGGAAACAGATTTTCACAGGCTTGGCCTCTGAACAGCAGTAATGGAGAGAAGACTGGGTGGACCCAGCAGGTGCCTTAGTGAGTAGGAGCAGTCCATGTCTGTGAGGCATAAAGAGGCTGTTGAAGGTTCTGAGCTGGGGAGTATCCAGACTGCAGGAGGAGCACCTGCAGGCTGGAGTCTTCCCTTCAGAGTCTTGCAGCCCCTTCTTTCTTGAGAAGATTTTTGGTGGTATTGAGAGAGCCCTGGGCAGGAGAAAGTGGTGGGTACCCCAGGCTCAGGAAACCCCACTTCCTTCAAGCAGTGTCATCCTGAGAGACTTCATGGTCAAGTGAACAATTTTGGACTCCTTGAGAGAACCTCCTTCTCTCCACAAGGTCCTGGGGTCTGGACCTGTAACTGGAGGTCAGTCTTCTGCTCCTAGCCTCTGTGCCCAGCAGGGTCCCAGACAGACCCAGTCCTCACCTCCTACACTCACACAACCCACATCCCTCAGGAGGAGATGCCGTTCTGATAACATTTCTGTTTTCTCTGATTGCACTAAAAGTAGATTGTTTTCTGTCTGGCCACAAGTGTCTTCCCTCCTTTGAGTTGTCAAAGTCCTTGGCCATCCCAGTACACATAGTACCTAGCACAGACACAGACAGAACTAACTTTGGAAGGGAAAACCATAGCCTATCCAGCCACACTTCCCCGGTGAGCCTGGGAATGGAGTGGCAGCTGTAAATACCCACCCATCTTCAGGAAGTAAGGCCTGGGGAAGACTCCCTGGGGCCAGGATAAAGAAACACTCTCTCCTAGTTTGTATAATTCTCACCCCTTGATTTAATCTCAGGCTAGATCTTTCCTTGTAATCATTTTGGGAAGCAGAACAAAGTTGAGATGAACAGCCTAGTAGGTAGAGGACCTTGCTGATGTTATGGTGACTTCTTAATGACCCATCTTGCATCAGGCAGGAATACTTGTACTCCAGGTTCAAGGAGAGACCCTACCTCAAAGATATAAGGTAGAGAATGATGGAAGACACCTTAACTCCAAAGTCAGGACCACGTGACCGAAGCTGCCAAGTTCTGCTGCTTGCTGGGGCTGGAACATCTTTACCAGCTTTCTGTTTTTGATTTTTATCTTTATTGCCTAAGCGTGGCTGTCCTTAAACTTGCTCTGTAGACCCAGAGATCCACCAGCCTCTGCCCTCTGAGTGCTGGGATTAAAGGTGTACCCCACCACACAAGGCACCACACAAAAGTTAGAACCTTTTCTTTAATTCCTTTTCACAAGTTGGAAACTTACCTGGGTGGAATCTTGCCCTGAGGTCACCACTCCCTTTATTCCATTTCTTAATTTGTTTATCTCCTTGAACACAGAATTTAGCTCTATATCCCTTTCTGGTACCCCTTTTCTCAATCTGTACATTTTGTAATTTTTTTTCTCAGCTTGCTCCTTTTTCATTATAAGTGTTTATCAGAGTTAACACTAATAATCATATAACAGAGTCTATATTAGGGTGTTTTGAGATTTCCTCTGCCAATGGAATTAATCCAAAACTTTTGACTTTAGCCTTAGACAGACTTTTTGGACAAGGGCAAAAAGCAGTCCCATTCTTCACCAAAATATCACAAGACCAGTCTCTAGGCCACATATTAACATTATTCTCCTCTGAAACTCTTGATCCCCATAGTTCAAATCATTCTCAGCACCACTGTCTTCCATGCTCCTACTAGTATGCTCCATTAAGCAGCGCTTAAAGCATTCCATTCCTTTCCTAACCCAAACTCCCAAAGTCCATATTACTCCAAACAAAAACATTGTTAGGCCTATCACAATACCCCAGTCCCTGGTACCAACTTCTGTCTTAGGTAGGCTTTCTATTGCTATGAAGAAATATCATGTCCATGGCAACTCTTATAAAGGAAACATTTAATTGTGGTGGCTCACTTACAGTTTCAGAGGTTCAGTCTATTATCATCATGGCAGGGAGCATGGTGGCGAGAGGCAGACACAGTGCTGGCTACATCTTGATCAGAAGGCAATAGAAAGTAGCACTGGGCATGGCTTGGGCATATATGAGACCTGAAAGCCCACTCCCACAGTGACACACCTCCTCCAACAAGGCCACACATACTCTAACAAGGTCATAGCTCCTAATAGTGACACTCACTATGAGATTATGAGGGCAAATTACATTTAAACTAACACAAAATCTTAATCTTATAAAAGAATTACTAACTTATTATACATTGTTAAAGATAATTAAGATATACAAGTTAGCAACCAGTCACTTTATAAATGATCAAATTATTTAATATAATCAGAACTATGTAGTCATGTTAAGTACAGATGTAATTTATTTACAGACAGGAGCTTGTAGTAAGAGACCAATTTTTATCTTCTATCATAGAGTCTCCTGTTATCTCCCATCATACAGTATTCCGAATATGCGATCAAAATTAAGCCTAAAGCAAGTAAAGCAAACAAGTTTAAAGTAAACTTAAAGTTTGCTTAATGTAAACTAATAATCAAAAAATTAGGCATACAAAAGATGGAAGTTATGGAAGATTGAATGCTTGAGTAAATGGGTTAAATTTACAATACTCTTGCATGGCAGGAACCCCCAGGCTCAAGCTGTTCCCTTAGATGCAGCATAGGTTCCCTTGGATGGAGCGCCATTCCACCAGAGTAAGTTGAATGCTGGCCTCATTACAGGACAAGGATACATGGGGAATAAGATCTACAGTAAGTGTGAGTCTTCTGCCTACAGTCGATTAGCACTGACCACCTCCGGCTGTGTTGGCCTGACCTACTGTGGTCACATAGGTCTGGCAAAAACAAACGAACAAAACACCCTCCTTATCTAAAAATGAATTACACCTCCTGTGTCAACAGGGATGGATTCTCTTGCCTAGTGGAGGACCTCAGAGTCTGCACCCACATCCTCAATACCTCAAACAGCAGAGAAGAGACTAACAATGACTCTGCACTCAGTGTCTCCTGAACTGACATATGAAGATGTTGTGAACATGGGAGCCTTTTATCTAAGCCTACACCCAACTGCTAAGACACCTTCATGCTAGTTCAATTGGCCATGCCCTTTTCCTTGGCATTCAATTCTTCCTTTTAGCAAAGGCTAGTTTCAGGGTCCACACCCTAACCACCAGTGCTCCCTCATTAAAGAAGGGTTGCCAGACATCTGTAGTCAAACTCACAGCTCTGGACAGTTATTAAGAATATCCAAGCAGCATCTTTGACCATTGCTTCTTTTTTATCTGTACAGACAGCAAATGTTTCTATCAAGTGATATCCTAAGTCCTCAGATTCTTCAGAAGGAAATGACTCGGATGAAGAGGATTCTCTCCAACCTGGGCTCACCTGTGGTGCCTTGAGAACATAGTCTAGTCTCTATCCAGACAGAGAGCTCTAGGGCCAGTGCCGAGGAACACACAGGCTTTGGCAGGGATGCTTCTGGATGGTTTCTAAGAAGTCCCCAAAGCCAGTATTTTCCAAAGCTCATTTAATTTGTTTATCTTGCTTTATAAATCACACCTCTAAACAACTAAAACATTTTTAAATAGAATGATGTTAAGAACGTGCTCACTGCTGTCATGCTGTGGTCCGGCAGCAGCCCTGGTTAGGTCCTGAGATGGGAAAGGGGCATCAGCACAAAGGAGAATTGTGTCTGACCACCAGATGAGTTTCACACAAGTGCCCAGCCCCCAAAAGCTCGAGCTATCTTTATTTATACTTCAAAAACAAGCATTTTCCCACCCTCCAGCATCAACCTCCAGACAATACAAGTATCTTTCCCCCCAACTTTTACATCAAAACAACTTTTAAACCAAAAACAACGCTCAGCGTTTTGTTAGCTTGGCTAAATATCGAGCCAGGCACATTCTGTCCGTACAGAGCTACAAGGTGATAAACACGGGCACACATTCTCAAGAACAACAGCATTCAAAACTTAATAAAGCATATTTGCAGAAATAGGGGTGATTTACCATAAACTGCATACAATCAGTTAGCTTGTATTTCTCCAACTGTTCCCTTGTCCTACAAAAGGGTCCTGCATGCCTCAGCCTCTCCATAAGAAACCTGAGAAGCATCAGCTCCCAAGGAATTTTAGAAGAAAATATTGGAGGAAAATAATGGGTTTTCTGGGAATGATTGCATCTGTCCCACGCATGACTGACAAAGTGAAACTAAAGACCACCAAGAAAATCATCAACATCATGAAAGAAGAGAGCATGCAGGCTGCATGGTCCCAGTAGTATTCTGTGCTGTCCCAAGGTCCACTGGTACTTGCCGAGTGAGAGACCATATCCATTGGCTTTGCCTCATAGAGACCCATTGGACAAGCATTCATATGCTGATCAGAAACTAGGCCACAGGACTCCCAACACTATCAGTATGTGGTGACCTAGAGATTTGTCTGCCAACAAGAGGACTCCCAACACTGTCAGTATGTGGTGACCTAGAGATTTGTCCATCAACAAAAGAGTTGGCTTTAGCCTTCTATCACATGTAAGTTATTTATTATAGATTTGGCATGACTGATTGCTTTCATCTTCCACATGTTAGTTGAGTGTATGGAATGAAAATGTTATAGAGAATTTTAAAAGGCTTTGTTAACAAATTGGTTAATTTTTAAGAACTTTGTAGTGTAAAGGTTTTCCTCATGTGAATTTGTCTCTTAATGTTCCGCACAAAGTTGTGCGGTTATTACCTCCTGATTTATGCTCTGGATCTTTGCCGACGGTTAGGTTTTCTCATGGGCCCTGGGGTGGCCCCTCTTCTGAGGCACCCTAACTGCTCCCAAATCACCCTCTGTCTTCCTTAGACACTCCCAAACCCCTGAAGGGAATTTGGGTGACCCCTGAAAAGGGGAACAAGGGAACATGTGCCATTCAATTCATCCTTCCTCTTGGCACTTGGGACATTTCAGATCAGCTTAACATCCTTCAAGACCTGCTCAGCTCCTTAACTGCTGCACTACCCCAAAATTAAAAAGGACTGGATCCGACCACCAGAACACCAGAATGAAATTTGTACCCTCCTCCATGAACATGCTGCTTTCAGGCCAATAAATCCTGTTTTGAAATAGATGCCTAGAGACAGGGACCAGAAAAATTCAACCACAACACGCCCCCGCCCCCCATGTAGGCGTCTGGTTCCCTCCCACTCCGGCTTCTGCCCTGGATCATTCCTTTTCTTATTACCCCCATACATATGTTTTCACCCTGTCTTTTAAATGTTTTACTTACTGAACTTCACCCTATACCCGCCACCCAATGTTCCACTTAAGTTCTCCCAATAGCTCTCAAGTTACAAAGAGTCCCATTTGTTCCAGATACATCTGCAAAAAGACCTTTTTGATGCTGAGGAGAAACTCTAGCTAAAGAGACATTTACCCTTTCACCCCAGGCTAGATATAATTCTTCACCTTATCTTCTATTGGCTCTCCTGTCCCCTTCCTTTGATGCTCTGTAGCTCTCTGCTAGCTCTGCTAGTTCATCTTGATGTGGCCGTCCTGGCAGTGGGATGAGTTATTGCCACCCTGAATCAACGTTTTGTCCACTTCCTCTCATCAGCCCACTCAGGGTTTCTCCCACCTCTCTTCCTCCCTATCCCCCAACCTTCCCAGAAAAATCTCTCAGTTCTACTTTGTAACCAAATTGTCTGCTTACAGTCCTCTAATACTTACTTCTCAAGACTCTTCAGGAATACAGGATGGCAATAGCCTGATCTGTCCCAGTCAATCAAGTTAAGACTCTCCACCTGCTAGAGGACCAGAGGACCCCCTCTTCAATGGATCCAGGACTACCGGTCTGACACAGACATCCCTCAGCAGAAAACAGCTCTAATAGCCCTGCCCTGTTTTATATCCTCTCAGAGTTAGGAGTGATGGTTTCCTGCTGAAAGACTACATTTCCCAGCTTCCCCTGTGGACTACAGAAGTCATTTCTGCTCCCATAAGGGCCCTGCATCCCATCTTCTGTGAGTGTTTTGGCCATCGGCACACATGGGTGACAAAAATGCTCCCTTGCTATGGATAAACATGGTTCCGTCTATGGTCAGACCAAGACTCTTTCTTCCCACCTTCTATCTCTGCACCCGCTTTGAATAATGTAACAATACGTACATGTTTCATATAGGAAAACACAAGTATATAGGGAACCACCCGAAAACCTATTAGTGGGTGTTTCAGTTTCAGATTGTGGAGTTTTTTTGCTTGTTTTCCCATGACAAAGCTCCACTGGAACGGAGGGACTTTCGTCCTTCATACCTATCCCATTGGTGACTGACTAACCCTCAGAAGCACGTGTTAGCTTATTCTTTAAAAAAAAAAAAATGGGGCAGGGTCTCTAGGCAGGCTTGCTAACATCCTGTGTAGCCAAAGATGACCTGAAATGCCTGATTCTCGCCCCCCTCCGCCTCCACCCCCAGTGCTGGGATAACGGGTGTGTACCACTATATTGGGTTTATGCAGCGTTGAGGGTGGAACCAGGGCTTTATGCATGCCAGGCAAGCGCTCTGCCCTACAGTGACATCCCCAGGCGGGCAGCAGCTGCTCTTCCCATGCAGACAGTCCTCGGAGGAACCGGCTGTAATTATCTTGAGAGTCGCTTTCAGAAACAGAGGGCCTCTCTTCTGCCTCCCAAAGTATATGTCACAGAGAACAAAGCCATCAGAGGCCACCCTCTGGTTGTGTAACTGCTACTCTACATCACAGGAAATGAATGGCCACAGCACAGGTAGCCAGCTTGGGAGTGGCATAAAAATGCTGTCCCTAAAACAAATTATACCTTAGTGCAAAACCAGAGTCCCCATTCCTGAGATCTAGGCATGGTTGTGGACAACAAAAACAAGAGCAGTGTAATTACTCCTAATGTGTAGTCGCGGCCAAACCCCAGCCCCACTGTCCCCCAGCCTGCGTGCCCACAGTCAGGCTCCTCAGAAAGTAGGCAGCTCCACATGGAGGGACGTTGGTGTGAAACGGTTCTCCTCCTCAGAGGCAGGAGTAGGGCCATACTTGCTTCTCGTTTCTTATCTGGGTCAGGCTGACCACACAACAGCATGGAGAGATGAGGTGCCCAGTGCAAGTCAGTGTCCCAGGGAACAGGGAGAGAGAAGACTCACAGCGGTTTGTTCCTCCTGCAAAGTAAACCACACACAATGGTGTGGTCAGAAGCTCTGGACACATGGTGGGACCCGCCTGTGACAGCATCTCGTGTCACCATGCCCTGGGCAGGGAGAATTTTGAGAACCAACCACCCCCATCCTTCGCTATGGTTAAAGGGATACATGTTTCTTGACTTCAGTCCTTAAGTTAGACTTGGTACTGGAAAACTTGTAATGCTTTTGCTTGGAGAAAGGATAGCCATGTTTCGAAAGCTATGTGATCAGGACTCCCCAACCATGAAGCCACCAGGACTGGGCAAAAATTGAGTACACCTGTAGCAGCTGCAGCAGGTACAGGGCTGCATCGTGACCTAAAGTGCCCACTGCTCACCTTAGGCACTGCTGGAAGCCTTTTTTTTTTTTTTTTTTTTTTTGGTCCTCTATTCAGGAGGATTCTCCCATAGCATACTCTTGGAGCACATATCACCCTGGCCATTGAATCACCATCTCTCCCTCTGTAAGTGTACAAGGGTCAACCTCATGGGTGACTTGTTTGTCACCAGATTTCCCATGCCTAAAGCTGTGCTTTTGTGTGTATTAGGAGATATTTACTGAGCAAGTGGATGGAAGGAGGTGGGTATGTGGATGGGTTGATGGATGAATGGGTGGATGCGTGTACGTACAGAAGATTGAAGGATAGCTTATGAATGGACAGATGAGTAGATGTGTGGAGGGGGATATAAGTTAATGGATAGAAATGGCAGATAAACGGAGATATAAGTGACAGACAGGAGGATGGATGATGTGGTTACTATTCTGCTGTTGTGATAAAATATTATGACCAAAAGCAAGTTATGGAAGAAGGACTTTGTCTTGGCTTATGGTTCCAGGAGGGTAAAAATCCATCACAGCCGGGAAGCAGCGCAGCAGAGGTGGGAAGGATGTCAGCAGGAGCAGGAGGCTGAGAGCTGACATCTTGAAACACAGGCACGAAGCAGAGAGAACAACCTGGAAACAGGAAGAGGCTGAATGGTCTCAAAGTCCTGCTCCTATAAGGCACTTCCTCCAGCAAGGCTTCAGCACCTGAACCTCTCCAAACAGCACCCCCAACTGAGGACCAAGTAGTCAAATGCCCGAGCCTGTGGGGGACATGTCCATTCAAACCACAACAGATGGACGCACAGCTAGGTGATGGGGGACATAGACGGGTGCGTGGAACTCACAGGTCCCTGAAGCACTTTGCTCCCTAACTTCTGACCTCCACCTAGATCTGCAATCACATTTTTCTGTTGGAAGGCTGAGCATACAGGTACGTGGATAAGGGCTGCTAGAATCAAGAGGTAGGTATGATATTTCTGCTCCAGATGCACTGAGTGGAGCAAAGAGCTTTGTCCCCCAAGCAGGCATAGCCCACGGCTGTCAGGCAGCCTCCTGGGCCTCATCTGCAGAGCTTAAAGAACAAAGTTTAGCTTGTCTCCATGTGGCTGCCTCACCCTATAAACTGTGCGTGTATTTACGTAACACTTCAGGCTTGATGGAGACCAGATGTGATCGATAGTGATTTGTGCTGCCCAGGAATGCTGAAATACCGACCTATACATTTTTTTTTTCTTATGGATGCTTGTACTTAGCAATCAGCCTTTAAATCTTAGCTTTGAGCACTGATACACATCCATTAACTTCATTCTTCTGCCAAGCATGAACATCTGGCAACTTCTATTGGGTCTGTTACGCTTATGAAAGAAACATACCCATGTACAACCTCCATTATCAGTCAGCCTAGCACAGTACAAGGAATGGAACACTGAGGAGATAAGAGGAGATGAGAACAAGTGCGTGTGGCACCCTGCCCCTCACTTGGGTGACCTTGTGGGACTACCCAGGGCGGAGTTTTCTAATTATGACCCTAAGAGTTGTCATTTACCAGCCGTTTCCATTGTTCCAGGCTCTGGACCACGTGCTGAGTAACAGTTGTGATCACTACCACAGCCATTCCCTTTCCCAGACGGGCAAATGGTGGCACAGGTCTGACTTCTAATAGTACAGCAGTGTTTGTGGAGAGGGAGGCAGAACCCCAGCCTCGGTTTTCAGACTCTTTAGTGTCACCTCTTTCCGTGAAAATAAAGGGCTCTTCCTGTCTTTAAAATAAGGAAACCCAGCTGTGTGGCTTTCCCCACATTTGTGTTCTTCGCACACTCCTGTGCTGAGAGTCTGCTGTCCGCTCTTGGATGATCAAGTGTCTCTGACGAAGATCATGGGCACCCGTCAGAACATCCTAGAGTTCTAGAGTCAGGACAAGATCCCTGCTTAACTCTGTTTACTCAGGTGTTTCCCAGATTAACCAGACCTGAGGAGTAGAGTGGTCCCCTGAAAGTCTCCCTGATGCCTTGACGGTTGTTTATGGACTTTAGCACAAAATGTTTACTGAGGGGCTGGGGAAGTGGCTCAGTTGGTAAAGTGTTTGCTGCAAAAACACAGGAACATGAATTTGGATCCTCAGCACCCACATAAAAAGCTGGGTACATGAGCACATGCCTAAAGTCCCATTACTCGGGAGACAGAGACAGGCTGGCCTCCGAGGTTCACTGGCCAGCTAGTCTAGCTGAATTGGTGAGTCCCAGGTTCACCTTGCCTCAAAAAATGAGGTGGAGAATAATGGAGGGAAACACCAGATGTCAACCTCTGGCTTCCACAGTTCACACATGTTGTACATACACATGAACACATATATACCCACAATACACCTATACCCTCCTTCCCCCACATACAATGTTTGCTGAGGCCTATGGTCTCCATACTGTACTTGAAGGCCCAGGTGTGGTCCAGCCCCTGTCTGGTGGCCTCCTCTGCTCTGCAGAGCTCTGTCTTATCACTCCATAGATGTACTACCAGTCCAGAGACACTTTTAGTATACCAGCACACTGTTGCATAGGAAAGATCCCAAATACTCCACATGCTGGGGTGGAGGTGAGTCACATGGACTCCATTCCAGAGAGAGAGGAGTGTAGCCTGGAGCCACCATATCCACATTTGCCTCCCTGAAAAGGCCAGGCCTGGATCCTGGATGGCAAGTTTAAAAAAGATTTATTTTGTTTTTAATTATGTATGTCTGTGTATGGGTATGTACACTTGAGTGCAGTATCCATGGAGGTCAGAAGAGGGTGTCATGTCCTCTGGAGCTGGAGTTACAAGTAGTTGTCAGCCACTAAATGGGTGCTGAGAAGTGAACTTGGGTCCTCTGGAAGATCAGTGTGCGTTCCCTCCTGCCACCCTACATAGCATTTACCCAGTGAGATTTCTCTATAGAACAGAAAGAAATGTAGAAAGCATTAATGTTGACTCTGCAACAAGCTTTCAAGAAAGCAATCAAATTACAAGGACTCCAAATAGCAAGCAAAACCTGGCCTGAAGCACTGCATGGTTTAACAGCCCCTTGTTCCTGTAGCCACCTCCCCTTTCTTCTATGGCTCCAGAAACGTGTGATGTAGGTTGCCACAGGCCCAGCTCTAAGCCTAAGCCACAATCTCCAGGAAGGTTTCATTTCTGTCTTGATTCCCTCTTAATTCAGCTACTGTGAGAATTCTGGTTGAAGGTCATGTTCCACTAGAGTAGACCTGGTCAGAATTAACAGCAAATGTGAGCACAGCACACTGGATAGATTTCTATGTCGTCCACCCAGACTGTCACAGCCCAGTGGAGGTTTGTGGCATCTAGTCAAAATGCCCAGTCCAGGGCAGTGAACAACTCCTCAAGATGGGTGTGTGGCAGTTTGAGTGAGTATAGTTCCCATAGGCTCATATATTTGAATGCTTGGACTCCAGTTAGCAGAACTGTTTGGGAAGGTTTGGGAGGTGTGGCTGTGTTGGAGTGGGAGTGGCCTTGTTGGAGGAGGTGTGGCACTGGGGTGGGCTTTGCAGTTTCAGAAGCCCACACCAGGCCCAGTCTTGCTCTCTCTTTGCCTGTGACTTGCAGGTATGAGCTCTCATCTGCTGTCCCAGTGCCGTGCCTGACTGTCTGCCCTAACACTCCCCGCCATGATGCTCATGGACTCACCCTCTGAAACTGTAAGCAAGCTCCCAATGAAATGCTTTCTTTTAAAATTTGCCTTGGCCACAGTATTTCCTCACAGCAATAGAACAGAAACTAAAACAGGGTATGTCTTTCAGATCTCGAAGAACACTCCCTGCATCCTAGCTCATCATCCATACCTGTCAGGATGGCTGTGTCATCTGGTCCTCAGCAACAAGCCCAGGTGGACCGCCCTGACCTCTCCCTAAAACACATAGTGATTTGGACACTGAAGCAAGATGGTGTCTTTTGCCTTGTGTGGCACCTCTGAACACACAGCCTTTCAGGGGAGAGAACTGTGATCTAGACCCGGTTCATGCAGCATAGCTCTGCAGCTGGAGGCTGACAAGCAAGGCCTGGCTGACAGACGGAAGAGTCACCCTGGACAACGTGCTCGTGAAGGAACTTCTGAGAACCATTATTCTTTTACTTTTCTTTTTTAATAAATAAATAACAATAAATAAATATCACTACTTCCTTATTAAAAAACAATCTGTCACCCAGAAGTGTGATTGTAGGCTTACACAGTGTCTCTCCTACCAATTGATAGGAGGTCTCTTCTCATATTCTTGCCAGTCTTTGGAGGTTTTTGCTTTTGGTTTTGTTTTGCTTTTTTATTGCTAATATCCACTTTTACTAGGGTGAGATGGTATCTTACTGCAGTTTTGATTTGCATGTCTCTAATAACTGATGATATTGAGCATTTCTTCATATATTTTGTTTGTTATCAGCAGATGGATGGACAAAAAAAAATGTAGCATAGGCTCAGGGTTACTATGTAGCTTAGTCAGGGTTACTATGGCTGTGATGAAATACCATGACCAAAGCAACTTGGGGAGGAAAGGGTTTATTTGGCTTACACTTCCACATCACAGTTCATTATTGAAGGAAGTCAGGGCAGGAAATCCAGGCAGAAGCTGATGCAGAGGCCATGGAGGGGTGCTGCTTACTGGCTTGATCCTCAAAGCTTGTTCATCCTGCTTTCTTATAGAACCCAGACCCACCAGCCCAGGAGTAGCACCACCTGCCATGGGCTGGGCTCTCCCCCGTCAATCACTAACAAAGAAAATTCCCTAAGGCATGCCCGCAGTTGGATCTTATGGAGGCGTTTTCTTAATGGAGGTTCCCTCCTCTTTAGCTTGTATCAAGTTGACATAAAACTGTCCAGCGTAAGTCTCAAAGAAAAAAGAAATGCAGCTGAGTGCAGTAGTGACTCCTACTTATAATTTCAGCTCTCAGGAGGCTAAAGCAGAAAAAACCTGCAAAAGGAGCAGGAGAGGAAGGAGGAGGAGAGAAAAGGAGAGAGAGCAGGAAGTGGGGGGAGATGGATGGAGCAGGGGGAGGAGAAGCTGGAGGAGCAAAGGAAGGGAGGAGGAGAAGGAAGAAATGAAGGAAGAAGAGGAGGCTGAGGAGAAGAAGGCAATGAGAGCATCTATGTTCGCAGCAAACTAGCCTGGAGAACATGTGGAGTGACGTGAGCCTAGCACAGAGACAGTCAATCACTCCCAACACGCTCTCAATCATAGATGAAACCAAAAACAGTAGACCTGAATTTAGGACAGTGATCGCTAGAGATTGGGGTGGGGTGGACAAAGGGAGGGTGGATTTGATGAGGCATGTGTGGCACTATCACACGGACCCTCATTCTCATGTGCAACTCTCCAGGTATTTTTGGAAACATAACAATGAGCAATGAGCATCATCAATGTGTACAATTAGTACATTTTAATAAAAATTAAAAATATTTAAATAAATATAGAGATGTCATTAAAGCTTTAAACTCAAACAAGCCAATGGCCTTCATCCCCAGCCATTAGGAATTCTGTTTTTTATAAACCACATGTGGTGTCACATGCTTATAATTCCAGTACTCTAGGAGGTAGAGGAAGCAAGAGGATTAGGAGTTCAAGGTCAACCTTAGCTATATAGTGAGTTTGAGGCCAAGCTGGACAACAGGAGATCTGTCTCATAAAAGAGGGGGATGGTGGAGGGAGCTAAGGAAAAAAAGGAGGAGGGGGGAGCAGGAGGAGCAGGAGGAGGGTGGGTGGGAGAAGGAAGGGGGGATAATGAAGAAGATCTGCTTCCCTTTGTGGGGAAGCTCTGTGGGGATATGTGCAAGAGCAGATTGCTCCAAGCATGATGCAAAATTCAAACTCAATCTGATAAATCTTTAAACTAACAAAGAAGCACAGAATCCTGCTGTGGGATGGTCTGTATGTCAAATCTGTTGCTCTGATTGGTCAATACATAAAACACTGATTGGCCAGTGGCCAGGCAGGAAGTATAGGTGGAGTATAGGAAGTATAGAGGAGAATGGGGAGAACAGGAAGGCGGAAAGAGACACTGCCAGCCACCGCCATGACTAACAGCATGTGAAGATGCCGGTAAGCCACGAGCCACGTGGCAAGGTATACATTTATAGAAATGGATTAATTTAAGATATAAGAATAGTTAGCAGAAGCCTAGCATGGCCATGCAGTTTGTAAGCAATGTAAGACTCTGTGTTTACTTGGTTGGGTCTGAGCGGCTGTGGGACTGGCGGGTGAGAGAGATTTGTCCTGACTGTGGGCCAGGCAGGAAAACTCTAGCTACAGAATCCAGTCCAGTTTGCTTGTTTAATGAGAATTTCACCTGGTAATAAAAGTTAGTCACGTTCATTAGGTGAAATTTGGAGGATGTAGAAAATGCAAATCAAAAGCCCAAAAGTCACTCATAAATGACCTCATCCTGTCTTCTTTTTCCTAAAAGACATCATTATTGTCTGAAAGAGTGCTCTGAAATCCACGGTCCCTATCCTCTGATTCCCTGAGGCTGGCATTCTGAATCCTTCATGGCACTGGGGCTCGGCTTCTGATCGCAGAAAGAAACACGAACAGGCTGTTGTAGGAATTTGATGCCACACTGAAATTGCCAGCCTCAAAACTACTAGTTTGGCTATGGCGGAACCTATTTTAGTAAAAGCTTCACTGGGGTCCAACACTAGGCCCAGAAACCACTCTGCATCCTCGGACTCTATGGATGAAGATGTCAGGGCCAGATTGAAAAGTCTCGGACAGACTTGGATGGTGTCACCAGAAGAATTAAGACCCCAGACTTTACCTCAGCCCACAGACAAGAGATTCTTTACTATTCAGAGTGGCCAGGGAGTTGGGGAACAGCATGAGGGGAGAGTCATGCACCCCAACTGGGCTTCCAGACCCAAGTGCATAGACCAACTTCCTTCAGCCCCTACCCTGTAGAAGTCAGGTGTACTGTGAGTTTGAGTAAAGCCCAAAGTGCTGTGGTGGCTGATTTCTCTTGTCAATTGATGGGACTGGAATCACAATGGAAACTAATCCCTGGGCATCTCTGTGAGGGGTTAACTGGATTAGGTCAATTGAAAAGACCCACTCAGGTTTCTTGGACCAAATGAAAGCCACTTGAGAAACACCATTTATCTCTCTCTGCTTCCTGACTGTGGATGCAATGTGACCTGCTGCATCAAGCTCCTACCATGGTGGATGCAGTCCACCATGATGCAGTCAAAAGAAGCTCTTCCTTCCTTAAGTTACTTTGGTCAGATATTTTGTTGCCGTAGCAACACAAGTAACTGATACATCATCTCAAGAAAAACTACACAGATCACTGTATTCAAACCTGAAGACTCCCATCTGTGTGGCACTCCCTTCCTGGTCCCTGATCCACCTTCCTCAACACCACCTCCTCCTCCACATGAATTTACCTCCGAGTTTATCTGCTACCATCACCTCTGGCGGAAGGAATGGATGCTCCAAGAAGTACAGAGATCGGGGCCTGCTTCATTCCCATCTTAAATCTCAGAGTCAAGAATGCCATCTAGAAAAATAACTATCAACAAATGCTTGAGGAAAACCCAAATGAATGGCCAAAGCACTTATTTATTTTTTAGGATTTATTTGTTTTTATTTTATGTGTATGAGTACTTGGCTGAGCATATATATGTACACTACCTGTGTACCTGGTACACAAGAACAAAAAGAGGCCATCGGATCCCCTGGAACCGAAGTTACAGTTACAAGATGCTATGTGAATGTTAGGAACTAAACTGAGGTTCTTTGCAAGAGCAGCAAGAGCCCTTAACCACTGAGCCTTCTCTCCAGCCCCTGAAGCACCTATTTCTTTTGGGAACGAATAAGAATTGGTAACAGAAATGCCAGTCATAAATAAGTATATATGTAAAAGTTGGTCACGTTTATGTTCTGCTTTACTCAGACTTCTAGGCTCAGTTTTATGTTAAGAATTGAAAACAAAACATTTTTGACATCATAATTCCACGTTATTCTTATTCATGATTTAGGCCAACTGGTGGGCTGAGGCCACATGCATCTCTCTCTCTCTCTCTCTCTCTCTAAATATATATGTGTGTGTGTGTGTGTGTGTGTGTGTGTGTGTATACACACGCATATATATAATACACACACACACGTATGTATACACTCATACATATATTTGACTTTTCAAGACAGGGTTTCTGTATGTATCCCTGGCTGTCCTGGAACTTGCTCTGTAGACCCAGGCTGGCCCAGAGATCCACCTGCCTCTGCCTTCTGAGTGTTGGGTTTAAAGGTGTGTGCCACCACGGCCCAGCTAATAAATACTTTCTTTTGAAAAACAAATTTTCTGCATGTAGTCGTGGCCCGAAAGTAAAGTCTACTTAGAGAAAAGGTAAAAGAGAATGAATTTGATTTGGGGGCATGTCTCTTCTAGCAGCACACAGATTTGTGGAGATATGCATGTGGTCTCAGCCCACCAGTTGGCCTAAACCATGAATAAGAATAACATGAATTACGATGTCAATGATGTTTTGTTTTCAATTCTTAACATAAAACTGAGCCTAGAAGTCTGAGGGAAGCAGAACATAAAAGTGACCAACTTTTACAAACAAAATGTGGAAGAGTAACTGGGCAGAGGTGGGCAAGTGAGGAGGAGCAGGGAGAGAGCACACACTAATGTATTTTTATTTCATATTTAGTGGAGTCGAGACGCTGAATAAAGTTCTTGGAACAGGAAATGGAAATGTAAGTGCATCATCTAAGGCAGTCAATAAAATAACAAAAAGTAATGGAATTATCTTCTTGAAGGAGGAAGAAAACAAGAGGAAAGTGAAAACTAGGACAAGAAAATGCCCCTAATTTATGAAGGACAATGTGTTAGCAACCCAGAGAACTAGAACACAAGAGCAGCACTCGGCATCTAATTGTGGGTGGAGACCCCAGAGTCATCCACACAGAAACTGCCTCTGTGGTGGGGCAGGAGTGATGGCCGGGGACACAATTCTGAGGAAAGACACTGGCTTTTCCTTTTTTTGTTTTTTCTGTGACAAGATTTCTCTGTGTAGCTTTGGTGCCTGTCCTGGAACTCGCTCTGTAGACCAGGTTGGCCTTGAACTCACAGAGATCTGCCTGGCTCTGCCTCCCGAGTGCTGGGATTAAAGGCGTGTGATATTATGAGCTTTTTAGTATTAGATTTATTACCATGGGGCTGGAGCATGGACTCAGTGGTAAGAGTTTGTTTGCTGTTCTTGTAGAGGACCTAAGTTAGGTCCCACCACCCACATTGCATGGCTCACAATCACCTGTAATTCCAGCTCTAATGAATCCAGTGCCCTCTCCTGGTCTTTGATGGTGCCTGCATCCACATGGGCTCATGCATGCACAACACAACACACACATACACACACACACACACACACACACACACACACACACACACATACACACACACACACACTTTAAAAAATTTTTAAAATAAGATTCCTTATCAGACATTGTCTTAGTTCAGGTCTCTATTGCTGTAAAGAGACATCATGACCACAGCAACTCTTATAAAGGAAAACATTTAATGGGGTGGCTTACAGTTTCAGAGGTTTAGTCCATTATCATCATGATGGGACGTGGCAGCATGCAGACAGACATGGTGCTGGACCTGAGATTCCTACTTCTTAACTGGCAAGCAGCAGGAAGTGGTCTGAGACCCTGTAGTGCCACTCCCTTTGGGGGCCATTTTCTTTCAAATGTAGCCTATGTTGTCTTAACAATGGAACTAACTAATGACTAATAAACACATTCCTCAGGACACTATTACAATAGATCTCCATCTATTCCTTTGAGACAGGATCTCTCACTGATCCTGAAGCTAGGTTGGTGGCCAATAAGCCTCAGCCATGCTCCTGTTTCTACCCCACACAACATTGGAGGTTACAGGTTACATGTGGCCATTTCTGGCTTCTTAAATGGATGCTGGAGATTCTATCTCAGGTCCTCATGCTTGGGCCAGCTTGTGGGCTCTAGTTCCATCACAGACCCACAGATGCAAACCTTTTCTCTCTCTCTCATCCTCCCAAGTAAGCCCAGGGCTATCATCACCCATGTGAAAACCTCCTGGTTCCAAGTAGCTCCCCTCATATCAACTCACCTCCCATAGTCAGGATCCAGAGATGCCTTCCAAGGGCAAATCTGATCATCCCACTCCCCACCAAAGCCTTCCAATGTGAGCTCTTGTCTTTAGAATTCCCCTCAGTCTCTTCAGGCCAACTGAAAGGGCCTCATCCCAGGCTCCCGGACCACCCTTACCACACACTCTCCTGGCCTCCATTGTCCTGATGTCATTTGCCTCTGTCACAAGCAGGGAGTTTTCGATCTAAGACAGCTGCTACATCCGTTCTGCTGGAATGGCGCCCCCAGAGGCTTGGTGTTTTCCGTCCAGCTGCTCATGGCTCTGCTCAGTGATCAAAATTTCACAAGTCTCTGGCCCCACAAGAGGCTGTACCATGTTTTTACTGTTGTATGCAGATCTTATTTGAGATAATCAGAATTATTTATGTGTTTATCTGTCCTCCCACCAGACCATAAGTTAAAGAAAGTAAATTTTTTTTCTGCTTGTGCTTTTAGTACACGTACAAAATAGTTTTGAAAAAATAGATGAACTCAGCTATGAATGTTCACTGCCACAGACAGTCCCACAGCTGCATCCCTGGCACCCACCCTGGGAGTTTCTTGTGGTCACTGTTAATCCCACCATGTGAGAACAAGACCACTACCACAATTTTGAGTCAAAACTGAAGCAAGCTGTAATTAAATACTGGCCAGGATGATGGACTCTGGCCAGGTCCATTCCAGGGTTCCCAGAAAATGGCAACAAGTCATATTTTGCAGAGGCTTAGAAAGTCAAACCCATAAGGCCACCGTATTTCCCACCAGGTCCAATCAGGGGCAAACTTGCATCCTGACGTACTTCCTGCCTACACACCTCCCACCTACATGGGATCAAACACATCCAGTGTAGTTGAGTCAAGCAAACTTGTTTAGGGGAGTGAAAACATGCATCCTGTTATCTTCCATAAACAACAGCCTCCAGCATTTCAGGAACTATCTGTCCTTGGACAAGGGGTTTGCAGATCAGAGGCATTTTTGTTTCATGGATCTCTTAGGCATAGCGATTAAAACTTAAAATATAACTTTGGCTCTCACAGTCACTGTGACAAGGCACCCCAAGATGGGCATGTTAAAAAACAGAGATCGTAGAGATTGTTCTCAAATGCTTCTGGAGGCTATGAGCCTGAGAGATGGTTTTATGAATCCTGTCTGCCTGGCTCGATGTTGGCTTCCCGCCCTTGTCCTCGTGTGCTCCTCTGTCTTTGCACGTCTGTGCCCTCATCTCCTCTTCTCCTGAGGACCCCAGCCACTGTGGACTAGGTCCCACCCCTATAACTTCATTTTACCATAATCACCTCTTGTAATAGTCTCTTCTCTGTGGCTGTAATAAAATAACCCGAGGAAGGGTTTAGTTTGCCTTATAGTACCAGAGGATAGGGTTCATCGTTGTGGCAGCAGGGGCAGCAAGGGGAGGAAGAGCAGGAAGCGAGGCCAGCCTACAAAATCTCTACCCCCCCACAAACACACACATAGTCCCTCTAGCAGGGCTCCACCCCAGCAGATTCAATTGCCTTCCGAACAGCACCGCCTATAGAAGAAGTGTTTAAATGGTAAGCCTATAGAGGGTGGGAATTTCGTATGCAAATCACAACCTCTCTTTAAAGGCTTTGTCTCCTTGTCTGGGCGGGACATCGAAGTGTGACTTTGGGAAGGACACAAGTGCTTCCACTACACACGCTCTGTGTCCAGGGTGCCTACATGGGCTACCACTGTCCCCTTCCAAGGCAGGACCACTGTGAAGCTGATAGGCTGTGGATGGTGGCCCATAGTCCTCACAAGTCCCTCGAAAGGCCATGAGTAGAACTGGAATTTGGTGTTCACAAGGTTGAGGTGGTCTGAGAGAGGGGCAGGGCTTTGGAGGAAGAGCTGGGGTAATGCTGCAGAAAAAGATAAGCCTCCAAGCCTGTGGTGCAGTCACCAGACAAGAGTCTGGATAGTCCCTGTGGTGCCCCAGGCAGCAGTGACTGGTCTGTGTCTGATGTGTCTGATAACTTCCTAAAAGTCCTTTTAAAAATGTGTTCAGCTGGAAAATAAACTCCCTCCTCGGTCAGACAAGACAGGAAGTGAGACTCTCAGTTGGCAAATGGAGGACATCTCTTCTGACAAGCTAAGTTTGAGCTCATCCTGCCTAGAGCAGATAAGCGTGCTGCCCTTCTAATGAAGAAGACTGCAGAACGAGGGGAAATTTGCAGAAGTCATTTGCTGTTAAGACGCACACATTAGAGCGTTCCACCATATAAGTGTGAATTGAAGCATCGCATGGGACCCAAATGCAACTGTTATCCATCCATCACAATTAGTAGACTTTTAAAAAGACATTGGGGGCACCGTGGTGGCACACATCTGTAATTCCAGCACACAGGAGGTAGAGACAAGAGGACTGTAAGTTTGAAGTCAATATGAGCTGTAGAGCAAGCTCAAGACAAGCCTCAGATACAGATCAAGTCAGTGAGTCAAAAGGAAGAAGGACAGAGGCTGGAAACTGCCCAATTTGTCAAGTTAAACCCTGAATTGGATCCTCAGGCCTGCATAAATTGGGTGTGGTGCACACGCTTGTAATTCCAACACTTTGAAGGTGGAATAGGAGGATCAGAAGTTCAAGCTCATCCCGGGCTGCAGCCAGTTTGGGACATTTGGAAAAAAAAACAAAGAGGAAGAGAAGAGGAAACAAGGGAAGGAAAGGGGGGAGGAAAGAGGGAGTGTAGAAAACGATGTTTGAAATTTGTGGGACCTGGAAATAGCATGGGATGAGGGGAAATGTGCTCTCCAGAGTGGCAGTGGTTAAGGGTCACTATGACAGGTCGGTTGCATGGTTGGAGATGCTGGGAAGTCCCAATGGCCCTGACCACATATTCAAAAGTGGTTTCTAGAATGACTGTGCACAGTTATCAGACACATAGATCTTTCACAGACAGTCTTCCCTTTAAAGCGTGCACAAGCTAATACTTGCACAGGAACCTCTGCTGGAATGTTTGCCCACACCACAGTGAGCTCATCTTCAAACCAGTCTCCTCGACAGTAAGGCTGGGAAGGAAATCAGTTACCAATTATAGAGACTTGAAACTCACAACAAGGACACTCATCTATCTAATTTCCCACCCAAGTGCGGCATGCCATCCTGGGAGCTCCCAGAAGACAGCTGCCTCACCCTGTGGGTGCTGCCCAGCATAGGCTCCCCTTAGACGGCAGGCAAATCATACTCAGTTATGCAAGTTCTCAAAGTGGAACCCCAATCAGCTCCATCTTCATCTCTGCCTTGATGGGAAATCCCCGTCACTTGATCCTCATAGCAAAATCACCATTGCTGGAGGATGAATAAGGCAACTGGACAAGAAAGAGTTAAAAACCACCCCTGGACAGATCACCCACGAATGGTAAGGCTTTCTAACACAGACCTGTCCCGACGACTAGTCTGTTTCTCTCTGATAGAATCAGTCTAAGAACTTTCTGAAAATATTCTATCCAAACTATAATTCTCATATCCAAAGAATTTTTAATTTTTAAAAGTTGTCCTTGTCTTAAGGATCATTTATGAAAAATAAACAATAATGACAACAAAAAACTTCTCTTCATACTGTCAAATTAATGAAATCCCAACACACATAAAAATATTCCAAAAATTTGTTCCCACTCACCTTATAAAATGTTCAATTGAGACTTAAGTCAGAGAGGCTATTGTGAGTGAGCATCAAATAGTTTCTTCAAGTCTGTGCTGAGTGCAGGTTCCAAGCAGTATGTGTTGCTCATGTCTACTTAGGCAAGCCATGGCAGCACTGGTGTTGAGAGGGCCTCTGGCCTGTCCCTTGGATCTGTCTGCTTCCTCAGCTGTGAAGGAGTGACTGCTGCATAGACGCTCTCAGGGAGCACAGGTCGCAGTGGTAATCCTGCTAATGGATGCTGCCCCTCAGGACACTTTCAAAAACATCTCATCAATTACAGCACCAACCTCAAGATACTCAGGGGTCAATTCTGGGTTTGCACGTTAGGTTGGTAACATTTCACCATTTCAACACACACTTTATGCATAAGTTTATCACCTTTTAAAATATCTATCTATCTATCTATCTATCTATCTATCTATCTATCATATCTATTTATATGAGTGTTTTTCCTGCATGTATGTCTGTGCACTATGTGTGTTCCTGGTTTCTGTAGAGGTCATCGGATTCCCTAGAACTGGAGTTACAGACAGACGGTTGTGTGTGCTGGGAACTGAACCTGGGTCCTCTGCAAGAGCAGCAAATGCTCTTAACTACTGAGCCGTCTCTCCAGCCCTAAGTTATAACTTTTTTCAAGGTGTCATCTGGGACAGAGAAAAGATGCACCTTGATAGAGGCCATTTTCTTAGTTCTACAATAAACAGTAGACCATGAAGGAAGCGCCTCAAAACACAAGCAGGGTGTCAGCTATGGCTGGGTATTTGGATTCCACCAGGCTGTGGAATTTGGACTTCCTTTGAAAAGCTCCATGAAGCTGCTAAGGATCTGAAGAGTGCTCAGCTTCATGTACTTAGGAGCTCTCGTAGGCAGCCTCCACAGTGGTTCCAAGGGCCCGAGAACGCTGGCACTCATGTATGAGCCTTCACCTCTCAGTACAGACTGCACCAAGGGACTGGCTTCTAATACATGCCCATGAGGGAGCGTTGAGGGGGTGGGAGTTGCTGCCTTGTGTCCCGATGAGCTGATGTGTCCAGACAACAGGCAGCTAAGACTTGAGGCAATGTAAGTGAGCATGGAAGTAGGCCCACTCTAGTTGATCCCTCAGAAGTTACAGGCCCATTAAGAAGCTTCACTGTATCCTTGGGATAGACCCCATGTCAGGAGTGTCCAGCTAAACTCTGCTGTCTTTCCTAGCTTGGCAGAATGCAAAAGGTGTGGGTTCAAATCCCAGTACCACCACTACCAACAACAAAAATAAAGGCAAGGGAGTCATAGGCTGTGAATGAGTGTGAATATAGAGTGTGAACATAGAGTGTGAATGTATCCAATGCTGAGCTTGCTACCTTATAGAAATTTTGTGTAGAGAAACAAAAGCAAACTACAGTCTCTGGCTTTAGGTTTCCGTTCAATGGCTGTTTCCTCTGTGTGTGTGTGTGTGTGTGTGTGTGTGTATTCACACAGATGTGTGAAAGTCAGAGGAAGCCTTGAGTGTCTTTCTTCAGTAGCCAGCTACCTTGTTTTTTGAGTCAGGGTCGCTCGTTGTCCTGAAGCTCGTTAAGTAGGCTAGACTAGCGGGCCGGTGAGCCTCAAGGGGCTGCCCATCTCTATCTCCCAGCTCTGGAATTACACACCCCTTTTTGTTTGTATTTGTTTATTATTGATTTGTCTATTAGTCTGGGTAATGGAGAGTCCTCTCAGGTTCTCAGGCTCGCAAAGCAAGCACTTTACTGACTGAACCATCTGCCTAGCCCGGCACAGGCTTTTTCTCTCCCATGAAACTGTTACCTCTTCCTCCTGCCAGGGCAGGCTGATTGAAGAGTGGAGCCAGAAGTGGAGATTCCTAATCAATCCTCTCAGCTCTTCCAAGATTCCACAGAGAACCTCCAAAGTTCCTGTTAATCTCACTGGCATTATCACAGGGCTGACGAAAACAAAATGCAGTTTTTGAACAGAAAGTTTTTCCAGAAACTGACGGGCAGCTATTAAACAAAACACCGGAAGGCCTGTGTTTGGCTTGTGCAATGAAGCAGTCCAGACTAGACCAGGCCACCTTGGGGGCACTTGTACCCAGCGCCACCTCGTCACACCAGAACTGTAGGGAAGCTGATGGACCCCAGGCAGAAAACAGAAGATTCCAGACGGCTTGAGCCAGAGTGCAAAGGAGGCATCGCTTCAGTCCTTGCCAAAAAATGAAACAACAATAATAATAGTGTAATCCGATGCTGACCAATCGGTCTGTTGTCCTCTCTGCTGTTTCCTGTTCCCTTCTTACAAACCCTGCTGGTCCACCACAGCCTGGTGGGAGCCCTTGCTCTGTTCTGTAGAATGAGTCTGCCTCGGGTCGTGAATCACAAGTAAATGACTGTCAGAATAATGAGAAAATTTGTTGTAAATTGTGTCTTTCTTTAAAAAGATTTATTTATTTATTTTTCGTTCATTTTTAAAAATTTTTTTTTGTGAGTATGGGTATGTGGGTAAGTGTCCTCGGAGGCTAGAAGCAGGCCTTGTGTCCCCTGGAGCTGGAGTTCTGGGCAATTGTGAGTCATCTAACATGGGTGCTGGGATCCAAACTCAGGTCATCTGTAAGAGTAGCAGGTGCTCTGAACCTCTGAGCATCTCTCTTGCCCTGTGACTTTTGTCCTTGGACACAATATGCACATTGACTCCACTGAACTTTCTGATGGTTTCTCTGGGGCATAATCTGCAGTGTAGTACTAAAAACCCAGGCTCTAATTTATTCGAATAAATCCTGCATCTGTATGATCCCTATCTTTAATGTCTTAGTATGTAAACTATTGTCATCTTTTATGGAAGCATAATAGAATACATAGAAAAACACATAAAGCATAAATGTGTCCACAGATGATGGAAGGATCCTCTTGGTTATCTTCACGGTGAAAATTCCCACACCATTCCAAAAACTAGTAACCCAAGGTGGGGATAACTGGATGGGCTGGGGTCTGCCCACCCCATCTCACTCCTGCACAGCTCAGCTCGTGCACAGCTCAGCTCGTGCACAGCTCAGCCTTGCACCTATGCTCTTGGAAGCCTTCCTGTGCTTTAGGGACTTTGCTTAGGCACCAGATTTTCATTGGGAAAGAGGAGAGCTTGTGATGCCCAAAGCAGAAACCCAGATTGTTTTCACAAAACCTCACCCCGAGGTCAGGGTTCCTTCCTATTCGAAGCTCAGGCCATTATGTCACAAGAAAGTGAAGATGGGGTTGGGAGGTGGTTCAGTTAGCAGAGCATTTGCCATGAAACATGAGGACTTGAACTCAGATTCCCAGAACCCATATAAAAAGCTGGGCACAGTGGAATGTGCCTGAAATCTCTGTACTTGGGAGGCTGAGACGGTGCATCCCTGGGGTTAGCTGCCAGCCAGTCTTGCCAACTCTGTTAACTCTAGGTCCAGAGAGAGACCCTGCCTCACAAAGTAAGGGGGAGAAGCAATCAAGAACATCTATGATCCCCTTCTGATTTCTACATGTACACAGGCGAGCACACACAAGCACATGCGCACACACATTGAAGAAATAAATTAGAGATGGCAAGATAGCTCATTATGTAGCTATAGATTTCCTGCCTGACCCACAGTCAGGACAAATCTCTCTCACCCGCTAGTCCTTCAGCCACTCAGACCCAACCAAGTAAACACACAGAGACTTATATTGCTTACAAACTGTATGGCCGTGGCAGGTTTCTTGCTAACTGTTCTTACAGCTTAAATTAATCCATTTCTATTAATCTATACCTTGCCACGTGGCTTGTGGCTTACCGGTATCTTAACATCTTCTCATGGCAGAGGCTGGCAGTGTCTCCCTGCCTCAGCCTTCTACTTCACAGAATTCTCTTCTCTCCTTGTCCCGCCTATACTTTCTGCCTGGTTACTGGCCAATCAATGTTTTATTTATTAACCAATCAAAGCAACACATTTAACATACAGAACATCCCACAGCATCATTATAATACAATGATATAATATAATGGTATTATTACTTTCCTGTTGCTGTGATCAAACACCATGACTTTTATTTTAGTTCCGGTCCCAGAGTCTATTACAGCAGGGAATGCACTGCAAGGCAGAAGGGTCAGAGGGGGAGTGGACCGCACGTGCAGTAAGTGCGGCAATACCCCTCAGACCCCACCCTCAGAGACACATTGCCTCCAGCAGTCACCATCACCTAAAGGTTCCATAATCTCCCCAAACAGTGCCACCAACTGGGGACCAAGTGTTCACATACCTCAGTTTATCGGAACATTTTTCATTCAAAACTACCCACCACAGCAGGTAAAGGTGCTTGCCATCAAGGCCAAGTTGAGCCACATGGTGAAAGGCAAGAACCAACTCCTACAGATTGTCACCTGATACACACACACACACACACACACACACAGAGAGAGAGAGAGAGAGAGAGAGAGAGAGAGAGAGAGAGAGAGAGAAAGAAAGAGAGATAAAAACCATTTCAAAATAAACTAATTAAATTAAAATTTGAAAAGTGCAGGTACTGAACTAAGATCAGGATGAAAGCGGTTCTGGGTGAATACAGGGTCCACCATAGGTACAAGACTCTCGTGACCACTGGCAAGTTCCAGATAGAGGACCGGAGCTGAGCCTCTGATCAAGAGTCAAAGCCTGGGGAAGGTGTCAGCCTTGGAAGGAAGGCCATCTAGAGTCACTCCCTCCCAATGCAGTTTGCACTTCATGCACTCTTTAAAAAAAAAACACACTCATCTTCAGAACCATCAGGTTAAATCGGCCTGGTGGAGTTATTAGCAGATCAAGTCCAAAGCGCAGCACTCCATCCAGGCCTCCGCCGCCGTAGCAAGTTTTGGCTCCAGGTCGCACTCATGATTCAGCTTCGGTTCCCAGAAACTGCAAGGGAACTTCCTAGGCAATTCCAGTATTCTAGCCCTGTGCCCAGCTCTTAAGAAGCCCGGCAGGTTTATTCTCAGTTGGGGAATACAGCCTCGCCCTTGCCCTCAGATTCCACACACACACACACACACACACACACACACACACACACACACACACACACGGGCATGTTTCTTGGCTCCAAGCCATTACTTTTGTTGTGGTGCTGTAACCCTGTGACATGTCCTTGGTGCTGTGTTCCTTGACAAGAAAACGTGCTTACACGTGTTGGAGTTGTCATTTCCTCACTCCGAGCCTTCTCTTTCCCTTTGAAGGTGGTTCTTCTCTAAGGAGCTTTTTTTCTCTCCCTTAAGGGATGCCTTTTCTTACTCTGTTTTGTTTTGTTTTGTTTTTTCAGAAACAACCTTCCCGCAAACTCTTGGAGGCTGCACCTGAAATGCATTTGTGGTGGTTGGATCCATTCCACACCGACACTGCCCGCAACACAGCGCAGAGACATCCTCCCATTTCTCCCATCATTTTTTTTCTCCCATTTTTTTTTTTTGAGAGTACAGCATCCAAATGACTAAAACAGGCCACTTTGGTTGCCCTCTTTTGGGTTCCTGCCAAGCTTCTTTGGTTTATAACAGCTAATGGAGCAGTCCAAAGACCCCAGGGGGTCTCCAAGATGCTTTCAAGATGTCCAAAAGATCAAAATCATGTAGTACAGCGTGGAAGAGATGATGGATTTTAATAAAACAAAGCGTAAGTTTGTTAACATGCTTTCTGGTTTAATCCTCAGGAAAGTACTGCCTGTCCAATGTGGGGCGGGACCAAAAACTGCTAATTACCTGAAAAGACTATGAACATGTCCCTCTGCCACAGTCCTGGAAGAAGTGAAGAATGAAGGAGAGACACGTGTCCTCCTCCCTTTAATAGCAGGCTAATGAAACAATGGTCCCTAAGAAGCTGGAATTTCCCCTGAGTCTTGGATTGGGAGAAGGAAAAGGCTGAAACTCCCCTGAATCAAGTTCCCTTGCCCTGGACAGGATGGTTGGCAGCATAGTTCACGCTCTTCCAGGCCCTCCCTCTCCACCCTGCCAACTGCTTGGGGAGTTTGTCTCCCCTGAAGGGATTCGGTGTGACTTGTCGGGGCTCTGCAAGAGACCGGCGCCATGACCATTTGGGTTAGTGATGGACAGGGCCACACTTAACCAGGATAACTAGTTACTTATAGTATGTATGTTCTTCCCCTCTATTCAAATCTACATCCCCTGTCACGACTCCGAAGACGGACTTGGGGGTCACAAGACCTCTCTGTCTTTGGTCCCCTTCCCAATGTAGCCACACTGAAAACATTTCTCTATGTTTCAGAGCCGCTCGGCTGCTTAACTGGCTCAGTGAGGACAAATGGCTGAATCTGGCTTGTTAAGGTTCCGGGACACTAATGACTCAGGTAACACCTCTCTGACCCAGCTGGCTGTCTGGGTAGGTCTGGATGTCTTCACAGACTATAAAAACCACTCACAGCAGGAAGCAGAGGCCACCGTCTGGCTAGACTTTAAAGAGTTTTACAAAAATGTCAAACAATTCCATCTTTTACACTAATGGGTCATCTAATATTATTTTAAGTGAATTAGATAATGTTTTAAATTTTATTTTATTATCTAATTTTTCAAATCTTAGTGGATACATCCCACACAAACAAAAGCTCTTTGGAGTCCTCAATGATTTTTTTCACGTGAAAAGAGCCTGAGACCAACTGTTTATGAACCTTTGATTTACCAGTACAGCCTGAAATCATCCCTCAGTCTCCTCCCTCTCTAAACTCTCAGACCCACCGCCCTTGCCACCAAAGCAACAAAATTGTGTACTGTTCCCCTGAATAAAGTCCCTCTGGCCTGGACAAGATGGCCAGCAGTATGAGTCCCAACCCCTCAGCCCCTCCCCCTCCCCCTCCCCCTCCACCCTCGGCCTCCATGGGCCTGTTTGCAGTTAGTTCACTGTCCCTAAATTGTTCTTTCTGTTGGTTGCGGTTCTAACGGTTCTAACGAGTCAGTTGGCATGATGTCACTAAGGACAGGTGACATGAGACTGGGGAGGGAGTCAATCAGTGATTGCCTTGTAAGCAGCGGAACTTAGGGCCCCAGAACTCCAGCATCTGAGCATGGTGGCACATGCTTGCAATCCCAGTCCTGGGGGGGGCGTAGAGACAAGGGGACCCTGGGGCTTACTGATCAGCCAGTTTAGCCTAATCAACAAGCCCAGGTCCTGATGAGCTCTAGATCCCATTCTCAAAAAAACAAGAATGGTTTCTGAGGCAACAGCTCCTCAGTGCACATGCACCACACACACACACACACACACACACACACACACACACACACACACTTTCACAGAGACACACAGACACAGATACACACAGATAGACACAGATACATAGACACACACAAGAGAGACAGATACACACACAGACAAACACATACACAGAGACACACAAACACATATACAGATACACACACATACACACACACAGACAGACACATACACAGAGACTCACACACAGATGCATAGACATACATACAGAGAGACTCACACACAGATGCATATACACATACACAGACAGACACATACACAGAGACACACAGACACAGATACACACAGAGAGACACAGATGCATACACAGAAACACAGATATACACACATAGATGACAGAGACACACAGACACCAATACACACACAGATGCATAGACACATACACACACACACACACACACACACACACACACACACACACACACAGAGTGAGAGTGAGTGAGTGAGTGAGTGATCAAGAAAGAGAGGAGATAAACCAGTTTAAATGAATAGCAAAGACAGTCATTGACTCATGTAACTAGAGTTCAAGGTCCTCAGAGTAGACTGTGGTCAAGGGCTGAACAGTGGTTGATAGTGTCGCTTTTTGTTGGCCTTGTAAATAGAATTCATAATCCAGTTGAGTCCCTTCATGATGCTGGAGTAAGTGCCAGAAAACTAAGAATGCATACTTCCTGATCAGTCCAGGTGGTTCTTCTTATGCAAAAGACCAGGGGAATGAGAGGCCCGAGTCACCTACCATTGACAAGCAGCACTGTGCATTCCCACATGCCCACAATGAACATTCTACTACATTCCTTCCACACTGAGCTAACCATACGAGGTCCGCCCTGATGGATGCTTATCCCAGAACTTGGTGTCATGAGGGGGTGGTGGATGGTTGGTGCCTAATAAATATTTATTGGCTGGAGAAAAATAGATAAGGGAAGGGGAGGCAAGGCTTGCAGCCAAATTTAGTCTAGGCGTCCCCGAGAGACTTTTACATAGCCTTTCACATCCTGAGGAAGTAAAAATTATAACTCGAAAATCTTGTTCAGTCGTTGCTTTTGCAGATTTGATCACTGTATTTACCACATACAAAGAATGGAGTTTTGAACCCAAAGCTGAAGAGCATGGGAAGATGGACCTTCTTTTCTATCTTGTCCATCTTGTGATGGAGGACTTTGCCCTGGGGAAAAAAATAAGGGGTCATCTCAATGCCTAGGGCCAGGTCCTAGCTCTCCCTGTATGAAGAGGAACTGTCGTTTAGTTCCCACGTGGGTGGGCATCTTAGGACACTATCTCACTTCTGTGACATAACAGAAAACAAGGATCTGGGTTTGTCCCTGACTCATAGCTCCTAAGAGCCTTGGGCTTTCCCCGAGTTACAGAGTGTGTCTTCTGTATAATAATAAGATGACTGGTGGTGGGGACCCTGGACAGCTTCAGGATAGGGACAAGCTGCCAGGAAATCCAACCACAAGATTAAAGGGCTAAAACTTTCTGCTCCACCCCCAACCTCTGGGGAGCAGAGAGGGGAAGAAGGTTGAGTTGGTCATCATGACCAAGGATGGACTCAATCACACCCTGTAGTGAGGCCTCCATAACTCCCCCTCCACACCACCACCACCACCACCAAAGGGGATTCAGAAAGCCCATAGGCTGGTGACTGCATCAAGGTTCTGAGAGGACAACAGACCATAGAGAAACTCCATAAGCCCCTCCCATACCCTACCCTGCACATCTCTTCCCTCTGGCTGCTCCTGGACTGTGTTCTTTATAATAAATTGTGAGTGTAAGCATAGTGCTTTTCTGAGCTCTGTGAGACATGCTGCACATTCTCCAATCTGAGTTGGGGGTGAGGTTCAGGTCAAGGACCCCTAGATGTGTAGCCTGTGACGTACTGAGATCTCCTTTGCTATAGAATCTGCAAGCATTGATTTCACAGGCGACACCCATGGCTGCCTTCTGCATGGAATCCTCTCCACCAGTGAAGGAGCCCAGCACAGCTGAAGGCTGTAATTTGCAGAGATTGTCTATCTGTGGCATGCCTCTGGTCAGGTAGGGACCAGTGTTAATGGCCTTTAATTACATAGGTTAGAAGCCACAGCTAATTCAAGACATGCCAAGACATTTGACATAAATACCAGAGGAGCAGAACACCAGATGGCATGCTGACCAGTGCCACGTTACAGGAGATAACCAGAGGGAGACAAAACAGAGAAAGGCATGGGCTGTGCAATGCTTTCCCTTCCTCAAATACAGGATCTGAATGTGAGCTCCAGATTGTCTTCCAAGGAATTTCACGTGAACTGTCAGTCATTAGCATGGGATCATCTCAAACACATTCAGCTATGCCTCACATCCACTGATACTTAAATTTGTGTAGAAGCCCAGAAAAGCCATGGAAGGTGCTGAGTAAAACTGTCTGATCTGGGGCCAAATGGGTAGACGTGTAAACAGACACATCCTCTTTGCCTTAATTGGGGGAGGGGTGTACATGTGGGAAAGTCAGCTGAGAAGGTGCAATAACAAACTGTTATTTCTTTATAAGGAAGATCCCAGCTCAGCACAGGAGTGTTTTTCATTAACTAACACTGGTGTTTAACCGCTTGTCCCATTTACTAGGCATTGGATGCTTTGAGGAAAGGCATTGATCATGCGTCTAAAAAGCTTTCTAAATTAAAGCATGTAATTCTATGTTGCCATGTATTTGAACATGGGAGATTTGCTTAAGCAGACATATCCAACCTTTTGACACTGTGACACAACACTGTCATCCCCCATACTCACATTCAAGAACTATTCGGTGGAAGTTAATAAAAACTTCCCAAATCTCATAATGTTTTATTAAATTTATGAGTTTGTGTTGGGTTGCAGTCACAGCTATCCTGGGCCACATGCAGCCCCAGGGCCACAGTTGAACATTTAGACCCTCAACATAAAAGAAAACCTATTTTTGTTTTGATTTAGTTTGAGAGTTTTGTGTATTTTGAGACAGTCTCATCGTGTAACCCAGGCTGACCTCAAACTCACCATCCTCCTGTCTCAGCCTTCTGAGTACTGAGAGTTCAGCTATGAGCTGGAACATCCAACAGGAACATGTTATTGAATAGAATCATGCATTGTGTTTGTAGCATTCTTCTCTTCATGACCCAAACATGCAGGAGTATATTTTTTGGGAGGGCCTCATCTCTGCAGACATCTCACTCATACTCATCAGTTAAATTATTTATTGGTCCAACTCATCAGATACACAACATTCTTTGTGAACACCAGTCACGTACTTGGGGACATAAAGATAAGTAAGACAGAGTTCCTGGCATTGAATCACTTGAGCAGTAGGGGAAATGATTTATTTTTTAAAAACATAAATAAATAAACCAAGCAAGATAATCCTCGCTGTAGTCCCAGCACTCAGAAAGTGGAAGCCGAAGGGTCTTGAGTTCGAAGTCAGCTTGAGATGCATAGTAAGATCCTGTTTCAAAAATAAGGTTTTTAAAGTCGTAAGAGATGATTTTTCTCATCCAGTCATAAAATTATGAAAAGATTACGGAAATGACTGGATTTTTATTAAATAAAGTACAAGTTTTTAAAGCTGTAATGTGAATGACCTTCTGGTCAAATATGGTTTCAATCAAATGGAGCCCATTTCCTAAATGGAGAATGCTTTCCTTGAACACAACAAGCAAGAACAGAGTCAGGCCCCAACTGCCAGCCTGCTCAGCAGGTGGCAGAATGCCAGATTCTCAGACACCTTTGAAAGTCTAAACAATCACCGGATAAAGACATCTGTATGTGCCTACTCTCTTAAAGCAGTATTTGAATTTTTGTTGACTACAGTTTTTTTTTTTTTTGAAATGGGGAACTAGGGGCTAGAGAGATGACTTAGCAGTTAGATGTGCTTACTAGTCTTGCAGAGGTTTGGGTTTTGTTTCCAGCATCCATGTCAGAAGAATCACAACCACCTGTAACTCCAGCTCCAGGAGATCTGACACCCTCTTCTGGCCTCCTCATGCAACTATGCTCATGTACACACACACACGCGCGCACACACACACACACACACACACACACACACACACACACATATATACACACACACACACATTAAAATAAATAAAAATAAAATATGTCTTTAAAAAGAAAGAAAGAAAAACACTAATTGAATACAGAATGCCAGAGAAGCATCACTCTTGCCTCGAAAACAGAAATATAAATCTTAAAAGTCTGTAAATAAGCTGTCTGAAAAATCACATGCCTGAGGTTCCTCACTACTACTGCTGCTAATGATTGTGAAATGAATCAGAATCAAGGCAAACTCTGTGGAGTGACATTATGTGACTTCTTAACCATAGGAGACTTCACCATGGCCCAAGAGAGTCTAGAAGACACTTAAAAAAACAGTGATCGGTCTATTTTTATTTTATGTGTGTATGGCTTTGCCTATAAGCATAGTTGTACACTACACACATGCAGTGCCCAGAGAGGCCAGAAGAGGGTGCTGGATCATCAGGAACTGGAGTTACAGATAGTTGTGAAGCACCATGTGAGTGCTGGGAACTGAACCCAGGTTCTCTGCAAGAGCAACAAGTGCTTTTAACCACTGAACCATCTCCTCAGGCCCTGCAGATACTGATTGTCCTGTCCTGGGGTGCAACTAACAGCTAGGGCCAGTGAGATGGCTTGGTGGGTAAAAGCACTTACTTTTAAGGCTGATGACTTGAGTTTGATACCTGGGACCCAACGGCAGAAAGTGAGAGTCAGCTCCTACAAGTCGTCTACCGACTGCCTCTGGTATGCTATGGTATGCGTGTACAATAAGTAAACCAGTATAATTTTTAAAAATAAACCTTGGTTGGATATTTGACACTGCGGGATATAGGGTATCTTCAATTTTTCCAAAACTAATAGCTATTTTATTTTATAATCATCAATGCTATGAATATCACATCTCATAAACACATAGTACAAAATGGCACAGGTATGTTTAAGGCCATTCATGTGTGTTTAGTTTTGTCAGTTATGATCCAGTTGTCTTTGAGTTGTATCACAATGTCCATTTTTTGGCTAAAACACAGACCTCTGTCTCACAGTTTCTGAGGATCAGAAATCTGGGTGTGACTTACCTGAGTCTTTTGCTTTAGTTGACAGCATCAGCAAAACTTGAAAGTGACCTCAGATATGTTGACCATGGGAAAAGTGTGAGCAACTCAACAAGAGCAATAACAACAAATGTAAAATTAAATTAAATTAAACTTAAAATGTGCTGGCAATGGTTTGCTGCACAGACATGAGGATTAGAGTTCAGACCCCCACACTCCATGTAAGAGCCTGTCAGGTGGCCAAGTTGCAATTCCAGCACTCTGGAGGCATAGAGGGGATCCCCAAAGTTAGCTAGACCAGCAGAATCCGCAAGGTCTGAGTTCAATTAAGAGACCCCGCTTCAATAAACCAAGTGAGGAGAGAAAAAGAGAGATCGTGGAAGATACCAGACATCAGCCTTTGCCTTCTGCATGCCCTCACACATATGCACACACACATACAAGTGTAAATACATATATACAAGCAAGAACACCACACATATACATGCATCAAAACTATAAAAATAAATTAAAATTAAAGGAGGATGAAAACGTATAGTGAGTTTTGCCACTAATAAGAAAATTGAAAAGTTTCAGGAGAAAGGAGATCTAGGAAGTGAAATAGCAGAATCAAGAATGAAATTAAGATAGAGGACTCGAGAGCCAACGTGCCTAGTTCCTCCTCCTTGACCCAGGTGGGTTGTCACACCACACCTTGTACTAGTCTTCTGCTTGAAGAGAGATAGTAAGAGTACCTGCCTTGAGGATGCCTGCCTGCTCACAGGACTCTGCATATTAACCAGCATCCTTACTGCAGGGACCAGCATCACTGGTACTTGTTATCAGTCCATAGATGGGAACTCCAGAATGATGTGGGGAGAAGTGATGTTCTAGTGAGTCTGTTGTCAAAATGAAACACCCCAGAAACCAGGTAATTTAGAGTCCAGGAGTCCAAAGATGGAGTGTTGGTGCCTGGTGAGGGCCATCTTGCTATATCATATGTTGAAGGACATTGCTCAATGTAAGACAGACAGAGCTGGTGTGCTAGCTTGAGTCTCTCTTATAAAGACATGAACATCATCACAGAACTCTATCACCATGACCTCATCTTACCCTCATTATTACTCACCCCCCAAGCTCTACCTCCAATTTCATTAACATAGAACCTAGTGCTAAGTTTTCAACTTTGAGGCACGTTTAAATCATAGAAGGAAATAAAAGGCACAGGGTTAGCCTTGAGGGTGTGTCTAGGAAGAGGCAGAGGCTCTAGTTTAAGATGAGTGATGTTGACTAGCTCTCAAAGTCTCAGTAAGCCAAGTGTCCAGAATGTGGGCCACATCAAAGGATGTCTTAGCTCCAGGGTAACTAGACCAGATGCCTAGATTGTGACTGCTGAGGGGCAGGCAGGACTCAGGGATTGGCTGCTCCAACTAACATTTAAAAGAAAGGCTTGAAGGAGGCTTAGAGAGCCTTATCTGTAATTCTAGCACTCTGGCAGGAGAAGACAGGAGGATCATTAATTCAAGGCCAGTCTGGGCTACCTAGCAAGCTCTTGTCTCAAAACTAAATAAATAAAATTAATAACAAACAAAAGGAAGATTTGTACAGCTCTTCAGCATCCAGTTCGTCCTTCTAAGAGTTCAATTAACACTGATGATTCAAACTAAAATTAGATGCATCCTAGCTACGTTATAGCTGCCTCCCAGAACAAAGGAGAATTTTAAAAATCATCTCAATCTGCTCCAAATTAAAGAAGTTTAACATTTTATTACAACCTGTTGAGACTTCCCAAAACACGCGTGTGTGCGTGCGCACACATACATACACGCACACACACACACACACACACACGCACACACACACACACACACACGCACACACACACACATGCACGCACACACTTGCACGGACACTGACTGACATTCTTAAACATCCCTACCTAATTTGAAACATCTCTTCATAACCAGGTTTTCATGATTTCATCCTCCAAGTTTGATCTCCGCAACACCCCAAACCCTGCAACACCCCAAACCCCGCAACACCCCAAACCCTGCAACACCCCAAACCCTGCAACACCCCAAACCCTGCAACACCCCAAACCCTGCAACACCCCAAACCCCGCAACACCTCAAACCCCACTTTCATGTGCTTCTGT